>NC_136997.1:11527753-11632753 GCF_032717465.1 Coenobita brevimanus
TTAGTATTCTCACTTAAAGTGTACATTATCTTTCTCTGTTCCGTAACATAAATTTGGCGACCTCATATCAGGATATTCAGGATATATCATAAGGATATTGCTTGATATTTTGTGACTGTGATTTATTCATGATGTCTACTATTACTACGCTTGATGAAGCCAAAGATTTTTTGTCAAATGTGCAAACAGTGTGTGATGTAGAAAACAGAACAAAGAATGAACTTAAGCTTGTTGCTCAACAATTGGGAATTGCTGTTCGCTCTCATCATTCTAAAGATCAAATTGTTGACATGATTAATGAAAGCTTATTTAATGTAAATCCTCCAAATGAGCAAAAGCAGATTGAATTAGCTAAGTTACAGCTTGCCCTGCAGGAGGCTCGTGTTAAAGAGGCTGAATTTCAAGCATGTGCTAAGGAGGCTGAGTGTCAGGCTAAGGAGGCGGAGTCTCAGGATAAGGAGGCTGAATCTCAGGCTCGCATTCAGGAGGCACAGTTTCAGGCACAAATTGAACTTGCCAGGATTCAGGCAGACCATGAGTATCGCATGAAACAAGGTGGAACTGGATCATCTAGCTCTAATGATTTTGATGTGGCTAAAAATGTTAAACTTGTCCCTCCTTTTAATGAATCTGATTTAACAAAGTATTTTCAGTTGTTTGAGAGGGTAGCTACAGGTTTTAATTGGCCCAAAAAGTATTGGCCAGTACTCAATCAAACTGTTCTCACCGGTAAAGCTCAAGTAACTTATGCATCTTTGCCTCAGGATCAATCTGATAATTATGATGTAGTTAAGAGCTTGATTCTTAAGTCCTATGAGCTTATTCCTGAAGCCTATAGAGTAAAATTTAGGACAACTTATAAGCAAGATAAGCAATCCCATGTTGAGTATGCAAAAATCAAAGAAGATCTGTTAGAGCAGTGGTTAAATTCTAAGAATGTGGATTCTGATTTTGACAAATTTAAGCAAATGATTTTGCTGGAGGACTTCAAAAGGTGTATTAGTAAAGATGTAAGCCTATATCTTGATGAGAAAAGAATAGATAATTTGTCTGATGCTGCAGGTTTAGCTGATGAATATGTTCTCACTCACAAGAGATATTCTAGAGAAAGAAGGAAAGCTGAGAGTAAGTACGTTGCCTCTACTCACAGTACAGGTAACAGGAAAAAGAATAAAGATGATGTTTCTCAGGAAGTAAATACCAGCTTCACCTCGAGATTTCAGAAAAGTAAATGTACTTATTGTAGTAAGCTTGGTCATACTATGAAGAAATGTTTCAGGAGACAGCATGATGTGAACAAAAAGGAGTCTTTAAATATTCAGTCAATTGGTCTAGTGTCCACTCTTGAGAGTTCCCAGAATTCCTTAACTGAGTTAACTGAACCTGCTTTGAGGGGTAAATTAAATCCTCATGATGAAGCTCCTCTTTTGAGCAGTAACGTGGGTGACACTCTCAAGAGTTCATGTGCTAATTTCCTGTCTGATGGTTTTGTCAGTCCTCTGGACAGTAATGACAGGAAATCAGTTAAAATATATCGTGATACAGGTGCTTGCCAATCCCTTATGCTGACCAGTGTTCTAGGCTCTAATGCTAATTCCTCTGATGAAACTGTAATCCTACAAGGTGTAGGGAATAATTACTTCTCTGTTCCTCTGTGCAGAGTGAATTTAGAGTCTGGTTTTGTTAATGGTTCCGTTATGGTTGGGTTGATTGAGACACTCCCAATGTCAGGTGTAACTTTCTTACTTGGAAATGATAATGGTGGAAGTCAAGTGTGTCCAGCTCCTCGGTTGTCTAGTGAGCCAGTGGCTGCGGCCCAGGATTGTGATGTCCCTGATGTGTTCCCTGCATGTGCTGTCACTAGGGCTAAGTCTAAAGTTACTGGTGATTTAGAGGATAATGATGATGATGATGTTATCCTAGCTGACACTTTTCTTGCTAATTTGGACCACTCACCAGATGAGGCAGTACCCCGTAGTGTTGATAATTTGTCTCGTCAAGAGTTGGTTGAGTTGCAGGTTGCTGACCCTGAGTTGAAAGGTCTAGCTAACTCTGCTTACAGTGAAGAAGAGTCAGCCGGTGTTTCTACTTGTTATTATGTAAAGTCAGGAGTACTTATGAGGAAGTGGAGACCCCCAACAGCATCAGCCGACTGTGAATGGGAGGTTGTACATCAAGTTGTCATCCCTCGTGTTTGTAGGCAGGATATCATTAGAGTGGCTCATGATTCCAGTTTGGCAAGACACCTTGGAGTGAGGAAGACTGTGGCACGCATTTTGAAACACTTCTACTGGCCAGGTATCTTCAGGGATGTTTCCTGGTATTGTAAGTCTTGTCACACCTGTCAAGTTGTGGGGAAGTGTAATCAGACCGAAAAGGTTGCACCTCTAGTTCCCATTCCTCCTTTTGAGGCGCCATTCACCCTTGTGTTGGTGGATATTGTGGGCCCTCTTCCTAAAACTTCTTCAGGATTTTCTTATGTGTTAACCCTGATTGATATGGCTACTCGTTATCCTGAAGCCAATCCACTTAGAAATATCTCAGCAAAGAACGTGGTTAAGGAAATGCTAGGGTTCTTCACCAAGTTTGGTCTGCCCAAGGAGGTACAGTCAGACCGGGGAAGTAATTTCATGTCAAACCTTTTCAAGCAGTCTCTGAAAGAGTTGGGCATCACCCAGATCACGTCTTCAGCTTACCATCCCCAGACCCAAGGAGCGTTGGAGAGATATCATCAAACACTCAAATCGATGCTCAAGAAATACTGTTTGGAACATCAGAAAGACTGGGATAAAGGTCTTCCATTCGTTGTATTTGCCGCAAGAGAATCTCCAAATGAATCACTGGGCTTCTCACCCTTTGAACTACTGTTTGGCCATGAAGTAAGAGGACCCCTTAAGTTACTCAAGGAATGCTGGCTGTCGGAGGAAGATGACGTCAACCTGCTGGAGTATGTGATGAAGTTCAAAGAACGGCTGTCCACTGCTTTACAGCTGGTGAGAGAGAATTTAGGAGCTGCTCAGAAGATGAAGACTTGGTATGATAAGAAGTCCAGGTTACGCCACTTTCAGCCAGGAGATCAGGTTTTGATTCTGCTACCGGTGCATGGGCAACCTCTTCAAGCCAAGTTTAGTGGTCCTTATTTCGTGGAGAAGAAACTCAGTGATGTCAACTATGTCATCGCCACACCAGATCGTAGAAAGAACAAGCAACTTTGTCACATCAACATGCTAAAGTTATATCACAGGCAGGACGAAAATAACCCAGTCTGCACTGTAGCTGTTCCTCCCGAGTCTGCAAGTGAAGCTCTCCCATGCAGTATGAGCCTGAGTGATAGTTTGGGGAAGAATCCTGATATCATGAATGATCTCCAGACTAAGCTTTCTCATCTACCTCCCGAGGAAAGGCAGGAGTTTTCGGCATTACTGAAGGAGTACCCGCAAGTGTTCCATGCCACTCCAGGAAGAACCACTGTGTTGATGCATGATGTCGATGTTGGAGACGCAAAGCCAATTAAATTGCCTCCTTACCGTGTAAACCCAGTGAAAGTTCCTCTCATCCAGAAGGAGCTTGGCTACCTGTTGGACCACAAGATGATTGAGCCCTGTCAGAGCGAGTGGAGTTCTCCTGTCACTCTAGTCCCTAAGCCAGGTGGGTCACAGCGGCTTTGCATTGACTACAGACGTGTTAATCAGATAACCAAAACAGACGCTTACCCTCTCCCTCGCGTGGAAGATTGCATAGACAAGATTGGAAAGGCTAGGTACATAAGTAAGTTTGATTTGTTAAAGGGATACTGGCAAGTACCTATGACTGAACGTGCTAGGGAGATCTTATGTTTTGTAACACTAGGAAAGACTTTTGCATGTTCTGTAATGCCATATGGTATGAAGAATGGACCAGCCACATTTCAGAAGCTCATGAATGTTGTAACAGAGGGTTTGGCAGGGTGTGTTTTTTATATTGATGATGTATTAATCTTCAGTGACAAATGGAAAGATCACCTATGCCATGTCAGTAAATTTCTTGAGCGTTTGGTTCAGGCTAATCTTGTAGCTAATTTATCAAAGTGTGAGTTTGGTCAAGCTAAAGTTCAGTACCTTGGGTATGTAACTGGTGATGGACATGTTGCACCACCAGCAGCTAAGGTTCAGGTTATAAGTGATCTTCCCAGACCTAAAAGTAGGAAAGAGCTACAAAGATTTTTGGGAATGGTAGGTTATTACAGGAGATTTGTTCTTAACTTTTCAATTCTTGTATCACCACTTACGGACCTACTGAAAAAGGGAATTAAATTTGTCTGGACCGATAACTGTGAATCCTCTTTCAACAAACTTAAAGCTATCCTATTAAGTCAGCCAGTGCTCGCTACTCCAAATTTTGCTAAGCCTTTTAAGATGGCTGTTGATGCAAGTGATACAGGAGCTGGGGCTGCTTTCCTGCAAGAGGATGATCAGGGTATTGAACACCCTGTATCTTATTACAGTAAGAAGTTCACTCCACCTCAAAAGAACTACTCAACTATTGAGAAAGAGCTTTTGGCCTTGATTTTGGGTTACAGCATTTTTCAGGTTATTTGTGTTCTGGTTTTGACCCCATAGTCATTTATACTAATCATAACCCACTGAAATTCCTTAGTAAGTTTAAAGATAAAAATCAGAGATTGACAAGATGGAGTCTACTTCTTCAGGAGTATTCATTAGACATACAACATGTCAAGGGGAAAGAAAATGTTATTGCAGATTGCTTTTCTAGACTGTAGACAGATTGTTTTAGAGTAATAAGAAATTTCCTTTGTAAATTTCTTTTTCTTTGTGGGGAGGTGTTACATAGCCTATGATTTCATCATCCTTTGTGTAATTCTAACCTACAGTATGCTGTATGTTTGATCACGAGCGTGTTCTGCCTCAGTCCCCCCTTCTACCATTATAGTAGATTAAGTCGTTCTTTCTGTTGTTCAGAGAAGGATTGTCAGCTCTTTGTCCCCTGTGGCTTCATTTGCGCGTCCTTCTTACAAGTTGTATCAAGCTCTGCCGGCCCCTATATAATAAGCTCAGTCTCTACATTATTGCCACTTAGATCTACTCCTTATTTTGCTCACATCTCTGTCCTCCCCTGTACAGTTGTTATTATTGTGAGTGCTCAGGAAGTCTCCAGCCATCTAGCAGCTGTGTGTAATTTGAGTATAACTGTTGTTGCATTTTTTCTTGTACTGTGTAGCATAAGGTTAATTCTTAGGCCTAGTAAGGTTTTTGTAATTTATGTAAAGGTTCTTATTGTCAGCCATCATTAATAATATTTTGTATCTGTAATAATATATCTGGCATTCACTGAGTATTATCTGGTATCTCATTTTAACAGGGCTGACTTAGATAAATTTACTCATGCTAATTTCGTGTTAATAGAGGCTATTGCAGTTAACCATATATTTAACCTGTTTTTGCCATTACATTATCCTTATGAGTCCTGAATGTTTTGTTGTTAGTTTGAGCATTAAACTTTAACTTGTAATTTTACCTAATTCTTTTGGTTTGAACCTGGAACTTGACGGGACAGTAGTGATTTTTAGTATTCTCACTTAAAGTGTACATTATCTTTCTCTGTTCCGTAACAATATATATATGTATATTTATATATATATATATATATATATATATATATATATATATATATATATATATATATATATATATATATATAGAGATAGATAGATAGATAGATATAGATTGATAGATAGATAGATAGATTAAATGTAACCAAACTTTTATACTGTGTAACCATACTTTGTAACCATACCTTTACATTACACACCAAAACGCAAACATAGTTGCACACATCCTCCATCCTTATCTCAACACACTGGATGAATGGTTCACCATAACCAGGCTCAAAATAGCCCCAACCAAATCTACAGTGACCCCTCTTACAAACTGGCCAGCAGAACACAGTCACATTCCACACCTCACCATAAACAACACTCCCCTACCACACACACACACACACACACACACACACACACACACACACACACACAATCCTTGGTGTAACATACAATACAGCAGTGTCATTTAAACAACACATCACAAACATTAAAAATAAAATAATACCAAGACTCAATGCCTTGAGGTCACTTGCCCATACAACATTAGGACACAACAAAGAAACCACCACCACAGCATACAAACAGCATATACGTTCAGTGATGAATTATGCAATCCTTGCTTGGGCTCCTAACCTCACTAAAACACAAAACAATACTCTACAGACCATACAGAACAAGGTCCTAAAAATAATCACAGGCTGCACAGCTACTACACCCACAGATCACCTACATCAAAAAAACAAAGTCCTCAAAGTCAAGGATCATCTAGACATGAGAGGTACCCAAGTTCGCGCTGCAGCCTCCACAAACCTACAACATCCACTACATTACATGGCAGCACATCCACACACACCAAGGAACATCAAAACAACACCCAGCACACGATATCATACACAAATACTGTCATCTTTCCCCCCCTCGCCTGCCTCAGACCACCTTTCAGAAGCACATTCATACTCAAATCGCTCGTTGCTCCATTCAGTCACTTAAAGACAACACACAGCTGCATGCATGGCCTCTTGATATCCACCCTTCTGAGTTATATCTCCCTCGTGAGGACAGGGTCCACCTGGCCAGACTGAGATGTGGGCATCATCCAGCCCTCTTAAGTTACCAGAAAAGGCCGGATGACTCCTGTCACGAGTCGGCTAGTGACATTGGCTTTTGTGGGAAACCACGAACTCAAGTGGAATCCCAGTTTATCGTTCAGTTAACCGCTCATTCGGACGGAAGCTTTGTCAAATCAATTTTTCATTGTCATACGTGATCGTCTTTGTGTGAGACATTAGCGCTTCCACTGAGCGATTTGTTTTGGGCGCGTTTCGCTCACTCGTCCATTAGAAAAATGCGGCCTAGTGCTCCTCTTTTTCCCACGACTTATTCAGTCCAGTGTTTGCTTTGACGGAGAGAGGTTCTGTGCTCCAGCAGTGTGAGAGGTCAACCCAAGCTCCACTAGACTACAGTTCTCCACGCTCCCACCCTTCTTTGGGTGATACGCAGCATTCATTGACCAGTATTTCTTTTCGTTTTCCTAGTCTTAAGAGTTTAATTAAGGTGTTTTTCCTAGGCGTAAGAATTTAGCTTTCGAGTGAGTGAGTGAGTGCAATCTCATTAATTTGATTTGAAATGTAACATTAAATTTATTTTGTAATCAATAAATTTAACAGTTCTTTTTCTTGAGCTTAATGTAATGTAAACTCGTTTCATTTCTCCGCAGTTAAGCTTATTTCTCTTATAGCTCCTAGCTTGCATAAACGTTTGCCATTCAGAACTGGTACTTAGGTCAGTCTTGTGTATTAAGCTTAAAATCCGTTGTGCCACCTAGGAGTTAAGCATCAGCAAGAACATGATACTGTTATTAGTATTAGTTATTTATTGTCAGGGGTGAAGTAACTTTCTCCAGAGGCTAACAGTACTAATAAACAGCAATTGAGTAATTAGTCTCTGCTGTGTACTGTTGAGAAAGTTTATAAATTCTCGTTCATAGAGAACCGTGTGAAGCAAGCCAGCGTAAAGTAATCGCTGCTTGATTTAGTAAGGGAATCATTGTCCCTGCTCTTCAATAATATTTATCATTATCATTTAAAATTGTGCATTTATTTTAAAAACCCCGTGACAATTGGCGACCTCATTCCAGGATATTAACTCCTAGCTCTGAAGCTATTCACGAGATAATACTCACTCGTTCATATTTAGGTATTTATCATTAAAGTTTATAGGCACAAGTTTACTGGTGGTTACCGTTGATTTAGCAAGTGAATTTTGCTTTATTAATCCATAGAGTACTTAACTCTATTTAGTACTTTATTTTTGGTAACGCCAGACGATTTTATTCGCTCCTGGGTAGCCGCCGTACCCATTGTGTTAATTATTGAGTCTTCCCAGTCATTTGCATTTTTGGTTTATTCTTTTCTAGTTAACTAAATAAGACTGGTCACCACTAGCTTGTGTCTGTATTCTTTACTTGTGTTATTAATATTCGTTTGCGAAGCAGTAGTCAGTACTCAGTTTCGGCTTGCTCAGTAAATTAGCGACATGGCTACCACCATATTTTTACTGGAAGCCAATGATATGGGTCAACAGACCCAACTGATATTAAAGAGTACATACTCTCACGGCATAATATGGACCAGCAGCACGAGAATGATGCCCGCGAAGAGCATAAGATTCAGCGTGAATATGAGCAAGAACAACGCGAATACGAGCGAGAACAGCGCGAATACGAGCGTGAACAACGAGACAGAGAACGAGAACACGAACGTGCCGAGCGAGAAGCACGTGAAAAACATGAACTTGAAGTGCTGAAGCTCAAGCGAGATTCCTTGGCTTCAGACACATCTGATGCAGTTAATCCAAGCTCCACTAGCGCTCTTCCTACACATGTCCTGGCGACCCCACGCATCAAGCTTCCTTCATACAAGGAAAGCAAGCGAATCGAGCCGTACATAGCTCGTTTTGAGGACATGGCAGACATGTATCAACTGGATGAGGCAGCTAAGAGGATCCATTTTCTTAGTTTATTTGAGGGCCCTGCCCTCGATATTCTCCACAGAATTCGTGGAGACAATCTCACGTATGAGATGATGAAAGCTGCACTCATTAAGGCGTATGGTCTCACAGTAGACGACGCCAAAGTTCAGTTCATGCGAGCTCGTCTCCAAGACAAGGAGACAGCTGTTCAGTTCCTCGACCGTCTCACTACTTACTTAAATGAGTGGATGGAGAAAGATGAAACTCCTTCCACGTGTGAGGGGATAATTGACCTTGTGCTGCATACACAGCTAGAGAGGTCGTGGCCTGCTGAGCTCATAGCACAGCTTAAGATCTGCCAGGTGAAAGATGCCAGCCAAATGGCAGAAAAGGCTGATGCGTATTTTACTGCATACAGGTACCAAACTCATAAGCAAAACACCTGGAACAGAAAACCTGATAAATCTGGGAAGCCGTCTCAGACTGAACCCCAGTGACAAGGCCATTCTCAGAATAATGGCCAAGGTCCAAAACCGCAGTGGAAGGACCAGGGGCAAAACACTCAGAAACCTGAGTGGAAGAGGTACAACAAGTACCCTAACCAGCAGCAGTATCAGCCACACAACCGACCGTCGGGACAAACTTTTTCACCACCAGCTCAAAAGAGGCAGGAAGCGAACGCAGCCTTCATTCCTCAGCAGCAGCACGGTGGTCACGTCCCTACCAGTATGGGTACTCCCCCACAGTTCACTGGTCCCACAGTGACAGTGAACCCCCCTCCACAGATGGCCAATGTTCCATCTCCACAGGCAGTGAGTACGACCCCTCAAGTATATGATTCTCAAGGCACAATGTTTGCCGCATCAATTCAGCAGCCTCATGAGTGGCTAGCTGCTTCCTCCACAGGCCCCCCCACAGGTGACAGTACCTTCCTTGTTCAGCCAGGGTTTGTGGGAGGCATTCCTGTGAAGGTCCGGAGAGATAATGGTTCCTCAGGTTGCTCTGTCAAGCAGAGTTTAGTTTGGCCTGAGCAGTATACAGGTCGACAGATCCATGCAAACCTTATTGATGGATCGGTGAGATTGTTCCCTGAGGCGTGTATCCAGGTGGCATCTCCATTTTATACTGGTACGACACTCGCAGTTGTCATGCCAGAACCTCTATTTGACCTTATAATAGGCAACATTTCCGGTGTCAAGGATAGTTGCACCGAACATGACGCTACTCAGACTTCGGCTGTGGTAACACGAGCCATGGCTGAGGCTCCAGACTGTCACCCCAGTGATCATTGAATCGCCGCAAGATCTGATGTCTAGCCAACTTGTTGTACAAGAACAACATTCTGATCCGACACTTGCTGCTGTGCGGAACAAACAAAAGGGTCGAGTGATTAAGTATTCACGGGGAGGTCGAGCCAAGTTCCATCGCAAACAAGGACGGCTCTACTGTGAGTCACGAACACCCGAGGATGAGGTTCGACTGCAGTTTGTCGTTCCCGCCAAGTACCGCCTAGCAGTGTTACAATGGGGTAATTGTTCAGCCTCAGGAGATCACATGGGCAAAAGGAAGACCCAGGGCCGTATCCGAGCTGACTTTTTCTGGCCAGGGATTGGACGAGACATAGATAGTTGTGTGCGTTCCTGCAGTGTGTGTCAAAGTACCACTAATCAGGGACATGTCCTTCCTGTGCCATTTGTAACCACACCCATAATCTCTGAGTCAGTTGAGAGACAGGGTAGTGGTGAAGTGGGTGCAGACCTGACGTGTCGCCCATTGGCCCCACAGGACACATCATGTCCAGGGCCTGTACATACATATTATGTACCGTAGGTTAATGGGGAAGTTCGAGAGAGAACTCCGCAGAGGCGACTCGAGGCTATGGAAGCCCGAGTTTGCACAAGGATTCTCAGCTCCCCGATATTCATATAAGTACTGTAGGTTAAGGGGGATGAGAGAACTCCGCAGAGGCGACTCGAGGCTATGGAAGCCCGAGTTTGCACAAGGATTCGCAGCTCCCCGATATTAATATAAGTACTGTAGGTTAAGGGGGATGAGAGAACTCCGCAGAGGCGACTCGAGGCTATGGAAGCCCGAGTTTGCACAAGGATTCGCAGCTCCCTGATATTAATATAAGTACTGTAGGTTAAGGGGGATGAGAGAACTCCGCAGAGGCGACTCGAGGCTATGGAAGCCCGAGTTTGCACAAGGATTCTCAGCTCCCCAATATTAATATAAGTACTGTAGGTTAAGGGGAAAGTTTGAGAGAGAACTCTGCAGAGGCGACTTGAGGCTATGGAAGACCCGAGTTTGCACAAGGATTCTCAGCTCCCCGATATTAATATAAGTACTGTAGGTTAAGGGGGATAATGGCGACCTCGAATGTACGAAGCTTAGGCTGTCACTTGTATTTTTCAGCTAGAGCGTACTTTTCGTAGCATGTACTGATTGCTAGGCAGAGAGAGTAATTGTAATAAAATTTTTGTCTCATTGACATTTTTGATGCTCCACCTCAATTGGTTTTGCAGGTACAGCAATGGGTGTAGCAGTTTTGCTGTGCGGGCCAGCTGATCGTCTGCTGCAAAATGCCGCCTCTTCTCCTCTGCCTTAGTCGTCGCCATATTAATATTTACTGTGTCATTTTACACGTAGGTACAGTTACGCTAAAACTGTCACACCTACACCGTGTATTACATACACCACGCTACACAACAATTAGTTGTCAGTGTAAATGTAGCGACTTTTCGCTCAGTTTGACCTGAGTACAGGATTTTCACCGTCGTCACAGAATTTTTTCCCTCAAGCTTGCTTCTATTAACGTAAATACGAGTTTTTTTTTGCTCACTGGCGACTGCGACTTTCTCCTGTAGCATAATAGCACACACACCACAGTGTGAATCTTGTGTGACTGAGCTAGGATTTATATGTATGCATATTGAAATCTTTTTTCTGAAGGAAAAAAGATTTGATTTTGATGGGGCGTAATGTCACGAGTCGGCTAGTGACATTGGCTTTTGTCGGAAACCGCGAACTCAAGTGGAATCCTAGTTTATCGTTCAGTTAACTGCTCATTCAGACAGAAGCTTTGTCAAATCAATTTTTCATTGTCATACGTGATCGTCTTTGTGTGAGACATTAGCGCTTCCACTGAGCGATTTGTTTTGGGCACGTTTCGCTCACTCAACCGTTAGAAAAATGCAGCCTAGTGCTCCCCTTTTCTTTCCCACGACTTATTCAGTCCAGTGTTTGCTTTGACGGAGAGAGGTTCTGTGCTCCAGCAGTGTGAGAGGTCAACCCAAGCTCCACTAGACTACAGTTCTCCACGCTCCCACCCTTCTTTGGGTGATACACAGCATTCATTGACCAGTATTTCTTTTTGTTTTCCTAGTCCTAAGAGTTTAATTAAGGTGTTTTTCCTAGGCGTAAGAATTTAGCTTTTGAGTGAGTGAGTGAGTGCAATCTCATTAATTTGTTTTGAAATGTAACATTAAATTTATTTTGTAATCAATAAATTTAACAGTTCTTTTTCTTGAGCTTAATGTAATGTAAACTCTTGTTTCATTTCTCCTCAGTTAAGCTTATTTCTCTTATAGCTCCTAGCTTGCATAAATGTTTGCCATTCATAATTGGTACTTAGGCCAGTCTTGTGTATTAAGCTTAAAATCCGTTGTGCCACCTAGGAGTTAAGCACCAGCAAGAACCTGATACTGTTATTAGTATTAGTTATTTATTGTCAGGGGTGAAGTAACTTTCTCCAGAGGCTAACAGTACTAATAAACAGTAATTGAGTGATTAGTCTCTGCTGTGTACTGTTGAGAAAGTTTATAAATTCTCGTTCATAGAGAACCGTGTGAAGCAAGCCAGCGTAAAGTAATCGCTGCTTGATTTAGTAAGGCAATCAATGTCCCTGCTCTTCAATATTATTGAATATCATTATCAATTAAATAATATAAGCATTTATTTTAAAAACCCCGTGACAACTCCATCGCTGATGCTTGTCCAAAATGTAACACAGCACCCTATACTATTAAGCACATTATGGAAGACTGCATTGCACACAATCACCTACACCACCACACAACATACATTCCTTGAGAGCTCTGTAGGAAAGCCAGGTCTTGGCCTTCCTTAGGGACTAAAGGCTGTTTGGCCAAACTGCCCTGGGAACAACAACTACTACTACTACTACCATACCTTTATACTGTAACCATACTTTGATAACTTCTTGAATTTGCAAACTAGAACTAGCAGTGCATAAATATAACAGTATATGTGTCCTGTAGTGTGTAAGTGCCTACATGACAATAGTACACGTATTAGCAGATTTTGAAGAGTGATAACACCTGCAACTGGCTCCCCGTATTGCTGGGGACAGTTGAAGGGCTGGCAAAGAACGGGTTGGACCTGTACTTGTCTTCTCCAAATAAACTCCCATTAAAACTACATCAAGACCTTTTGATCACTCCTAATTGGGTGAGCAAGGGTTGGAACAAACAGGTGGCTGCCAGTGAGTTGGATACCAATGACGTCACCTACATTCTTAATGCCATTGCCCACATCCGTGCCCGACTCCTTTGCTAGTGCTCTGTCCCTGCCTAGTCTCCAGCCTATCGCACCAACCTCTCTTACCATGGCTTATGGTTGTATCACCTGGTGAGGTCCTGTTATAGTCCGTACCGGAATTTTACCCCCTGCAACGATCTTCAGCCCCCATCATTCCTCACCAGCAGCTGCATGCCCAAACAATCAGTAAGCCATTCACTAACCACTACCAACTCTTACGCCAGTCCTGTTTTAGAAAATTATAACTATTACAACTGTTTAGCTACCATACCCCAGCTGCCCAGCTCCCACACCCTACAATGCCTTGCTGACTCAGCTCCCAGCCAGCCAGCCCCACTACCCCCACCCAGCCACCACCTCACCACCCCACCACCTCTATGGGCTCCACTGGGTCCATGGACAGCAAACGAGCTAAGTCCACGTCATCGTTGCCTTCTTCAGTCAACACCTTAGTTGTGATCACCTCTGCTTGCCTCTTGTAGGTCAGCTTCAGTAGTCATGTCATTACCCTCTCTCTCCAACCAACGTCTCATTTCTCTCTGCGTGGGAGGAGCTCGCCACCTCACTTTACTGAAGTTACTCCTGCAGCCAACGTCTTGTTTTCTTCAGCGACGCTTTGGTCTTTAGTAAATGTACATGAGTTGTTTCATTTTGTCTGTCCATACCTTCACTTTCTGTAGAGACTATCTTTCCTCTACAGATTGTGATTCATATTACCATTCATCTGCTATCATTCACTAAATTGCATTTTCTAATTAATATTAATTAATCCCCTCTCTCACTTCATTAATTACTAACCTCTGTCACTTTAATCATTCTTCATCCAAGTGATTTTCTTTCCTCCTTGCTTTCATTGTGCATATTTCCCTTCACATTCATTGTATATATTTCATATTCCCTCATACCCTCATTGTATAATACATTTTCATTCTTATAACTATAATGTAGACTTTCATACTTTACTACATTACATACTTTCCGAAATATGATCTCTCTCCTGTTCGTCAGCAACTCGAGACTGAAAGTGAGGATGTTGATTTTGGTGATGTAAACTCCCTAACTTGTCTCTGTAGCGGTAAATCTGACACGAAACAGAGTATGCACTTACACTACGACTACAACTGAACTTTTTTCATGCCATCCTTACCACCATTACTACTGCTGTTCTACAAAATCCTGATAATTGTCTTCTAGATAAAATTGATCCAGGTACACCACCATCCCTAAGGAATTCTCTAGATATTCCCTCTGCTCACTCTTCAACTACTACTCCTAATTTCTCTGCTACATCAACACTGCTCCCAACTCTGTCACACACAACTACCGTTTTTTTTTTTTTCTCTCTGCATCACTCAGCCCAGTACATTACTTACTTCAACAATTTCTCAGCCTCAAATCCTTCCAGTAATGGCGAACCCAACTCCACCTCCACAGTCCATATTTCTGGGTGACAATAACCGCCCAAAGTACACTGTTGAAAATAGTTCTGTTTCTGTCTAAGATTTTCTCCGAGAAGTACAAACGGACATCCATAGCAGCCAACTCAACAATGAACCCTTAAAGATCGCGTGCCTCAAGGGCAGGATACATCAAGGCAAATTGTGCATGGAATCTGCATTGCAAGCTGATTAAATTGATCACTGTACAACATTCGATAATTTCCGTCAGAAATTAATATTGTTCCCATTCGAAGGCCACGTCTCTCACTGGTTTCTCTAATCTCCTTAAACACATTAAGGAGGATATGCAAACTCCTGCTAAAGAGGTGACACTGTATGAAGCAGTAGCTGCTGCATATGAAATAAGGCAGTTATTGCGGGACACTGAATGGGGAACTAATAACATGAAGGTACTTTTTACAAATTGGAAGATGTTGGCAAATTAATGAGTGACCTTAGATTTTTCTAAGATCACTCATTAATTTGGTTAGACAATAAGCAATTAGACACTGCTTTACAGATAGGCTATAAACATGGAGATGAGTTATTAGATTTTTTGAAGGAGATAGGAGATATATTAGGTTCACACATCACTTGCCAGGCAAGTACTTGCACCCCGACAACTCACATAGTGAATGGAACTGTGAAAGTCTTCCTCACCTCTACCACTTAAGCGGAATCTACATGGTCGTGACCGACTACTAGAGCAAATCCTCATAATGATGCTCCTACTTGCGATACAAATCATCAGTAAGTAGTCGTGACCAGTCAAATGCACATCAGGGCCCGTGGTCAGACCAGTCATATATACGATGAAGCCAACAATCTTTGATCGTGTGCTGGCATTGTAGTTCGGTCATCACGAATCGAGGTGCTATTCCAATCAAGAACAGAACCACCCAGAGGGACAACAGTACACACCTTTGCAATCGTGTCATGCTTCTTGTAAATGCTACAAAAGACTCTACTATTCATACCACTGATGAGTGTCGTTATCTTGTCATCAGTTGGAGGAAGAGGAGCACACTTATCAGAAAAATGTCACATAACAACAGAAGATTGTCAACTCCCCATTCGCCATATAGGTCCTCTCATTTGTTTAGGCATAGTTATTCTGGGAAGGAATGGAGGGGCAAAGATATTATTTTTCATTGAGTCAGGATCCATAATAAATTTAATATTGGAATCCTCTCTTAACAGCATTAGAGGAGTGATTAGAAGAGTCTGGAATCGTGAAACACCCGACATTCGTCTGTGTGACGTGGATGGCTCAGAATTGAATATTAAGGGCAGAGTCACCCTACAGATACAACTTGATGAAGCCTTAACCAATTGCTTCCAGGTGACATAAATGTGATGGCCTGGGGACATCCGGCTGGTACATGCACATGATCTAGTGTTTTGCAGCATTGTTTGAATATTATGAAGGCTGAGCACCCGCAGCTGCAGGCTTCGACACCAATGAAGTTCAAAGGCCAGAAAAGAAAAGAAAAGGCCTTTGTGGTAGTGCAATAGGGAGAGAACTTTAGGTGACATTATCGCCAATTGTGAGTGGAGAAAGTGACTTTTCCTCTGAGGAAAGCAACCGCCATGATGGGTATCGATAATTATGCATCACATGAGGAGGGTGGATCACGTGAGTCCTCCACTGTGCACCCATCGTTTCCTCCTGTACGTTCATTTGCTATTTCCGATGATGGGAATAGTTCAGAGGGTATTGACGATCCTAGAGAGGAGGATATTGGCACAGATGAGGAGATGGAAGAGGAGGTAGGGAGTGGAGAAAGGGAGGAGGTGGAAGACGGAAGAAGGAAAAGGCACAGCAGGGCAAATCTTGCAGCAGCGCTCTGTATATTATGCGAATAATGGAAGCAGAAAGTTTGTTTCACGATGAATTTAGTGCCTTACTTTTATTGAAAGTTTGCCTGTGTGTATATATTTGTTATGAAGAAAAACTATAAATCACATGACAAAAACTCTGTTGTAGTGGAAAATAGAGTGGAGAAAGGGAGGAGGTGGAGGAGGGAGGGAAGAGAAAGTGTGGTAGGCTAAGCCTCGCACCAACGCTGTGTATATTAATGTGAGCAATCACAGCAGAAAGTTTGTTTCATGATGATATCAGTGCCTTATTTTTTACTGAAAGTTTTCGTGTGTGTACATATTTGTTATGATGAGAAAGTACAAATCACAGGAAAAAAAATGTTACAGGGGATAATATAAGTGGATTATGGATAGCACATGGATAACTATTTTGTTCGCAATATTATTTTATTATTATTATTAGTAGTAGTAATGGTGGTGGTGGTGGTGGTGGTGGTGGTGGTGGAAGTAGTAGTAGTAGTAGTAGTAGTAGTAGTAATAATAATAATAATAATAATAATAATAATAATAGTAGTAGTAGTAATAATAATAATAATAATAATAATAATAATAATAGTAGTAGTAGTAGTAGTAGTAGTAGCAGTAGTAGTGGTGGTGGTGGTGATGGTGGTGGTACTAGGAGTAATAGTAGTGATGGTAGTAGTAGTAGTAGTAGTGGTGGCCTGGATGAGATGTCGACTCTCATTCTTCCTCGTGAGGTCTGCTCTGCTATGTCTTAGAGGCACAAGATCATCAGCCCTCAGGCCTGTCTCTCTGGCGGGTATGGATTACGAAGCTACAGTGGTCTAGAGTCGCATAGATCAGCGACTCCAATAGTTTAATGTCTTTATTTACACTGTAATATCAATAAAAAAATAAAATAACAATAGTAATAGTAGATGGTTGGTAACCACAGCCGTTGGCGTGCTCGGGACCAGCGGATTGTAATATGAGAGTTAGTGTTAATCTGCACATTACAACTCCAAATGGTGAACTGTATCAGGAAGGTTGGTTTTGATCTTCACAATATAAATCCCCAATGGATGGAGATGATTTTTAAAGTAGTAGTAGTAGTAGTAGTAGTAGTAGTATCAGTAGTAGTAGTAGTAGTATCAGTAGTGGTAGCAGTAGTAGAAGGTTAGCATAAGCCTGAGTTGTGCCAGTGCACGTCAGCTACACATACAGACAAGGGCAAAAACACAACAAAAGATGCCCCCTTTCCCCACTCAGTCTCTACTGCTACACAAACTTCATGGAAATTATGAGGCAATCAGCTTGAAGTTGAAGGATTGGTGAGTATTATGACAGTTTTTTATTTTTGGTTAAGTATTAGCAGAGATATTTAGATTTAGAAAAAGGCGATTTTCTCTGAAATGCCCGGCTAGGAGAAGGGTCGGCGGAAATATATGCCGGAGCAATGGGTTAAACATCATAGCAGAGTTTGACGTCACAAATGATCTCAAGTATCCTGCAGACGTTCTTTTTGGCTTACTCACCATGGCTCAACATTCCATTGACCTGATACCTGCTTGTGATGGCATTCGAGATTCAAGGTTTTTCTGTAGTTGGCATGGAGTACCCACGCCATATCCTTTCCCAAGCTAACTCTATCACTCAGCCTACTGTGCCTCCACCACCACTTGAGAGTAAAGGGGAGTATAGACTAGCAACTAATGACGCCCTCTCTGAGCATTCACTAGTGGCTCATGACAACCCCTCTAACAGTGACACAATAGTCAACTCAAACACGTCTCATTTAACTACCTCATATGGTTTGAATGTCGTTCTATAATGTGCACAGATGGGGTGAGCGGTAACAAAACAGTACACAGTTTTGTTACAGCATGAGTTAACAAAAGTCTCTGTCTCTGTTGTAGGTCCGAAAAGAGTGGATACACTTACATTGCCAGAGATGTGTTGTGTGAATGGCTTAATTAGTCGGCACTAAGCACCGTGTTGGAGGATAATTACTAGCCGTGATAGCGAAGCTGGTGTTGCTTTCAATTTGTGTCTGTGTGTTTGTGTTCGTGTATGTCTGTTAGCACGATAACTTCGCAACTGCTAAAGATAACACCATAAAATTTTACTGGTATTTACTAGGGAAAGAAATCGATCACGAGTTTGAAACTGGTGAATGTAGGTCAAGGTATGTCTGTCTGTTACCACAATAACTCCGCAATCACTCAAGATATTATAACAAAATTTTACAGGTGTGTAATAGTAAATGAAAATCTCCTACGAGTATTGTTTTCAGTTTCTGTCAGTGTGTCTGTGTGTCAGTTAGCACGATAGCTTCGCAACCGCTGAAGATTGCATCACAATATTTTGCAGGTGTGTAATGGGGTGGAAATCTACTACGAGTTCGAAACTGGTGAAAATAGGTCAAGGTCAAGATCATATTCCGAGCCGGGCTAGATATGTATCAGCTCGTGGCTGGTGTGGTTACCACCTTGGGGGAGACTTTAGTTTGTGTAATCTCTACTTGTTAACTGTCACAGATGCTCCACTCAAGCTTAAAAGTGGTGCAAAGCTTGGGGATATCCTGGTTTACTCATCGGTCATGAAGGTGTATCAGAATATACCATTCTCTAAAACTACGAAAAATAATGATCATAGTTAGCCACCTGGTGTGCATGCCATAAACTATAAGGGATCTGCTATGACTCTTTCACCTGACCTAGTCTCACAAGTATCTTCCGGTGACTTTCCACAGCAAAAAGGAGCAGTTAGTCAATCTTTTGCAGACATAACAAGATGTTGTGGCCTTACCCAGGGAACCTATGGGGAGGACAGACTTAGTAAAGCATTAAATAGAATTAGTGCAAGGAACACAACCAGTTTACATACCATCGTCTCGATTACTCCATAGTCTGTGACAAAAAACAGACGAGATAGTTCGGGATATGTTAGATCAGGAAATGACTGAGCACTGTCATTCCATGGAATAGCCCCATTTTTCTTGTCTAAAGAAAGGGGGAGAATTTAGAACTGTTGTGGACTATCATAAAGTAAATTCTGTCACTGACCCAGGTATTTTTCCATTGACAGGCTTAGCTGATTTATTAGTAATTTAGTGTCAATAATGTGGTCTTCATATCCATTGACGTACTCAGAGGCTACTGGCAAGTAGAATGGAAGAGTCATCCAGCCCTGTAGCAGGAAAATTTCAGTTTATGAGGCTTCCTTTTGGATTGAGGAATGACCCTTCAGGATTCATGAGGCTCATTCAATCCATCTTCAGTGGTATGATTGGCCACTTTCTTTTTGCCTACTTGGATAATATAATTGTAGTGAGCAAGTCCATCCCTAAACATTTTACCATCGTCTGCAAGTATCTTATTGCCTTCACATGGCAGGCCTAAAGATTAAATGCAGAAAATGTGACTTTCTACGTAAGAAAATTAAATTCCACGGACACATAGTTGATGCTGCGGAGAGGGTAAGAAATAAAAATCTAAGGATAAAAGCCAGCAAAGATGGTCTTCCCCAAAAAAATAAAGAAAAATATAAAGCCTATTTTGAGATAATTTATTTCCCAGATACTTAGATGTTAAAATGTTGCTACTGATGTAAACTTCATCTGTACTAGAAAGACTTGTTTAGCATACAAGCCAATAAAACATGATAAAAAGTGTAAAGATGTGCTACTAAGCCTTTCAGCCCACCTAGAATATGATCTTTAGCATAAATTTCAAATCTGTCAAACATATAGTGTTGCCAGTGCCAGTATTTCAATCTCAACAAAAATCATTAGGTACTGTAGATAAATAAAAGATTATACATATATATATATATATATATATATATATATATATATATATATATATATATATATATATATATATATATATATATAATACGCGACCGACTCTGGGTATAGGCTTCACAGCTTGCTTTCAAGGCCCAGTAGCCCTCCTACATACCAGACACCTCTCTACATGTCACCATATATACACCTCTCTCTCTCTCTCTCTCTCTCTCTCTATATATATATATATATATATATATATATATATATATATATATATATATATATACATATATAATATTATAATTAATAAGAGAACAGATGAAGGAAAAACAAATGAATGAAACAAAATAATCCATACAACAGATTAGGCTATTGGTGTCCTCTCTTCATAAAATATCTGTAACAGTCAGACTTGAACAGCTGTAGGTTGAAGTTTGGAGGGAAACAACTCTGGAGAAGCGAGATCCAAAGAGATGCAATACGGGGAGTGAAAGAATTCTGATAGTCAGAAGTTCTGCAATATGGCTGAGTGACATTCCACGCGTGAGCGCTACCAGATACCTGTGTAGCACGAGGGAGAGTTGGCGCCATGGACGCAACTTCATCTGAGCCTTTGCCATAAAAATATCTGTAAAATAATGCAAGGGAGGCAACATTCCTTCTTATTTGTTGGGGAGGTAGTTTATTTGTAATGGCAGGGTTGTTAATAATTCTAACAGCCTTGTTCTGAATTTTGTCTAGTTGTTTTAAATGCAACCTCTCCACATCCATGCCACAAGGGTGAGCAATATTCAAGCTGAAAGCGCAGATGACTTTTATAAATTATAGCTAACTGCTCGTCAGTGAAGAAGTTATGGACACTGTACAGTACATTATTCCAAGTTTCTTCGAGGCGGTTTTAGCAAGTGATCTAACATGAGAGGTCCAGCTGAGGGCATTGTTAAGTGAGACACCGAGAATTTCAATACTTCTGGAGATGGGAATATTAGTAGTACTGAAGGTAATATTCGAATCTGACAATATCTGCCTATTAGTAAATTGTATATATTTAGTTTTACTAGCATTAAATAAGACAATGTTGTTTTGTTCCCATTCACTGATCGTAGATAGGTCTTGCTTTATGAAGATGGCTATACAGAGTTGAGGGGTAGAAATATTAAGACTTTGTAAATGAGTGTCTGAGTGTGATTGAACTATGTAGTGTTGAGTCATCTGCATATGAGTGGATGGGATTGTGGGTAACAGATAAGAGATCATTAATTTGAACCAGGAACAGGGCTGGGGCCAGAATTGATCCCTGCGGCACGCCGGCGTTAATTGAGTGGTATATACATCATCTACTTTTACTCTTATTTTTTTGTCACTGAGATATGAGGAGATCAAAGGAACAAAATATGTTAGTCCATAGGAAGGGAGTTTGGACAGCAGGGAACGGTGCCATACTCTATCGAAAGCTTTAGAATTATCAAGGGCTACTGCATGAGTTTCTCCATGTAGGTCAATTGATTGATGGATAGTATGAGTTAGGAGATTGAGTATGTCAATGGTGGATCTTTCGTGGCGAAAACCATATTGTCTTTCACTAATTAAGTTGTTGGATTCAAGATGTTTAACAATGTGCTTATTAACTAAAGTTTCTAATACCTTACCAAGAGAAGATGTGACTGCTATTGGTCTGTAATCAGAGGGGTCAGAGGAACATCCTTTCTTTGGAACTGGGTGGATATTGGCTTCTTTCCATGAATTAGGGAATGAAGAAGTACGTATACATAGTCTGAATAATATTAGCTAGAACAGAGGCAAGTTCAGGGGAACACATTTTCAATACAATTGGCAGAATTCCATCTGGGCCTGGAGCTTTGTTGGTGGGTAAATTGTCTAGGATGGATTTTATACATCTTGTCTGTATTTTAAGCGGAACAATTTCCGGAGAGTCAAGTTATAGTACTGGGAAGTTCTGGCTGGCATCTTCTTGGAAGAATTTCTGGCAAATGTACTGGCAAAAATATCTTCTTTCGCACGTGGGTCATTTGTAATGTTGCCATCTGAAGATTTCAATGGGGGAATGGATGATGATCTGTTAAAGTTATTATTGAAAGCATTAAGAGTTGACCAGAATATTCTACTGTCACTAGGGTTGTTAAGTAGTTTTGATGCTTGCTTTTGAAGAAAGTTTGATTTAGCTAGATTTATTACATCTTTTGCATGATTTCTAGCTATTTTAAATCGAGAGAGTGATTCAGATGTTTTTTATTTTAAGTAATAGTTATATGCTAATGACTTTTGGGCTGTTGCTCAGGCACAGTTGCCATCAAACCATTTTGAAGAGTTCGATCCTTTAGTGAACTGTTGACTTGGTATGAATAAATCCATACCAGCTAGTATTAAGTCACAAATGTGGGAATCTGTAGAACACAGTTTTGCAATTGTTCATACCAGACAACCAGCTTTCCCCATGAAGTATCAATATTGATATATAGATAGGTTGATAGATAGATATACTGTATGTTGGAGTTGTCTCAGTTGTTTGAGGAGTCAGACTGTGACTGAGGAGGTTACAGCCGAGGAACAGAGGTGGACTGGCGTGTCAACTTGTCAGGTGTTAACTGTGCAGTGATAGACGTCCACATTGAAGACGTGGAATGAGTTCGAGCTTGCCAGTGCGAATTTTGACACATACTAGTAATATTTCAAACCTTAATGCTATTAGAGATCTCCCCCAAGTGGAGATAGTAGCTCACAGAGCTTTCCCCTAATGGTGAAGGATGCTTTTTTACACTCCAGTCTGTACTATAGTAGCCTACATAGATCTCTCCACATGGTGAGAGATACTTTTTTACACTCCAGTGTGTACTATAGTAGCCTACATAGATCTCTCCACATGGTGAGGGATGCTTTTTTACACTACAGTCTGTACTATAGTAGCCTACATAGATCTCTCCACATGGTGAGGGATACTTTTTTACACTCCAGTCCGTACTATAGTAGCCTACATAGATCTCTCCACATGGTGAGGGATACTTTTTTTTCCAGCCGAAGCTGAAAATTTTTTAACAATAAAGTGAATTTCGGCTGAAGTAAGTTGTCCCCGGTCTTGCTCAGACAATAATTTTATTCATTTATTTACTGTACAATAATGAAGGATTTGACCTTGTTTTATAGTAAGAACAGTCTTATATACTAATAATAATGATATATGAAATCTGTATTTGACTGTACTTTTACTACTACTGTAGTTTTATATATAAACTGTTTGTATTGCATTTTTGCATTTGTAGAATTGTAAATTTCAAAAGTTTTGCGGATTTGCAGTTGCAAAGACAATTTTTTGAGTTTGCGGATTTGCATGGCGGAAATGAATTTTTGTTTGCGGTGCCCACCTCTGGTGAAAAGCCTGCTGTCTACACATTATGTTCAGTTC
Source organism: Coenobita brevimanus (assembly GCF_032717465.1). Taxonomy (NCBI): domain Eukaryota; kingdom Metazoa; phylum Arthropoda; class Malacostraca; order Decapoda; family Coenobitidae; genus Coenobita; species Coenobita brevimanus. The sequence goes on from NC_136997.1 coordinate 11,551,354, forward strand.
CAAGCAAAGTGAGTAGATGTAGTTTCCTAGTGACACCATCATCTGTGATTAGTGATGTCCAGGGAATTATGCAGGAGCTTTTCATCACAAAGGACCTGGGCCTCAGCATTCCGGGGCATTTCCGATCGAAGGGGGACACAGATGTAGGTCATGCCCCGTGGGACCACAGGTGTTCAGAACAAAGGCAGGGGAGCTGTCAGACTCGGCTTAAGTGGATTAGTTCAGGGCGCCTTAATCCGCCTTAATGCATAATGACACTAGCCAGGATTTATCCTCAGGCTTTTACTCTGGCTCTCCTTGCTTTTCTCTCTCTCTCTCTCTCTCTCTCTCTCTCTCTCTCTCTCTCTCTCTCTCTCTCTCTCTCTCATCCTCTTTATTCAGGACGGGAGTTCATATACTGTTACACCAAGTAAACGTGAAAACGTTAACTTTGCAGAAAATACATCAGTATGTACAAGTAAATTGGATGACAAATTCACGGGCCCACATAATCATCCTCATTCAGTTCAAACTAGTTTTTATAGGTAACATTTTGGGGGTCCACCTGCTGGCAGTGCTGAACCTAATAGTGTCCGGGTTGGGTGAGGACGATGGTGGAGTACGACCCGGGGCTTTGGACAGCTCAGGTGAGGTAATGGTGACAAGATGTAGTCTCCCTGCACTACAGTCTCGAGCCCCTGGCCGATGTCATCATCGCCCTGCCCAACACAGCACGTCAACTGAATGAGATACAGACCCACCTGTCAACCACTGTGGGGAATCACGACAAGGATGCATTCTGGTACCCTCTTTATTTACCAATTTGTTGAAAGAGTACATTCAAATGAAGTCTTCGTACTTAATTGATACATTTTCCAGCATACGTAGGCGGTCAGCAGCAGTGGCAGTGGGCATGTTATGAATGGTGGGAGTTGTACATGCCCATGCAGGAAGAAGAGGGTCAGTAGGGATGAGTGTGACAAGGTTAGCGTGGATACTGGCATAACATCTGACAAAAAAATGCAGCCTTTAGAGATATGATGAATTTGAATATTTCATATCTATATCTATATCTATATCTATCTATCTATCTATATCTATATCTATCTATCTATCTATCTATCTATATATATATATATATATATATATATATATATATATCTACTGCCAGACGCCTCAATATATATTGAAGTAAGTCAAGAAAAATTATATATAATTTACAGGCCATTATTAAGGATTATGGTAGAATGGAAAGGCGACATGAACTGCTTGCCAGAGGAAGAAAAGGTGTAGAGAGGTCTGGGGTGAGGAAGCTTGGAGGGAACCAGCAGGGTGGTGGGAGGGGTGAGGTGAGGTAGGGTGTAGGGAGGGATGGAGTGGGTTAGGGTGGAGGGAGAGGTGGAATAATGTAGGGTGGAGAGAGAGGTTTGATAATTTGGGTGAAGGAAGAATGGAGTGAGGGAGGGTGGAGGGAGAGAGGGGTGAGGCAGGGTGCACGTAGAAGCTGGGTGAGGTAGAGTGGAGGGAGTCCTGGGGTTTGACAGGGAAGAGTTAGGGTTGGGGTGAATGAGTGTGGAGGTAAGGTGGGGTGAATGAGTGTGGAGGTAAGGTGGGGTGAATGAGTGTGGAGGTAAGGTGGGGTGAATGAATGTCGAGGTAGGGCTGGGGTGAAACAGAAAGGAGGGACAGTAACGGTGATGTAAAGTGGAGGGAGGCTGGGGTGAGGTAGGGTGCAGGAAGTACTACGGTGTAGCACAATAGAGGGAGTCTGTGGCGAGGCAGGGTAGAGGGAGGGCTGAGGTGAAACAGGGTAAATGGAATGCTGGGGTGAGACAGAATGGAGGGAGTGCTAGGATGAGACAGGGTGAAAGGAAGGCTGGGGTAAGGCAGAGTGGAGGGAGAATTGACATGAGGAAGTTTGGAACGAGGGCTCTTGTTAGGCAGGGTGGTGGGAAGACTGGGATGGGAGGCATGGTTGAAGGAGGGCTGGGGTGAGGCAGGGTGGTGGAAGAGCTAGGGCTTGGCTAATCTAGGTTAGACGAGGTGCTCCAGCATCAGGGTGAGAGAGGCAGCAAACAGGCCCAGCACCAGCACGATGAAGGCGCTCTGTAGATGCCCCAGGTTCAGCACCCCGTCGCCACGAACCTGAAACACAATTATATACCACCAATGACTTGCTTTACACACATATGGCTTGGCTCACCTTCATAATCATGTATCTTGTAACCGGAAATGCAGCCAATACATAGCAGACATTTTATGATCAGAGAGAGAGAGAGAGAGAGAGAGAGAGAGAGGCAACCAATACAAAGCATACATTTTATGAGAGAGAGAGAGAGAGAGAGAGAGAGAGAGAGAGAGAGAGAGAGAGAATTACAGTAAAGGATCTTGGAAGGGAATAGAAACATGGTCATTGGATTTGTTAATCTAGAGAAAGCTTAAGACAATGGGCGTGGGAAGGTAATTTGTTTGGGCTCGAGAAAGAGCTGCACCTAGAAAGCTAATAAGTTTATTTATGGAAATTCTGAGAGTTTTGGACAACTTTCGTTACTCATTATTATTATTTTTAATATTATTATTATTATTATTATTATTATTTGTATTTATTTTTTTTTAAATACACAGAATGGTTTCATGGAACTGTATCAAAGATCTGCCTTCAGTCCGTTTCTGTTCTTAGCTTTTTCATGTAGGGAGGAAAGAACTAAAGCTTAGCGGCTCAAAAATTGCTTTTTCCAAGGAAAAACAAAATGGACAAGAGAGGGTCAAATTTACGCTCCGTTCCTTTACAGATGCCTGAACAAATTCTGTTTAAAAGACTAAACGTCATAGATAAAAGAAAATAGAGAGTGAAGCAGACAGTTGCAAAGTTGAACTATTGCATGCAGGAACGACAGAGTAACGGTTAATTTTTGCATTAAAATGTTTAGCAGAAAAGAGGTGAGACTGCATTGCCAGACGGGCGGGACGCGCCTGCCTTAATGGAGGAAGATTGCAAGGGGACAGTTCTGAAAAGCAGTGGTCATTGGAATATCAACAGTCAAGAGACAAAAATGCAATACTGCGGTGAAGAGAGTGAAAAAGGATGATGGGAGTCTGTAAGAAGAAAGGAGCTGATGAAACGAAAACTCCTTGACTTAATCCTGTTGTAGCTGATTGTTGTTGCTGATCAACCATAATCTGTATGACCGTGATGATGTATCAACCACAAGCAATAACTGCTCCTACAGTACAGTTAACCAATGTCACCATGCAGTTGACAGTTTTGTTTCCTGGATGGATACCGCATTTGTTTCTTCACCGACTTAATGGGGGCACCATTGTAGGTTCCATTTCAGTTTGTTCTTTGGGTATATGGTTACCACACGGCATTGTAAATGGTTTCCTGGGTCACAGGAAACAATGAGTATTGTCACTCAGTACAGAGCCAACTGAATTGGATGGAAGAGGAATAAAATATGAGAGGAAGGATGATGGAAGTAGGAAGACAGGAGGGCAGACACGGAAATGAATTATTACTGTGACTGAAGAAGTAAGCACCACTACACTGAGTGGACAATGGTAGCCACCACCTGTCACCATAGACAGTAGTAAAACAGAAAGGCCGTTAGTTCTGTGAGTAGCCCTACAATATACGCTTGCAACATCCTTGAAATATCGTGATTCTGTCTCCCTCTTGGCCAGCAGACATGCCACGCATGCTGGAAATCAATCTGAGGCCAACAGTTGGTGAAGGTGAATGGGTGCTTCCATGTTTCTGCGAAATCACCTGTTGGGACATCTTTGTTTTTTGGAACCCTGCTCTTATCCCACAAACAGACATCCATGCTGCTTCATCGGCCCGAATATCACACGTGGACTGCTGACTGGTGGAGAGCCTGAAGGTTTCCTCAGACTTACGAACTTTGATCATACTTTGCTACAACGTGTAACGATTAAACACATTAGTCCAGTTACCTACCTTACACTTCATTGTGTTAAAATTAGGATAAATCTCATGTGCAGAGACAACTATACTTAAACCCTAAATGACCGCTGGCATTGAACGATGCTCTGCTGTAGGGTGACCGGTGACATCGATGCAGAGTGATCTGCAACAAACTGCAGACAATTTTGGGAAGGGGACGAAGGTTCGGGGGATGTTGACACCGACCTAATCTACCCTCCAAACCAATCAGGCGGTCAGTACATCTTCTGAATCAGCCATGAGTGGATGTCTGTCTTTTGCTCCCCTCAGGTGTTACTGTAAGTAAGAATAAGAAAGCAAGTCAAGAGGAATGCTTATCAGAGTTTGCTCCCTCTGTCCACTCTACAGCCCACAACTCACAACCCTACAAGTGTAAAAGATAAGTTTTTTTTTTCTTTACTCGTTTTATTTGTGCCATTATTTCTCTTATTGCATTGTTTTCCTCTGTTTCTTTCCTTCTTTCTTTTCTTCTTCTTCTTCTTCTTCTTTTTTTTTGGCATTTGCAGGAAAATAATGTATATATTTATTGTTTTTTGTACGTATAACTTACCTCACCATCCTTCACCCCTCCCTTCTCAGCCCACCTGCTGATCTTTGGCCTTCTTGTTTCTTGACCAGGAGGATTGTCCCTAAACACACAGCTGTATCCATTATCTTGAAACAGACTAAAAATAGCATCCTTCTCCTCTCTTTTGACATGCACATTACCATCCAGAGTACAAAAACAACTCCATACAGGAATAACCTTTGTAAACATCAGAAAGAAGGGGGGAGGGGGATCATAATTATATTTATAAGTGCATATATTATACAGTATACTGACTTTGTTCACTTTACATATTTCTGGTTTTGCACAAGCATTTCAGCAACACATGAGGTGTTCTCGTGGTGAATAAATGGATGCAAAACCTCCCCCTCCCTTCACGCTGTATCCCTCGTGCGGCGCGGTAATTTCGGGTCATTATGAATATTGGTCGTGACGGTTCAGCCTGTACAAACAAAGCAGCACCCTTATCTGGTTAATGAATAAAACGAGCACCTTTAGACACACCGCACACCACTCAGACTACAAAACGAACTCCGTACTTGCATAATCACAATGAACATAAAAAAATGGTGAAAAATAATAATTCTTTTTTAAATATACATAAAACTTCCGATATTATATATTTATTATGTTCGCATTACATATTTCTCGTCGTTCGAAACCATTTCAGCAACATCAAAGTTTTTCTTTGGGGGGGAAGGGACGAATGTACAATACAGTAGATATTTCTTAGTGCAGAGCAGTTGCTTAGTTTTCAACGGCGTGTCCGCAGTCATTTTGCAAATTTTTCCGCTATTCATTACGAATCACAGCATGGGTTTAGGAAGCTAAAAATTACATTGCCAGGTGCGCCAGACGATGGTAAAGGAAAAACTTCGATTTTCGGAATTCGAAAAAATGGCCCCGGGGCAGGCCAAGGGTGCCTATCAAGATCCGAAGGCATGGCCACAGAGGAGTTAGACTTACAATAAAACACTCCAGCCAGATAAGTCTCTTCAGTTGAATCAAATCGTCTGGTGAAACCAAGACTAAAGTTAAAATGTCATGGGAATGTAGTGGCTATGCTTTGCAGTCATTTTCATTCAGTTGCTAGATTAAGTTAGGTAACATGAATATTAAAGTTTGAGTGAAGTTGGTTTTAAGTATTATGCATTGCTTTCTTTAGTGGTAATCTTTCAGTAAATTATTCTTTGGTGCAATAAAAACTCCTGGTAAATATGGCATATTTTAACAAATAAATTCTGTCATTAAGTAGCAATATTTGTATCATGAACTGTAGCATAGTTACATTTTTACAGAAGATAAACAGAGGAAGGAAAAACAAATTAAATTTTAAAAAACCCATACACCAGATTTTTGGTGTTTTCCGTTCATAAAAAACTCTTAACAGTTCGATATAAACAGCTGTAGGTTGAAGTTTGGGGGGAAACTACTGTATTCTGGGAAAGAGGGTTCCAAAGACATGCAGTTCAGGGAATGAAAGATTTCTGATAGGAAGAACTTCTGCAATATAACAGTGAGACAGTCCAGTCATGAGTCCTACCATATGCCCGTGTACAGTAGCAATGAGAAAGTCGTGGATGTGGCACAGTGAATATACCTTCGTCTGAGCATTTACCATAAAAGTATCTATATAATAATGCAAGGGAAACAACATTTCTTCTAACTAGTAGGGGAAGCAGTTCATTTGTAATTGCAGGGCTATTAATTCTTACACCTTTGTAGGAATTTGTAATTGCAGATTTTTTGTGCAACCTCTCCACATCTCCGTTAAGGTGGGCAATATTCCTGCTGAGAGGGGATAGGATGCCTGTAAATTTTAGCTAACTGCTCATTAGTCAAGAAGTTACGGATTCCGTACAATAATTTAAGTTTCTCTGAAGCAGTTTTAACAAGTGATCAAACATGATAGGTCCAGCTGAGGGCATTGTTAAGTGAAACAACGAGAAAGTGAAATATTTATGAGATAATTATAAGTAGCATTGCAGGTAATATAGGAATCAGGCAGTATCTATCTATTAGTAAATTTTATATATATGGTTTTCCCAGCATTGAGAGATACAATTTAATTTTGTCCCCATCAAGTGATCTTAGATAAGTCTTAATTTATGGAGATTTCTGTACTGAGTTGCGAGTAAGAGATGTTAAACATTGTGAATGGGTGTTTAAGTGTGAATGAACTCTAAAGTGATGAGTCATCTGCAGATTAGTGAATGGGATTATGGCTGATAGACAGATCATTAATATGAGATAGTAATAGAATTGAAGCCAGGGCTGATCCTAGTGGCTCGCAGGTATTGATCGAGTAGAGCTTGGAATAGTCATCATCTACTTCTTCTGTTACACTTCACTGAGATACGAGGAAATCACTGAAACAAAAGATGATAGGCCACAGCAAGGGAGGCTGGATAGCAAGGAACGGTGCCACACTCTGTAAAAAGCTTTAAAAATATCAAGGGCTAATGCATGGGTTTCTCCATGTTGTTCAGTTCATTGATGGATGGTATGAGTCCAGAGATCAAGAAGTGTATCATGAATGGATCTTTGGTGGCGAAAACCATACTGTCTCTCACTAATTAAGTTGTCGGATTCAAGATGCTTAACAGGGCATTTATTAATTATATTCTCAAATACTTTAGCAAGAGAAGATGTGATAGCTACTGGTCTGTAAACAGAGGGGTTCGGAGAACTTCCTTTCTTCGGAACTGGGTGGCTTTCATTTCAAGAATTAGGGAATGAAGAAGTACGTATGCAAACTCTGAATAATTTAACTATTTAAACATTAAATATGTCATATAAAATGGTTATCAATGTGTACTAATTAAAGGCACTAGCATATATCTCATATCACAATGTGCAGTATTTAATGTATGCTGGAGTCACATACAGCTTCTCACTAGCAATGTCAATCCACATGGTGTATATTAAACGTTCCTGTTTTCCCAGACGACCAATAATTTCGTGACGTTTTCAAACATATGGGGCTAGCAGCTCTAGTCAGTTAGTCCACGTGAATGGAAATCTACCAGACACTACACCACACAAACATATCCCCTCCGAGCTGTATATAACTCAGAGAGATCCCCTTCATGCCAGAAGGGGTTGTAGAGTGCCCACGAGTACGATCGAGGACAGAAGGCAGGAAATAGGGTCAGCTAGGAGGTTTGGCTTCACGTTATGTTACTCCCCCTAATCATATCCTGAAATAACTTTGTTGATAAAACTCAGTAATCCAAGAAGTGATTATAACTCACCTCACTTGCGATAAAAAAAAAAAAAAACAGAGAAGGAAAGAGAGATGGAGAGAAAGAACTACCTATTTATTATACTGGACGCCTCACCATTTTATTAGCAGCAGCCCACGTTACACTCCACTGGTGATTGAGGGGTAGCCATTAATCTATGATATGCCTTCAATATCACTCTCCATCTAATCAAGCCACTTGGCTATGTCCATCGACAGTTGGTGGCAAGTGGCAAAAACTAACCGACTACAATCTACGCCTAGCGACGTTATATGCAGCAGCTGACTCAGCTAATTGGGCAGCACAATCGACATTTGATAGCAGCAGTAAAAACGAAACATAAAAAAGAATTAAAAAGTGGTGAATGAAGAAAGAAGATAGAAACAGTAGAGGAACACAATTGCAGCACAATTACAATGGTATACAGGGGTAAACAATAGCTGTGAAGCGGTGAAACAATTCTACAAGCATCAATAATCAATCAAACTACTTCACTGGTCTACAGCCAAAATGGTTCTAACTTATTCTCACCTTTTCAGGCTAATTTGTTACCCCAGTTCTAAACTGACCCTGATATTTGGCTGTCACGTAACCTTGATGTACTATATCATAAGTGGGGGAAAATTCCATGAAACATGCAAATTTTTCAAATGTCAGTAAGTCTATAAATTGCTACAAAAATAATATACTTAAGTCTTTAAATTATATCATGCTGTATACTAAGCACAAACAAGTTATAAACAAAACATTATTACACAACATTTGCACATTAGAAGTGCCTCTGCATTTCGTGTTTGTAGGAGCAAATACTCTCACGCTGTAAAGTCGAACAGTAGTAGCTCATGATGTTTGGATTTAACTGACCTTGATATCGGCTCTCCATTATGACAATTTCATGGTGAAACCTTTCGCCACGTTCATCACTGACATTGCCAGAAATAAATAGAAAGAAGTCCAAATGAGAAGGGAAGAAATTTATCTTGAGCGACATTTGAGTACAGAGTGCATAGTCATTATTCAACATCTTGTCCACAAGCTCCTCATGATTCGATGCTCGAAAATTTACCTAGGTAACTCTTAGTAAGAACCATGAAGCTCTCCCACGCAGCCCTTTCCAGCTCAGATAAGCTCTTTACAAAATCCTGATAGTTGAGTATAAGACGATTTTGGGGGACTATTGAAAAAAACTCCCTTTACTTTGGCCTCAACTACAGTGCCTTGGAACTTCGTTAGCAAGCAGTGGAAGCCAGCACCATCTTGATCCATTGCCTTCACAAAGTTCTTCATCAAAGTTTCAAATGAAGTGGAGGCAAGAATACCTTCGCAGGGTCAACAAGAAGTTTGTAAAGACAGTTGAACCATCCAGTCTATCTTTCGGTCATACTAGGAATTCCTTTTGTGTGTAATGCTTAGTGTCTGCTTTACTGCCCTATGAACAAAGTAAACACATGTGCTTTGTGTAACTTTGCTAAAGTCCTAGAAGCAAGCAGATCACTTTCAAGTCCCCACAGATGCCCCAGTGATGTGTTTTGTAGCCAGTAGCAGTCAACGGAGTACTCATAGTTTCTTAACTTTCATTCATTCCATGGGCATGCACAACTGGAACAGAAGGAAGCTCATTTCCATTATGGAAAAGGACTGCCTTCAGTGCATTCTACCCAGCAGCTATGAACAACCGCCATTGTCCGTTTTGATAAGGACGAGACGTACAAAGGTGCTGCATTAACCCGCGCCGTCCCGAGGACGTACTTCCACGTCCTCACGTTTTGTCACAGCTAATCCCGAGGACGTACTTCAACGTCCTGCAATTGCAAGGTTCATAATTTCCACAATTTTCAATTTTCGCGAGTCATTTTTGGTACGTATACACGGGACACCTGCCTCAACAAGATGCCAGGAAGAGACAATGCCTCACCCAGCATGACCTCCTCCCCCCCCTGCATGCCCTTTTCTCAGCAATTCACCTGTTATCAGTGACCTGGCCAGTATAGCCATGTCATGCCACGGTACGAAATTCAGGGCCAGAGTGATTCCCCAATCAATGACAATGTGGAGGACAAACTTTACATAGCATTAGAGGAAGAAACAGTTAGAAATGATGATCAGGTAATGTGGCAAAAAAAGGTCAGGTATTAGTGAGTGAAACAACGCTTATAATGCCTATATTACTGCTTGAAAACCAATATACTTTTGTACTACATATAAATTCGTAACAGTAAATAAATAAGTACCGTTTATAAGTGGTGTGAAATAGTTATCCTCCCACAGAACTCGTTTTCTTTGGTGTCAGCCTGATAGAAAACCCAGTAAAGTAAGGAGGCTCTCCTACCTGTAATGAGTATTTTAAACCTCAGGTGAGCGATTTCTCTATGAATTTTCGATGTTTCTCACCAAAAGCGAAAGTTTTAGCAAAAAAAAAAAAAGGTCGAAAATTGCCCGGGATTGGGGGGTACCAGTGGTCGAAAAGTGGCCGGGACGGGGCGGGTTAATGATACATCATAATAGTAACAAAGCATGTCATCCATCTGGAAATGCATTCAGAGCTTCTTCATGTCTATGATGGAAGGTGGTGGTAGAAACTCCATCTTGTAGCATGTTCCATTGCTTGAGTCGAGAACCAAGGAAATCATTTTTCTCCGTGGGGGAGTTAAGGTCTCTTATAAGGTCATGCAGCTCTACCTGACCGATGAGGTGTGGCACCTTGCTCTCTAAATCTTCTTGAAAGTCGTCATCCATGCAACATTCTGTCTCACTAGATCAGGACCATGGGGTGCTTGGCTTAGAGAAGGTAAATAAGGATACCTGATCTTGGATCGAGTTTTCACTGAATTCCCTTTGGCGTTAGTGAGGCAAATTTAGCAGTCAGAACAGTGATAATTTGGCTCACGGCAAACCATTGGTACAGCGAATGGCATACCTGATGGCCGTTCCATGTGGTTTACACCGAGCTTGCATGCAATATAGGATGTCCACTTCTTGTTTTGATTACCATCAGGACATTTGAAGTAATGTTTGTAATCAGTTTTAACATTCTTGTAATTGGTCTCTTCAGGCTTTCGAATGTAAAGAACCCGTAGATGTATCAGGAAGAGTCTGATACGTTCATACATTTGCTGTGCTTCGTTGCTTGCCAACCCAGATCAAGGCACAGTAACAGTAAAGAAATGCTGAAATGGAATAATAGCAAATATAAGAATACCATTGCATACATTGGTGACAAAAAATTCATCTACATGATGGTGCCTGACTTTTGGCTGTCGCTGTTTCACTTTGAGTTGCTTAATATCTTGTAGTTCAGATACTTAACTGAAACTGATATAACCGCCACAATTACAAGCTGAATGCAACTCTACAAGGTATATCTATCTCTCTGCTTGGAATCGAATCGGATTTTCCAACACACGATCAGATTTTCCTATGGTATGATGGTTCTTGAAATCTGGACTTGCTGGCGAAAATTGGATATCATATTCGAAATTTACAGGTTCCTGTTGGTAAGCATCACCTAAAAATACACTAGAACCATAACACTTTTTAAATTTTGTCGACTAGTGTTATCATCGATGCAACTCTATGACTTAAACTCTACGCTTTACAACTATGAGCAACATTTAACAGCGAGTAAGAACATGGAAGTATATCTGAGCTGTGTTGTGGTGAGCCGAGTTTGCACAACACTAACTGATCTCTGACTTGAACTCCACGTCTTCACTTCAAACCAGCATTCCACACGAGCATTTCAGACCTGCACTATACAACTACAAGGGGGAAGAAGCGAACTGCAGCAGTATCTTCATTTGATAAGAACAGCATAACATCTCAACCCATGCCTGACACCACTATCTCCACCACTGTTCATCACCACCACCCACTATGGTTGTACCACTCTAAACTGGCGGTTTGGGTGGGGCACGAACCTATGTACAGTGTTGCCACGTTTTCCATACCCGCGATGCCTCTCTTTCTCTCTCTCTCTCTCTCTCTCTCTCTCTCTCTCTCTCTCCTGGGGGGAGATGTGCGTCACCCTAGGGAATTTTGTTTCTTTTATGCATCTTATAAACTTGTCCTTTTATTTCTTTATTTGTTTTTTAATTATATTATTGTTTTACATATGGCGCCAGATGACCTAGGTGTTGCGGTGCCTGGATTTGTTTTCATTCAATCATTCTCGCCCTTCTTCCTTCCCTCCCTTCATCTTTCCCTCAGCTTGACAATGTACTCAACACTGCCCCTGGCCTGCCTTCTCTCTCTCTCTCTCTCTCTCTCTCTCTCTCTCTCCTGGGGGGAGATGTGCGTCACCCTTGGGAATTTTGTTTCTTTTATGAGTGACTTATAAACTTGTGCTTTCGTTTCTTTATTTTGTGTTTATTATATCTAATTATATTTAAAAATATTATTGTTTTACATATGGCGCCAGATGACCTAGCTGTTGTGGTGCCATGATTTGTTTTCATTCAATCACTCCCTCCTTCCTTCCTTCCCTCCCTTCCTCCATCTCTCAATCAGCTGCACTCAACACTGCCCCTGGTCTGCCTCCCCCTCCCCTCTCTCTCTCTCTCTCTCGTCTGTGGTATTTGAGGATACATTTTGGTTATTTTCTTTTACGTTATAATGTACATAATGTAAATTTGCCTTCATTTCCACACCACCCAGGTGATACGAGGAAGCTATGGCCAGGTCGGACTGGGTGTGTGTGAGTGTTGCCGCTCATGAGGGTTTAATGTATTATTTTTTTTTTCTAAGAAATTGGCGTATTTTTACTTATACTCCTGCACATTATCCTATAATCATAATTGTGACATTATTACCAACCCCAGAAATACGGTAACAGTCAATAAAAGTGACTACTTTTGTTTTTAGCATCACTGTAAAATATTTATGCCACGTTTCTGTATATCTGTATAAATATTTTACGCATAATAAGTTTACTGTTCTTTCATATATTATAATACACACGTTACCATTGTATTCTTATGTGTTTATTTTATTGTGATGCCTTTTACATATATCAGGGCAGTTAACATCGCGGGTATGGAACATGTGGCACCACTGTAAAGAGGTTCGTGCCCCACCCAAACCGCCATTTTAGAGTGGTACCACCAAAGTCCCCCTCTCTTCACCAATCGTCCTTCCACCTTCACCAACATCTTTACCACCACAAGAAGCGATCAGACAGTGCTGACACAGTCAGCTGACCTACTTCAACCACATCTTACCAACACCATTCAGCCAACATCACTATCATCCTCACTACTACATTTATTATCAGTGAGTTAAATATTTATTCTGTCCAAGGTTGTATTTAATTAGCACTTTATTTATATATAAACCTATCCTGCACATTATAACTATCTATAACATACCAACATTAAAACATTTTCCTCAATAGTATAGTAATATCCAGTAATTGCACTTACACATTCATACATACGTATACAGTGTGTGTGTGTGTATATATATATATATATATATATATATATATATATATATATATATATATATATATATATATATAGAGAGAGAGAGAGAGAGAGACGTCATTCACTTAAGTATTACCTTCTGAATGACGGACAACTACACAGTCTAAGCTTACATATATGTATTTTATATTCTTAACTTTTCAAGAGAAATGTGAAATGCAATTCAACGGGTAGAAAACATTATTGTATGTTTTCAAGAGCACCAAATTTTTTGAGAGGAGAAATAGCATTATCACTGCCAAATAGCCCACCACAGTACCTTAACAAGATCACCAAAACTTAAATTCTCAAACAATTTCAGAGACACAAGAAGAAGCAGAAAACTAAACTCAAGAAACAAAAAACACTCTAGATGGAGAAGATAAAGAACAACAAATAGATCATATTTACACTGAAGTAAATAATGATGATAGTTGGTGGGTGTTTTCAGATGTAAACAGCGAAATTTTTAGAAATTTAGCAAACACTTATTAAAACGTAGAATTACAGAGTACTAAGGCCAGGAAAAAAATATAAATTCCCTATAAATGACTATTGCAAGGAAAACACTGTAAAGATGGCCAACACAGATACAGCAAGTAGCAATGCAGAACCTTCTCCACAAAATTCCAGTAAGACTCCAGTGTCAGTGTATGTTTTTCAGGATAAAAATCTCACAAAATTTTCTGGCAATTTGCTCAAGTCAGACAAACTGTTGAGAGCTCTAACATTTGAGGAATTTCAGACAGAATTTCTCGGAATGATCTCTGGAGGTAGGAATTTTCTTGGTGGTATAGCCCCAGAATAACATAAAATGGTGGTCCTACTAAGGCAAACACACTCCAGCTCAGATCTAGAGGAAATAACAACATACGTTTCCACTATTAAGAGAACCCTGTTAGCTAACCTAGAAAACTCAGATTGGGTCACAGGTAATGGTATTATGTCGCCAGTGCATGTCGTCGACATAACTGGGCACATAACAGCTCAATGTAAATTGCCAGAAATGTTCTCAAAAGCGAGAAGACAATACTTTCACGTCCCCACAAAACACTGCCACAGGCTCCAACAGCAGTGGTTCAGTACAGAAAGGACGTTGCCCAGTGAGTTTTTCTTCCTATGGTCAGCATTTAGATGTACAGCACGCAAGATCAGCTGAGGCATTGTAAATAAATTCTGGCCTCTTAAGTTCACTGTTTTTATTTTCCAAATAAGTATACTTAATGCTTCCTACTTCACTTCACTATTCTCACAAGCACTGGAGCTATACAAACTTAATGCTTGACAACGCTTCACCATTTTCACAAATACTGATGATGTATAAACTTCTATAACATTCACTGTTTTCCAACAACACTTCACTATTTTCACAATATACAAACGACACTGACACTGCACCGACACTCAAACTGAACTGAAAACCGACTGAACTTCCTCAAATCTCTTCCCCATCCTTATATAAGCTTGCATTACTCTAGAAACTTCTACATTTTTCCACAGTTCTGGTATATTCCAAAGAGAAAGCACAGTTACCAACTTGGAGACAACCAAAACATGCCATAGCTCTCCCACACTGCACAACACTGTAAATTATTTAGCATACAAACTGAAATTACATAACTCAACAAGCAATCACATAAATAAAACATTATTGAGAAAATTAGCACAAAAATTGAAGTACAACTGATGAAATAAATAAGCCCACAAACAGCAGGCAAAGTGGCAACTCAGACTTGTACCATAACCTACGGTAAACATCGGGAAATGTCGAGAAGCTGCTCGACTACCTACCTGGCAAATCTCTCTTCTTAACACTACCCCCTCCCTAGTCCTTTGTCGTCCTGACAAAACTACACAATATATACAAACATTATTAATTCTACTGAAATATCTAACTATACACAAAATAATCCTTCAGCTTATCATGTCTTCTTCTATGCCACTTCTGATGACGTCCTTTCTGTTCCACACAGTCCACCCCCTCAGAAAGGTCCTGGTCCTCCTCGTGATTCACATCTTCGCTTGGGAAACTGTCACCATCCTCCTGTACTTCAGCTCCTTGGTCCTCCTCAACATCCTTGGCTGCGGAAGAGCAAGATTTCTCAGAGACATCCCAGCTGTACTGTCCTGGCCCATGGTATGGCCACAGACGATTCACGTGTACCACCTTTGGGGGAGACTTCCTGCCTCCCTAAATCCGATACGTTACGTCTGATAGGCAGTCCAGAATAGTGCAATGCCCATCCCATGGGCTCTGCAGCTTCAGTGACTGTCCCTTCTTTAGCTGAGGATTGTGAAACCAAACTTGGTCACCATCCTTGAAGCTCAACTCACATGCCTTGGCATCATACTTGCACTTCATCACCTCTCCTGAAAACTTGAGGGCTCCTTGCACTTGATGATGTACAGTTGCGAGCAGATGACTCGAGGCCATGTAGTCCACCAACATGTTGGTGTTTTATCTGGCAACAGTGGCAGCTGTGAACTTGACCGAGATTCAGTCAGCTGTTCGGGCGAAACAAACCCAGTGATAATTTGTCAATGTGCAGTTCTAACTGGTCTCCAATCAATATCATGCAAGTAAACGTATTATACTGATAATGATTAACGTATCAGACACGTGGTAGATATATTTATAACCATAGTATTACAACACAGGCATCCAAAAAGTGGTGCGTTCATTCATGTGAGACACACGGGTATCGGTAGCGATTTATTTTGTTCGACTGTTGTCGAGAACCAAACAACCTTTACCAGTTTTCAAGAGATATGCCGTAGGGTTATCAGTTTCCCCACAACCTAGCATTATTATCACAAAAAATACCGTCATCCCAGTCATCCCTCACCGTGAACCTCACTTTCGTCGACCTCTGACTCCAAAGCAGGAGGGACAATTGAAGGTTCACACCATAGTAGGAGGAACAAGGGGAGGGGGTGTGGGAGTTATATAGAGGATGGTGGGTGAAGAAGGGCGGGACAAGGTGTGACGTGTGATGGGAGGGGGGTGAGGGGGCAAGTGGTTGGCTGCAGTATTTAACGTATGTGAGATTAGAGGTTGTAATAGGTTTGTTTTGACATAGAAAACCAATGTTTCTTAAATATTCGAGTGATAAAGTCGAGCGATTATTCTATATAAATGTTTATCATCATGAACAGGTCAACTAGTTTCACCCCCATACGTGACGTCACGTGATGCCTACGTCACAAACCAAGGTGGTGATGGAGCTGCACGCTCGGGATACCCGTGTGTCTCACATGAATGATCGCACCACTATTTGGATGCCTGTGTTGTAATACTATGGTTATAAGTATATCTACCATGTGTACGACACGTTAATCATTATCAGTATAATACGTTTACTTGCATGATATTGATTGGAGACCAGTTAGAACTGCACATTGACAAATTATCTCTGGGTTTGTTTCGCCTGAACAGCTGACTGAATCTCGGTCAAGTTCACAGCTGCCATTGTTGCCAGATAAAACACCAACATGTTGGTGGACTACATGGCCTCGAGTCATCTGCTCGCAACTGTACCTAAGCCAACCTTTCCTGAAGATGCTTCGCACAGCTGGAGGTGTCTGTAAGAAGCTCTGCACCAGGTGGTCTTCCCATAAGTCAACGGGTAAGCATAACTCATGGCTCAACATCAGTTTTGCAGAGTGTAGCTGGTAGACTCATCAGATGCAGGCCTATATGCCATCAGTAATGCAAGTAATTTCTGGTCCCATTCTGTTTGTCACTGTATGGAGTACTTGGCCAGTTCTTGTCCCAGAGTCCAGTTGAATTTCTCCAATATCCCATCTGACTGTGGCCTTAGAGGGGTTGTCATGGTCTTCTTGATCCCCAGTAACTTGATTCACTCAAGAAACACAGCAGACTCAAAGCTTCTACCCTGGTCTGAATGTAGCTCTTGATCTCAAAATGACAGAAAAACAGATCAACCAACACCTGAACAACTATCGCAGCCTGTTGTCGGGGATGGCATAAACTTCTGGCTACTTTGTGAAGTAGTCCATTGCGACACATACATACTAGTTTCCGTGAGTGGCAAAGGTCCTGCAATGTCCACCATGACTCTTTCCATCGGTGCACGCATTTGCTACAGCTGAAGAGGGCCGCAACCGCGTTTCTTGGGTCCGTTCTTGGCACAACACACATCACAGGCCTGACACCATTCTTCAACATCCTGACACATGCCAATCCAGCAGAACCTCTGTTGCTGCCGGCTTAGAGTTTTCTCCACTCCCAGGTGCCCACTAGTGATCTGCTTATGAGACTCATCCAAGATCTCAGCCCTCATCATCCTTGGAACCACCAGTTGCCAATACTTGCTGAGGTCATCAGGTGTCTCCCACTGTCGCTCCAATAGTCCGTTGTTCAAACAAAGAAGGTTCCACTGACTCCAGAAACTCTTGGTTGCAGGATTTAACCTAGAAACTTCTTCCCACGATGGTCACACTGTACTCCACTGCAGATACTCTAGCACTGGTTGTAAATCTGCATCCTCTATCTGCATCTTCTTCAGGTCTTCTGCATCTGGCACTGGCCCTGTCACAACTGTATGGTGGCAGTTCTTGCCAAGATTCCCATTCGTATTGCACTCCTTGCCATCTGTTCTCCCGTCTTCTTGCAAGCTGTTCATTAAGGTTCTCCTGCATTTCTCCATTGGCGGGGCTTCTTGGGAAAAAGGCTGGTTGTTGCCTCTCGTCACCAGCTTTCATTACTGTACCCTCATCCTTCTCAACTGGACACTCATACCTGAAGTGGACCACCTCACCACATGTCCAACACCCATTTGTTGCAATCTGAGACTTCCTTGCACTGTTCCGTTCTTGCTTCTTCTTCCATTTGTAACAGTCCTCCTTCTTGTGTCCCAGCTTCCTGCAGAACCAACAACCTCCTCTGATCTGTTCTCTCCTCCACTTCTTGCAATCCACTTTCTAACGTCCTGGCTTTTCACAGTACCTGCACCTTCCTTCAAAATTTTCCACTTCCCATACCTGTGCGTTTCTTGCCTTGAATCCTGCATTCCGATCTGTCTGAAAAGTGGACATAATGGACCTGACATAAGAATCAAACTCTAGAGCCCTGGCTATTGCTTCTTGCATGCTTCTGGGTTGTGCCTGCATCACCTGCACTTTCAACTCTGCCCTATCAAGAGCATCGATGAACTGGTCCCTCAGTAGAATAGCCAATAGGTTCGGTGCTGCTCCAGGGTACGCCTTGTATGCCATTCTCTCAAGGTCATGAGCAAGCTGCTATAGGGATTCTCCTCGAAACCGTACACGGCTCCGGAATCTTGCTCTGTAAACCTCAGTCTGGTACATGGTTCCATATCTGTGCTCCAGCACTTCTACCAGGGACTGATAACTGTTACTTTTCTTCACTGACATCTGGCCCAGAATTCCATTGCAACACCCTTATGGCTGCACTGCCCTCTGCCTATCATCTCAACCATTCTGATCCTCATATAACTCAAACTGTGCACAGTAAGCTTCCCAAGATACTCTACCATCAAATTCTTGAGGTTTCTTTTTAATTGGACCCTCATTATAGCCATGCACTTCACTGGTTTGGCACCTAAAAACTGGGACATCATACAATAATTAAGGCCAGGACTTTAAACATCTGCATTCTGATTATTCAACCCTGTAATGCTACTTTTAGATGCCTGGGATCCGTCAAGATTCATCATACACTGTCCATTCCTTTCAAATGTCCCCTGTACACTAACCCGCGGCTCAGCAGCATAATATTTCTCTACAACCTCAATTTTCTCACTAATTATCTTCACCTGGTCGACTACATGCCTTCAACTGGTTATCTACATGCTGTCTGCACTCCATCACTATTCCATCACATATCTTAAGCTGGTTGTCCACTTGCTGTTTGCACTCCATCATGCTTTCCTCATTAATTAACTTCAACTGGTCATCTACATGCTGTTTGCACTCGGTCACATTATTGCTTACCTCATACTTCTGCTGCCGTAGCTCAATGTATACCTCCTCCTTTAGTTGTTCCTGTTCTTCCTTCATTTGCCCCATGAAAGCATCTAGTTCTCCTTGCATCTTCAGGTGTAATTTCTTCTGATGCTCCTGTAATGCCTCCTGAAGCTTTTCATATCGTTCTTTCTGTTCTTCATTCTGTGCCTGTAATTGTTCTTTGAGTCCTTTCTGTCCTTCATTCTGTGCTCGTAGTTGTACACTTTTTTCTTGTAATTGTTCTTTAAGTTCTTTGTGTCCTTTGTTTTATGCCTGTAATTGTTCTTTAAGTTCTTTCTGTCCTTCATTTTGTGCCTGTAATAGCTTCATGATTGCAGCCAGGGACACCTCCTTCTTCTGCTCAGCTCGAGACCTTGTCTGCACACCTTCTGCTTCCATGTCGAAGGTTAGACTCACTGCAGCACTTGAATTATCCACATTCCTATCACTAGTGTTATATCCCCACCCCACACTGCCACAGGCTCCAACAGCAGTAGTTCAGTACAGGAAGGACGTTGCCCAGTGAGTTGTACTTCCTATGGTCAGCCTTAAAGTGTTCAGTACGCAAGATCAGCTGAGGCATTGTAAATAAACATTGGCTTCTTAAGTTCACTGTCTTTATTTTCCAGATAATTACACCCGATGCTTTCCAACTTCACTTCACCATTGTCACAAGCACTGGAGCTATATAAACTTTACTAACTGCAGTTACACTTAATGTTTGACAACACTTCACTATTTTCACAAGTACCGATGATGTACAAACTTCTATAACACTTCACCGTTTGCCAACAACACTTCACTGTTTTCACAAGTACTGAAAATATACACTACACTGACACTGCACCGACACTCAAACTGAACTGAAAACCGACTGAACTTGCTGTAGTCTCTTCCCCATCCTTATATAAGCTCGCATTACTCTAGAAACTTCTACATTTTTCCACAGTTCTGGTGTATTCCAGAGAGGGAGCACAGTTACCAAGTCAGAACAAACAAAACATGTCATAGCTCTCTCACACTGCACAACACTTTAAATTATTTATCATACAAACTTAAATTACACAATTTAACAAGCAATCACATAAACAAAACAGTATTGAGAAAATGAGCACAAAAATTAATGTACAACTTATGAAGCAACTACACCCACAAACAGCAGGCAAAGTGGCAACACTGACTCGTACCTGAACCTACGGTAAACATCGGGAAACGTAGAGAAGCTGCACGACTTCCTAACTGGCAAATCTCTCTTCTTAACAATACCAAAATAATCCAGGCATGTGCTTACTTCACTTCGTTTATGAGGTGGAATTAAACTGCAGCAAAGCCTGTGTGACTGATACATCACAGGCCAATAAGGTAAGGATTAAAGTGCCAGAGATTGTTCCAGGGATAAGTGAATCAAGTCCAGGCAAGGACCAAAGACAATCTTGACCAGAGAATAAAGAAATAAACAGTCAAATGAGCCCAAAGGCTCGTTCACGAATGCCAGTTAGCAAAAAAATGTGGCCGTAGTTTAAGTAGATATCGGCCAGCAGAAAGAAAAAAAAAAGAATGCCAAATAACCTCTTAGATCAAACTCGAGGGGTACACTATGTTACTATTGTGCAAACCCAGGTCACACAAAATTTGAGTGTTACATCAAGAATAGAGAAGTCAGGGAAAAGGCAAAAAGGTTTCAACCTTTCTGCAGAAAACTTAAATCTTCTTGTGACTGGACCTCAGACTGTAAAACAGTAGAAAAATTAGTATCTATGCATAAGTCAGTGGGAGGTCGTAGCAGCACAGAAGATGACAACACAAAACAGCCATTTACAAAAAGTAAACATAGGAAGCATTTTTGGAAATGAAAGCATTTTGGTTTCTGCCGTCTGTGAAGAAGAGATATCATTAATTTTGGATTCAGGCTCACCAGTGAATATAATAATGCAAGATGAGTTAGAATTTTGGGGAATTGATGAAAAGTGACATTTTTGGAAGAGTCTGAGTTAGATTTATATACTGTGGATGGTGAAGAAATACCGGTTGTTGGTATGACTGAGTTAGGCTTCATATTCATTCTACTGCCTTCTGCATAGTAGAAAAATTATCAGTTAGAGGAAATATGCTGATTGGATTCAATGCAATGAGAATATATAATATAACGATGATGCCCCATTTCAATGGAATTAGCTTTGATAGTGAGTTCATAGAGGAAACTTCATCTCCAGATACTACAACCAACAATTATGGAAAAACTAATGTTAAAAGAGCAATTAAACACCAAATTAAAATGGTACAGTCATACAACATCCGACCGAAAACAGGCACCTAGACTAGCCTTCACTCACTCTCATCTCTCGCCCACTCACCCACAACTCAATCATGACTTGCTCACTCACCCAGCAAGCACTAATTATAGGCTAATATAAGTTTACCACCAAAATAATTCATGAAAGTTATGATAAAAAGTAAACTGAGAAATTATTATGTCACTGTAACAGAAGACACTGTTAGAATAAATGGCCTTTTGATAGAAAGCGCCCTATGTTGGGTAAATGACAAGGTTGAGACTAATGTCATTTTAGCTAACACAGTGAATGGGGATGTGAAGATTAAGAAAAGAACTTGTATATTCAACTTTGAGATTTGCCCAGCTTCCTCATGCGAAGCGACAGTAGCTGGAACACCGAGCAAAGTAAACTCGTCAGACAGAGAGTGGATAAAAGAGCATGTGATTTGTTCAGAGAATTCTAATGTAGAAATTGATATACTAGGTAAACTACAGAAACAACAAGGGACAGTCACATTACCTGGTGAGAAATCAGATTGTAGTAACCTGATTAAGCATAAAATTAACATACACCAGAACACAAAACCAATATACATACCAGCATGTAGAGCTGCACACTCACAACGTGTACTAGCAGAGCAGTATGTGGATTAAGTGTTACGTTTGGGTATCACTGAACCTTCAGTATCCCCATGAAGTGTACCACTCTTCTTTGTGCCCAAACAAAACAGTGAAATGCATGCGGTCGTTGATTAACACAAGTTAAACCAACACACGGTCTCAGACCACCTGCCTATGCCACTGTTAAGCAACATTATGAAAATTATTGGGCCAGAAAATCATGTACTTTCCACAATTGATTTTTTTCTTAGCCCCGAAAAGACTGGCATGGAAATGTTTTGACATGCACTGAACGGCCACTATCGACAGGTGCGATATGGTGTGGGGTTTGTGGGGGGTGTCGGGGTTGTGGGGTGGTGCGGGGAATGGGGACTGGGTGCTTGAAAGAGGTGGGAGGTGGGGATGGTGGGTAGGGTGGGGGTGGTAAATGGAGGGTGAGGAGGGATGTGGGGGAGAAAAGGGTGGGGGTGGCTGTGGGGGTTGGAAGGGTGGGCTTGTTTGGGGTGTGTGTTGGGTTTCAGGGGAGGGGATGGAAGAGGGTAGGGGTTGGGTGTGGTGTGGGTAGTGTGTGGGCAGTAGGAGATGGGGGATGGGGAGTGGTGGGTGGTTGGGGGTTGTGGGACGAGGGTGGTGGGTAGTTGGGGGAATGGGGGACTGGGGGTTGTGGGGGGTGGGGGTGGGGAGGGTAGGGGTGGTGGGAGGGTGGGGGATAGGGGTGGTAGGGGTTGTGGGGGATACTGGGGGGACGGTGGGCGGCGGTGGGTGTTTGGGGGTAGGATGGTGGGTTGATGGCTGGGGGTCGGGGTGGGGGGTGAAGGTTGCGGTTGATTGATTGATTGATTGTAGTAGAAATTGGCGGCGCAACTGCTAAGGTCATATGCCGCCGGACAACAAGCTAAAAAACATGGCAAATAAATTGTGCATAGTTAATAACTTTTTCTAGAAATAATACACTGAAAATAATAAAAGAACAGTTAAAAGAGAAAACAATTTCTTACAAAAGTGAAAGGAGGCCCGCCTCCTGAAGAAAACCAAAAACATCAGTAAAAACGCTATGGGCTCCCCCAAGCATCGAGGAGAGACAGTAGGCACCATCTACCCCTGTATGCCTATGGAGGAATCTCCGACGCAGGTCCCCCAAACTTGGACACTCGACCAGCAAGTGACGGACAGTAAGGGGAACAAAGCAATCATCACAGTATGGTTGAGTCTCGCCACTCATCAGGAACCCATGTGTAAGCCGAGAGTGCCCAATGCGAAGCCTAGCAAGAGCTACCTCCAATCGCCGAGGCATGGAAGGGAGAACCCTTGGCACAACCACTCTCTGGAAGACCTCTTTCAGCTTATTATGAGCAACACCATCCCAGCGTCTCTGCCAACACACATGCAGTCTGTCCCGCAAGTAAGGTGTTAGATCAGATGCAGAAAGCGGATATTCTATTGGGGGCTGTTGAGTAGCCGCAGCCTTGGCCAATGCATCCGCAGTCTCATTGCCCACCACACCATGTGCGGGAACCCAGCAAAAATCCACTCTCTTCCCCCGATGACAAATGAAGAAACAACCACTCCAAAATAGCTAAAGCTAAGGAATGGGAAGAGTTAAAAGAGTCCAGGGCCAAAAGCATCCCTTGAGAGTCGCTAAAAATAGTAAAATAATTGTCAGGATGAACAAACACCAACTTCAAGGCTAAAATGATGGCTGACAACTCCACAGTAAAAACTGAGGCAACTAAAGGAAGACGACCTCCACGGCTAAAATTGGGAAATACCACTCCAAAACCAACACCTGATGCGGATTTAGAGCCATCAGTATACACAGGCACAGAACCATCATGACTAGAAGAATGTTCTAAAAATAACCTTAAAAGACACTGAGAAGCAACAAAATCCTTTGAACCTGCAATAGGCCTGCAGAAAGTTACCTTGGGCAATCTCCAAGGCGCAACCCTCGGGATCCGAACAGGACTGACAAGTACTGCCGACAAACCAAACCCCTCCATTATATCCTGAATCCTATAGCCAAATGGACGAGGCATGCGAGGGTGTCTACTATAACACAAAAGACAAGACTGTTTCGTCACACCCTCACAGACAAGTGAGTCTGGAAGGCAACGAATCCGGAGCCAGCACCGTACTGCAACAGACTGACGCAGTAGATCTAAGGGAGGCACACCAGCTTCCACCAATAAGCTGGGAATTGGAGAGGACCGAAAAGCCCCAGTTGCAAGGCGAAGACCAGTATGATAGACAGCATCTAGAGTATTTAGTCTTGATTCAGTGGCAGAGGAATATACCTCACAGCCATATGACAGCTTAGAGGTTACAAATACCTGAAACAAATGCAAGAGTGTCCTTCGATCAGCACTGAAGGTTGGGGTAGGTGACGGGTGGTGTGTGGGTGTGGTGGAAGGGAGGTGGGTGGCAGGTGGTTTGTGGGTGTGGTGATAGGGGTGGGAGGGCGTGACCGCTTATGCGGACACCCGTCTTTTTGGCCCTAATTCCTTTAGACGGCAAATGCCGACACCAGTCTTTTTGGATGTTATCAAAATATAAAGCTAGATGAAGAATCACGCAAATACACAGCATTCTCTACAAACAGTGGTCATTTTTAGTACCGAAGGATGCCAGTAGGACTTTGTACAACCCCAGGCACATTCCAACGGTTAATGGATAGTGTGTTATCAGGCATGCTAGGAGATAGTATTTTTGTTTATCTGGACGACATCATAAGTGCAACACACACAAAGGGTGAACACTCACTGAAATGAAACCAAAACCAACTCCTAAACAAGCTAGCCAATGTTGGAATAAAAATTAAGCAGCTTAAGCGCAAATTTTCTTTTAGTCATGGGATTGATGCAGAAGGTATCCACACCTCAGATGAGAAATGAGCAGTAGTGAGGGATTTCCCTGAACCCACAAATGTAGATGATTTAAGACAATTATTAGGACTAGCAGGATAATACAGATCATTCAAACGGATTCTCTCACATAGCAGTACCATTATTCCACCTACTGAAAAAATAATCTGCATTTCAGTGGGAACAGGAACAAACTTTACATTTAATGATTTAAAACTATAATAAACCATTCTAAATTTGAACGGATTTCTTTCTCAAAAGTTCAGGTGCAGTATTGATGCAAAAAAAATAAATGTGGGAAATACCAGCCAACTGCATTTGCCAGCAGACACACAAAAGGAGCAGAGAAAAATTATTGTACTATGGAATTAGAAGCATTACAAAAAATTTGTGATTTAATGTATGGTTGTGAAATTCACCTAAATATGGCTCATAAGCTTTTCCTGGGCATGTTCCAAGAAAAACTCCTCACTGGGAGAAGAGCACAATGGAAATGCACAATCCACAAGTAAATGTAAATATTCACTACATAGAAGGTAAAGTAAATTAAGCAGCTGATGCCTTATCGTGGAGTCCTTCATCCAACGTCACTACAATAGGTCTAAGAGAATCACTCTCCAACAATGATAAAACAATCTCCACTCGTGGAGAAGTCTCACATGCACAAGACAGGACAAAGTATGGTCTAAAATAATATATATATATATATATATATATATATATATTGTTACGAAACAGAGAAAACTGTCCCGCAAAGTTCCAGGTTCAAAACAAAAGAGTTAGGTAATATTACAAGTTAAAGTTTAATGCTCAAACTAACAACTAAACATTCAGGACTCATAAGGATAATGTAATGGCAAAAAACAGGTTAAATATATGGTTAACTGCAATAGCCTCTATTAACACGAAATTAGCAAGTGTAAATTTACCTAAGTCAGCCCTGATAAAATGAGAAAACCGGATAATGCTCAGTTAGCCCCTAAAACACTGATCGTCGCGTTTGCGACGCTCGGCCATAAGGGCAGGACGGCGGGTCGTCGCGTTTGTGATTTTAGTATATTTTGAATAATCGCGGGCAAGCAGGCTCCAGCTGGTATTGTCTATCAGTACCACCATCCTCTAGCTACAACTAGCATACTTTACCTTTGTACTACTGACCTCAGTTGTTGCCAAATATCGCGTTTTCCCCCCGTACCCCCCCTACCACGGCCCGGCCAGCCTGGCTGTGATACATGGCAGCGCTCTGAGCGCTCAGAACTGTAAATCTGCGATCTCCTCTCACAAGCAGTTTATGCTACTAGGAAACGCTTGTTTCCCCAGTTGTAACACTAGCTTTTGCCTCTGTTTAGTGTCAGTTTACTGCAGGCTTTGAAAAGTGAGATTATGGCGAGTTCTAGCTCTTCCCAGTCAGTGCAAGCGGCCGACAGGAACGAGAATAAAGTGGCGGACGTAAGGCAGAATAAAAAGCGCGCCGTGGTGATCTTTTGGGAAGTAATATGATTGAAAATAATGTAGTATACATGTTTTTAGCTGTGAAAATGGAAATGTTTGTTGAGTGATGGGAAAACCGCTGCCACAGTGCATGTCGGTCGTACGCTCCGTTGATTTTAGCCTTATTTTCAGTGCTTATTGTACAAATACGGATTCCTAACTACCTTTACGTTGTTGTATAAAGTGTACTGTGACAGACTGAGGCTGTGGTAGAAAGAAAACCGGGTTTCTGGAGGTGTGAGAGTGAAGACTTTGTTACCCAACTTTGCAAGTCTTCACAAGTCCTTTGGTAGTCAACGAAGGCTCAACATGTGGCTCAGGAGATAGCTGAATGTAAGTAATATATGCCATAAAAATTTTAATGCTCTAGGGTTAATCTATGATTTTTGGCAAATATTTTTCCACAGGTACTCAGACCCCGCTACAACCCCGCCACAGGGGGGGGATCGCGCGTACACAGCCGCGTTTTAGGGGTTAATGCATGATATGTTATTACAGATACAAAATATTATTAACAATGGCTAAATTTATGTTACGGAACAGAGAAAACTGTCCTGCAAAGTTCCAGGTTCAAAACAAAAGAGTTAGGTAAAATTACAAGTTGAAGTTTAATGCTCAAACTAACAACTAAACATTCAGGACTCATAAGGATAATGTAATGGCAAAAAACAGGTTAAATATATAGTTAACTGCAATAGCCTCTATTAACATGAAATTAGCAAGTGTAAATTTACCCAAGTCAGCCCTGATAAAATGAGAAAACTGGATAATGCTCAGTTAACCCCTTAACCGCGGGGCGTCACTTTCGTGACGCTCGGCTACAATGGATCATACCGCGGGGCGTCACTTTTGTGATTCTGTGTTATTTTGAATTATCCCGGGCTCTCAAGTGGTGGCTTGTATCATATATCAGTACTGCCAATGTCCAACACTAGTCAGCACTCCAAATCTCATCTGTACTCCCATCCATTGTTGACATTTTAGCTATTTTAACCCCTTCCTGACTCCCCTCCCTACCTGCCCTCCATTACCCTCTCCTCTCACCTCCCACGCCGCGCTGCGCTACGGAAATTTCCCCCTTCTCTTTCCACAGATTTCATCCATTGAAATAAGCCCTATGCCCTATATTTTTACCCAATAATATATACCAAAAAAAAAGGTAAGTGATAGTGTTATACTCCAGAAATTGCCTAATTATCACCTGACAACACCTCACGTGCATTCATTCGCTACATTACCACGGTAATTTCCCCTTTGATTTATGCCTTGTAATCGATGTCTGTAATAAAAATATATATCAGAAAGGAAGGGAGAATCCTAATTGACATTTACAGTCACCTGGAACTACCTATTTCTATATTTATTGCCGAGATTTTCTACCTATAAAAAATTAGCATGTAAGTTAGCAGCAGTAAGCCTAAAGTGTCATTGTCAACCCTTCCCTTCTCAGATAATTTACCCCCTTCTTGACTCCCCTCCCTACTTGCCCTCCATTACCCTCTCCTCTCACCTCTCACGCCGCGCTGCGCTACGGAAATTTCCCTCTTCTTTTTCCACAGATTTCATCAATTGAAATAAGCCCTATGCCCAATATTTTTACCCAATAATATATACCAAAAAAAAAACAGGTAAGTGATAGTGTTATACTCCTGAAATTGCCCAATTATCACCTGACAAAACCTCATGTGCATTCATTCGCTACATTACCACGGTAATTTCCCCTTTGATTTATGCCTTGTAATCGATGTCTGTAATAAAAATATATATCAGAAAGGAAGGGAGAATCCTAATTGACATTTACATTCACCTGGAAGTACCTATTTCTTTATTTATTGCCGAGATTTTCTACCTATCAAAAATTAGCCTGTAAGTTAGCAGCAGTCAGCCTAAAGTGTCATTGTCAACCCTTCCCTTCTCAGATAAGCCGCGGCATTTAGTTCCTTGTCCTCCACTGCAGAGACAACATGTCGCACTCGCGCCCCGCCATTCCTGCCGCTTCTGGGCCCATTGCAAAGGGCCCCGTGACCTCTACCCCCAAGAGAAGTGTTGAGGCAAGCAGGAAAGGCCTCAGTGACTCTGCAGTGGCACGAGAACTTGCTGAATTGTCGATGATAATAATGGACAGCGATTTTGACGATTCCGGTGAATCGTGTGATGAGCCGGGTGAACTTATCGCGCCAGAAACAGCGACAACAAGTGCTCCTACCAGTGAATCTGTGTGTAGCTCCAAGGGAAAGGAGCCTTTAGTGCAGGAAGGAAAAGAATTTGGGAAGGGAGTGAAAAGGCGGTGTGTTAGCCCCAGAACAATGCCCCCACGTGACCCAGCCCGCCATGAGTCACGAGATCATTCACCTCCCCGTTCCCCAAGCCCCGCTTTACTCATCTCGTCATCATCGTCGGCTGAGTTATCTCCGGAGTCTTCGTCGTCGGAGTCACCACCAGCATCAACAGTGAAGGCCGGCCGTAGAGGTAGAGGTAGATCTAAGAGAGTGAGAAGTAGTGTAGCTAGTAGGGTAAGGGCTGCTAGTGCTGTACAGCAACCTAGGGTCAGTGTGAGTGACCTTGACCAAGATAAGCCTCCCTCTCAGCCAACCTCCACCACCACCACCACCACCATCCCTCCACCGCCATGCCAGGGAATCCTGGACGCCTTCGCGTGGACGGAAGGGTCAGATTTTGTCGCCGAAAACCTGGTTTTCGATGGGAGCTCGTCAGGAGTTCAGCCTGCCTTCACTATGGACGAAAATGCTGTGTGTCGACTACCTTTTGGCCTTCCTAGATGACGAAGTCATGCAGCACATATGTGATGAGACTAACAGGTTCGAATCACAACGTGCTGCTAGTGGTACAGGTGCAGCCAAGATGCAACAGTGGACCATGCTGGGAGTGCAGGAGCTGTATGTGTTCTTTGCCCTCATGCTTCTTATGCCACACTCCAAGAAGCATGAGTTGGAAGAATACTGGTCCATGGACCCCTTACTACCCTCACCGACCTTCAACAAGTACATGGCCAGAGATTGCTTCCGGAACATCATGGGAAACCTGCACTTTGCCGATAATGATGTACCTTCCCAAACCGACCCACTCTGGAAGATCCGGGAGATTCTGAACAGAATGAAGGATAAGTTCATGTCATTCTTCCACCCATTTCAGAAGGTTGTCATTGATGAGTCCTTGGTTCTGTTCAGAGGACGTCTTTGGTTTGTCCAGTACATTCCAAGCAAACGCCATCGCTTTGGAATTAAGTTCTTTGTACTGTGCGACTGTAAGACGGGGTACATCCTTGACTTCGTCATATATTCAGCCAGCACTGTCGATCTCGATAAAACACACCCCTTGGCTTCTCAGGCTGTGTAGTGAAAGTGCTCCTAGAAAAGTATTTTGGTGGGAATCATGTGCTGTATACAGACAACTACTATACAGCACCGAAACTTGCCAAATACCTTTCTGAGCACGGCATTGGCTCCTGCGGCACTGTGAAAAGTAATCGTGCCAACTTCCCCAAATTCCCAGAGGCAGGAAACTCGCAGCGAGGAGACGTGCACCTCCGCAAGTCTGAGAAGATGCTGGCAATACGGTGGCATGACAAGAGAGTCGTGCACATGCTCACCACCGTACATAAGGGGGAGATGAGAGACAGTGGGAAGGTCGACCGTAGGACAGGCGAACCTGTGATGAAACCTGATGCTGTGTTGGACTATAATATAAACATGCGGCTGGTGGACAAGTCCGACATGATGATTGGTGAGATCGACTGCCTCAGGAAGAATACTAGGTGGTACAGGAAAGTTTTTCTGCATCTCATAGATATGACGATGCTGAACGCCTTCATCCTGTACAAGATGAAGGTAAAGCCACCCAAGTCCTTCTCCCTGAGGTTGTTCGCCAGGACTTGTGTCCAGCAGCTGCTGGAAAAATATGGTAAGGTGCAAGCAGCAACTCCAAGGCGCCATCCAGTTACACTTCCCGACCGACTTGAGCAGAGGGCGTATATGGATCGGCACAGACTTGACCTAATGCCTGCCACAGGGAAAAGGAAGGCTGCGATTCGCAGGTGTCAGGTATGTGCGCATACCACACTCCGCACACCTGAGCATAAACGCACCTCCTGGCAGTGCGCTGAATGCCAGGTTCCCCTCTGTGTAACCTGCTTCTTCGATTATCACAGCCAGAAGCAGTTCTAACAGTGCAAGTGTGGAAGCAGAATTATTTGGAAATAATGTGTAAATAATGTGTAAATAGCAGGTGATAGCAATGGATGTTCAGTTCATATGAATGAACAGTGTACTATAGTTTCATCTTACTGAAAGTGACAGTGAATAACATATTGTAAGTAAAATAGAAGGGTAAATATTGAAAATAGAATAGAAAATGTAAATAGTAATGTAAGTAATTAGTAATATAAGAATATGAGTACAAATAATTTATGTTATAACAGTGAGAGTGAATCCGTGGCTCTCTACGTATTTTACTGACTGAAAAATAGAATGACTTCAGTGACAATAAAATAATACGACTGAATGAAACTTATGGAGAAAGACTCCAGACATATATATAAATGTGATATAGTAATAGAAATATAAAGTGTGAGGGGTTTTATGAATAATAAATGACAGAGTGCCTAGAGCGAACTAGCGCAAGTGCGGCGATCAGACGCGCTCGTAATTTCCATTGCTTTCACACTGTTTTTTTTTTAGTATGGATCCCAAACTACTTGAAAATGGTAGAATAGTGTTTATAGTGTTTGTATCTGGCTGTGGTAATCATATAACGGGTTGTCGGGAAGTGTAAAGTGGAGACTTAGTTACCCTACTTCAGAGGTCTCCACAAGTCCTACGGAAACTGACGAAGGCTCAACAATCATTCCAGGAGAAAGCTGAAGGTATGTGCTATAAGCATATATAATTTTATTATTCTAGGACTAATAACTGATTTTTAGCAAATATTTTTTGAGAGTCTGTCGGAGCCCAAATAACCCCGCGGGACACGCAAGTAATTGGTAAACAAGCCCGCGGTGCAAGATATATTATTACAGATACAAAATATTATTAACAATGGCTGTCATCAAAACTCCACATCAATCACAAAAACCCCACGAGGCCCTACGAATTAACACCTTATGCTATACAGTACAAGAAAAAATGTAATAACACTTATACTCAAATTACACAGCAGCTAGATGGATGGAGACTTCCTGAGCACTCACAAAAATAATAACATCTGTACAGGGGAGGACAGAGATGTGAACAAAATGAGGAGTAGATCTAAGTGGCAATTAATGCAGAGACTGAGCTCATTATATAGGGGTCGGCAGGGCTTGATTCAACTTGTAAGAAGGACGCGCAAATGAAGCCATAGGGGACAAAGAGTTGACAATCCTGCTCTGAACAACAGAAAGAACGACTTACTCTACTATAAGGGTAGAAAGGGGAAGTGAGGTAAAACACGCAAGCCTAGTCACTATGGAAGCCACGAGGCGAATCGTGATCAAACATGCAGCATACTGTACGTTAGAATTATACAAAGGATGATGAAATCATAGGCTATGTAACACCTCCCCACAAAGAAAAAGAAATTTACAAAGGAAATTTCTTATTACTCTAAAACAATCTGTCTAAAGTCTAGATAAGCAATCTCCAATAACATTTTCTTTCCCCTTGACATGTTGTATGTCTAATGAATACTCCTGAAGAAGTAGACTCCATCTTGTCAATCTCTGATTTTTATCTTTCAACTTACTAAGGAATTTCAGTGGGTTATGATCGGTATACATGACTATGAGGTCAAAACCAGAACACAAATAAAATGAAAAATGCTGTAAACCCAAAATCAAGGCCAAAAGCTCTTTCTCAATAGTTGTGTAGTTCTTTTGAGGTGGAGTGTACTTCTTACTGTAATAAGATATAGGGTGTTCAATACCCTGATCATCCCCTTGCAGCAAAACAGCCCCATCTCCTTTATCACTTGCGTCAACAGCCATCTTAAAAGGCTTAGCAAAATTTGGAGTAGCGAGCATTGGCTGACTTAATAGGATAGCTTTAAGTTTGCTGAAAGAGGATTCACAGTTATCGGTCCAGACAAATTTAACTCCCTTTTTCAGTAGGTCTGTAAGTGGTGATACAAGAATTGAAAAGTTAAGAACAAATCTCCTGTAATAACCTACCATTCCCAAAAATCTTTGCAGCTCTTTCCTACTTTTAGGTCTGGGAAGATCACTTACAACCTGAACCTTAGCTCCTGGTGGTACAACATGTCCATCACCAATTACGTACCCAAGGTACTGAACTTTAGCTTGACCAAACTCACACTTTGATAAATTAGCTACAAGATTAGCCTGAACCAAACACTCAAGAATTTTACTGACATGGCATAGGTGATCTTTCCAGTTGTCACTGAAGATTAATACATCAATATAAACAACACACCCTGCCAATCCCTCTGTTACAACATTCATGAGCTTCTGAAAAGTGGCTGGTGCATTCTTCATACCATATGGCATTACAGAACATGCAAAAGTCTTTCCTAGTGTTACAAAACATGAGATCTCTCTAGCACGTTCAGTCATAGGTACTTGCCAGTATCCCTTTAACAAATCAAACTTACTTATGTACCTAGCCTTTCCGATCTTGTCTATGCAATCTTCCACGCGAGGGAGATGGTAAGTGTCTGTTTTGGTTATCTGATTAACACGTCTGTAGTCAATGCAAAGCCGCTGTGACCTGCCTGGCTTAGGGACGAGAGTGACAGGAGAACTCCACTCACTCTGACAGGGCTCAATCATCTTGTGGTCCAACAGGTAGCCAAGCTCCTTCTGGATGAGAGGAACTTTCACTGGGTTCACACGGTAAGGAGGCAGTTTAATTGGCTTTGCGTCTCCAACATCGACATCATGCATCAACACAGTGGTTCTTCCTGGAGTGGCACGGAACACTTGCGGGTACTCCTGCAGTAATACCGAAAACTCCTGCCTTTCCTCGGGAGCTAGATGAGAAAGCTTAGTCTGGAGATTATTCATGATATCAGGATTCTTCCCCAAACTATCACTCAGGCTCATGCTGCATGGGAGAACTTCACTTGCAGACTCGGGTGGAACAGCTACAGTGTAGACTGGGTTATTTTCGTCCTGCCTATGATATAACTTTAGCATGTTGATGTGACAAAGTTGCTTGTTCTTTCTACGATCTGGTGTGGCGATGACATAGTTGACATCACTGAGTTTCTTCTCCACGAAATAAGGACCACTAAACTTGGCTTGAAGAGGTTGCCCATGCACCGGTAGCAGAATCAAAACCTGATCTCCTGGCTGAAAGTGGCATAACCTGGACTTCTTATCATACCAAGTCTTCATCTTCTCCTGAGCAGCTCCTAAATTCTCTCTCGCCAGCTGTAAAGCAGTGGACAGCCGTTCTTTGAACTTCATCACATACTCTAGCAGGTTGACGTCATCTTCCTCCGACAGCCAGCATTCCTTGAGTAGCTTAAGGGGTCCTCTTACTTCATGGCCAAACAGTAGTTCAAAGGGTGAGAAGCCCAGTGATTCATTTGGAGATTCTCTTGCGGCAAATACAACGAATGGAAGACCTTTATCCCAGTCTTTCTGATGTTCCAAACAGTATTTCTTGAGCATCGATTTGAGTGTTTGATGATATCTCTCCAACGCTCCTTGGGTCTGGGGATGGTAAGCTGAAGACGTGATCTGGGTGATGCCCAACTCTTTCAGAGACTGCTTGAAAACATTTGATATGAAATTACTTCCCCGGTCTGACTGTACCTCCTTGGGCAGACCAAACTTTGTGAAGAACCCTAGCATTTCCTTGACCACGTTCTTTGCTGAGATATTTCTAAGTGGAATGGCTTCAGGATAACGAGTAGCCATATCAATCAGGGTGAACACATAAGAAAATCCTGAAGAAGTCTTAGGAAGAGGGCCCACAATATCCACCAACACACGGGTGAATGGCGCCTCAAAAGGAGGAATGGGAACTAGAGGTGCAACCTTTTCGGTCTGATTACACTTCCCCACAACTTGATAGGTGTGACAAGACTTACAATACCAGGAAACATCCCTGAAGATACCTGGCCAGTAGAAGTGTTTCAAAATGCGTGCCACAGTCTTCCTCACTCCAAGGTGTCCTGCCAAACTGGAATCATGAGCCACTCTAATGATATCCTGCCTACAAACACGAGGGATGACAACTTGATGTACAACCTTCCATTCACAGTCGGCTGATGCTGTTGGGGGTCTCCACTTCATCATAAGTAGTCCTGACTTTATATAATAACAAGTAGACGCACCAGCTGACTCTTCCTCACTGCAAGCAGAGTTAGCTAGACCTTTCAACTCAGGGTCAGCAACCTGCAACTCAACCAACTCTTGACGAGACAAATTATCAACACTACGGGGTACTGCCTCATCTGGTGAGTGGTCCAAATTAGCAAGGAAAGTGTCAACTAGGATAACATCATCATCATCATTATCCTCTAAGTCACCAGTAACTTTAGACTTAGCCCTAGTGACAGCACATGCAGAGAACACATCAGGGACATCACAATCCTGGATCGCTGCCACTGGCTCACTAGACAACTGAGGAGCTGGACACACTTGACTTCCACCAATATCATTTCCAAGTAAGAAAGTTACCCCTGACATTGGGAGTGTCTCAACCAACCCAACCATAACGGAACCATTAACAAAACCAGACTCTAAATTCACTCTGCACAGAGGGACAGAGAAGTAATTATTCCCTACACCTTGTAAGATTACAGTTTCATCAGAGGAATTAATATTAGAGCCTAGAACACTGGTCAGCATAAGGGATTGGCAAGCACCTGTATCACGATATATTTTAACTGATTTCCTGTCATTACTGTCCAGAGGACTGACAAAACCATCAGACAGGAAATTAGCACATGAACTCTTGAGAGTGTCACCCACGTTACTGCTCAAAAGAGGAGCTTCATCATGAGGATTTAATTTACCCCTCAAAGCAGGTTCAGTTAACTCGGTTAAAGAATTCTGGGAACTCTCAAGGGTGGACACTAGACCAACTGACTGAATATTTAAAGACTCCTTTTTGTTCACATCACGCTGTCTCCTGAAACATTTCTCCGTAGTATGACCAAGCTTACTGCAATAAGTACATTTAGTTTTCTGAAATCTAGAGGTGAAGCTGGTATTTACTTCCTGAGAAACATCATCTTTATTCTCTTTCCTGTTACCTGTACTCTGAGTAGAGCCAACGTACTTACTCTCAGCTTTCCTTTTTTCTTTAGAATATCTCTTGTGAGTGAGAACATATTCATCAGCTAAAGCTGCAGCATCAGACATATTATCTATTCTTTTCTCATCAAGATATAGGCTTACATCTTTATTAATACACCTTTTCAAGTCCTCCAGCAAAATCATCTGCTTAAATTTACCAAAATCAGAATCCACATTCTTAGAATTTAACCACTGCTCTAACAGATCTTCTTTGATTTTTGCATACTCAACATGGGATTGCTTATCTTGCTTATAAGTTGTCCTAAATTTTACTCTATAGGCTTCAGGAACAAGCTCATAGGCCTTAAGAATCAAGCTCTTAACTACATCATAATTATCAGATTGCTCCTGAGGCAAAGATGCATAAGTTACTTGAGTTTTACTGGTGAGAACAGTTTGAAGGAGTACTGGCCAATACTTTTTGGGCCAATTAAAACCTGTAGCTACCCTCTCAAACAACTGAAAATACTTTGTTAAATCAGATTCATTAAAAGGAGGGACAAGTTTAACATTTTAAGCCACATCAAAATCATCAGAGCTAGATGGTCCAGTTCCACCTTGTTTCATGCGATACTCATGGTCTGCCTGAATCCTAGCTAGTTCAATTTCTGCCTGAGCCTGTGCCTGTGCCTCCTGAATACGAGTCTGACACTCAGCCTCCTTAGCCTCAGCCTCCTTAGCACGAGCCTGAAAGTCAGCCTCCTTAGCACGAGCCTACTGCAGGGCTAGCTGTAACTTAGCTAATTCAATCTGCATTTGCTCATTTGGAGGAGTTACATTAAACAAGCTTTCATTAATCATGTCAACAATTTGATCTTTAGAATGATGAGAGCGAACAGCAATTCCCAATTGTTGAGCAACAAGCTTAAGTTCATTCTTTGTTCTGTTTTCTACATCACACACTGTTTGGATATTTGACAAAAAATCTTTGGCTTCATCAAGCGTAGTAATAGTAGACATCATGAATAAATCACAGTCACAATATATCAAGCAATATCCTTATGATAATATCCTGAATATCCTGATAAGAGGTCGCCAAATTTATGTTACGGAACAGAGAAAACTGTCCCGCAAAGTTCCAGGTTCAAAACAAAAGAGTTAGGTAAAATTACAAGTTAAAGTTTAATGCTCAAACTAACAACTATACATTCAGGACTCATAAGGATAATGTAATGGCAAAAAACAGGTTAAATATATGGTTAACTGCAATAGCCTCTATTAACACGAAATTAGCAAGTGTAAACTTACCTGTCAGCCCTGATAAAATGAGAAAACCGGATAATGATCAGTTAATGCAAGATATATTATTACAGATACAAAATATTATTAACAATGGCTCTCATCAAAACTCCACATCAATCACAAAAACCCCACTAGGCCCTACGAATTAACACCTTATGCTATACAGTACAAGAAAAAATGTAATAACACTTATACTCAAATTACACAGCAGCTAGATGGATGGAGACTTCCTGAGCACTCACAAAAATAATAACAACTGTACAGGGGAGGACAGAGATGTGAACAAAATGAGGAGTAGATCTACGTGGCAATTAATGCAGAGACTGAGCTCATTATATAGGGGCCGGCAGAGCTTGATTCAACTTGTAAGAAGGACGTGCAAATGAAGCCATAGGGGACAAAGAGTTGATAATCCTGCTCTGAACAACAGAAAGAACGACTTACTCTACTATAAGGGTAGAAGGGGGGAGTGAAGTAAAACACGCAAGCCTAGTCACTATGGAAGCCACGAGGCGAATCGTGATCAAACATGCAGCATACTGTACTTTAGAATTATACAAAGGATGATGAAATCATAGGCTATGTAACAATATATATATATATATATATATATATATATATATATATATATATATATATATATATATATATATATATACATTGTTATGGGGTGTATATTACGGTGCACTCTTAACCCTTAATTAAGCACCAAAAAGGATATGATAAAGTTTGCAAGAAAACTAACTTAACTTTACTGTACACTATAACATACACAACCAAAGAGGAAACCAGGGTTCGTTTTACAAAAGGGAGGATTCATATAGGCCTCAGGATACAAATATAAAAAAAGTTATTTCTTACATAACCAGAATACACTCAGTGGAAGCTAAGGACTCACAAAGCTCGAGGAAACGTGGAGACTTCGAAGGTTAAATCCAGATATAAATCACACACTAGTGTAAATGAAGGAGTGAACCACAAATGGGAAATGATGCACAAACAGTGTATTTTGTTATCAAGTCACGCAGTGAGTAGTGTTGGGGAAAAGTGCAACACAATGTGACAAAAGTGTAACGTGACAGTAAATGTGTACAAATGTGTACAAACTGAGACTAAAATGTGTGTGTACAAAAAGAGGCAAATGTGTACAGTGTTGTGTGTACAAAAGAAGACAAATGTGTCTCTTCACACTTTCCTGGAGCTTATAAAGGAGACTTACTCTGCCTTTCTCAGCTAATTAACCACTAGGCTGTCTTAAAAATAACCTCTGTCCATACAGAAACAACAGAGGCACCTGCTACCAATGAGGGCCTCATACACTTCACACAGAACCAATTGCGTGCCATCAAGAATGTGACGAAAGCGCCATTTAGGCTTCTAATTGGCAAACACCCCTACTTTGCTCCTCCCACATTATGTCACACCCACAGTTCCAGGACAAGAGGTAATTTGTGAGAAAAACATCTGTTGTGTTATCAGTTGAGAAGGCAATAATTGACGGCTGGGTAAATACAGGTGGGGACTAGGGTTACCCTTACAGCCAGCAAAACTGATAAGAAAAAAGATTTATGTTCTTAATGGCTCGCTTCTCTCTCCTTTCATTATCACCTTATCTTCTATTTCACCCATTTGCTACTGGGGTACCTACGCCAGTGACACCTCCCTTCCTGAGAGAAGAATTTTCCCAAGGGGAAACTTCTGGATACTGTACAATCAAGTTCTGGACAGGTAATCCGCTAAAACATTACTAACACCTTTTACATGTCTTACATCAAGTGTATATGCTTGCAAAAATAGGGCCCAGCAGGTAAATCTAAGATTTTTGTCCTAAAATCGGGACAAAAATTTCAGAGGTTGGTTATCAGTGTACACTACAACATCACCTGACCCTGGATCAACATAACCAGAGAAGTGTTGAAGGGCAAGTATGAGTGCAAGAAGTTCTTTCTCAATAGTTGAATAATTTCTCTGGGCCTTATTGAACTTTTTACTAAAATAGCACATAGGCATCTCAAAGCCTTCATCATTATCCTGAAGCAAAACTGCACCGGCCCCTAGGCCACTGGCATCAACAGCTAATTTAAAGGGTTTATTAAAATTAGGAGCTTGAAGCACTGGGTGACTTGACAGGATGGCTTTGACTTTACGATAGTCAATACAAAAGCGACGTGACCCATCGGGTTTTGGAACCACTATGACCGGGGAGCACCACTCACTTTGACAGGACTCGATTAACCCCTGCTGCAACATGTAGTTCAGCTGGAATGATGGTCTGCTTCTGAGGACTAACCCGGTAGGGGGACTGCTTTACAGGGCTGGCATCTCCAATGTCCACATCGTGCTGTGCCACTTCCGTTCGTCCTGGGGTGTCCCAGAAGACATCAGGGAACTTCCTGAGAAGGGCAACAAGCTCAGCACACCGCTCTGTAGTCAAGTGGGAGAGTTTATCAGTCAGTGTACTCCAAGCTTCTTGGTTTTCTCCCCAACTGGTCATCTGGTCCAAAGTGAACGGGCAGCCCTCGCCCTCCGCCAACTCGACAGCCGACACCACGCATGCAGCACTACGGGAGTCCGCAAACTTGTCAGCCGACACCACGCATGCAGCACTAGGGGGATCGACGTCTCGCCTGTCGTACTCCTTCAACATATTTATATGGCACAATCTTCGTTCCTTCCTCCAGTCTGGGGTTAAAATGACATAATTTACTTCACCAACCCTCTTTTCCACTAGATAAGGGCCTGCAAAACTTGCCTGCAGAGGCTGACCATGAATGGGAAGCAAGACAAGAATTTGATCACCTGGGTGAAACACTCTGTGCCTAACTTTCTTAGAGTGGTCATACCACCTCTTCATCTCCTGAAAGGACTCCAAGTGTGCCCTGGCTACTTCCATACTATAGGCCAGTCTTTCTTTAAATTTTGACACATAGTCAAGCAAGTTAATTTGGTCATCATCCTTGACCCATTGTTCATTGAGGAGTTTAAGAGGACCTCTTACTTCATGGCCAAAGATTAACTGAAATCGGGAGTAGCCCAAGGACTCGCTCGGTGCCTCTTGTTGCAAAAAGTAGGAAAGACAAACACTTGTCCCATTCCTTTTCATCAACACATAGTTTTCTGTGCATACTCTTCAAAGTTTGGTGATACCTCTCTAATGCACCTTGACTCTGAGGATGATATGCTGAGGAAGTGATCTGCGAGATTCCTGACTCCTTAAGGGTTTGTCTGAACAGTTTGGAATAAAAATTACTGCCTTGATCCGACCGCACTTCTTTAGGGAGACCAAAATGGGTAAAGAAAGTTAGCATCTCCTTTACAACCAATTTAGCTGAAATATTTCTCAAGAGAATGGCTTCAGGATATCTACTAGCCATGTCTAACATTGTGAGGATGTACTGGTGGCCTGAAGAGGTCTTAGGCAAAGGGCCAACAATGCCCACAAGGACTCTAGTGAATGGGGCCTCAAACGCAGGTAGAGGAATCAAAAGAGCTGCAGGGATGGGCTTATTGCTCTTACCGACTAGCTGACAGGTGTGACATGGCCTACAGAACCGGGAGACATCTCGACGGATTCCAAGCCGGTAAAAATGTTGCCAGATGTGGAAAAAAGTCTTCCTCACCCCTGAGTGACCTGCTAAAGAAGAGTCATGAACAGTGGACATAAGTTTTTGCCTATGGGGTCTTGGAACCACCACCTGTTGTACAGTCTCCCACTCGTTATCATGAGCAACACTAGGAGGTATCCATCTTCTCATTAACACGTTATTTGGCCTTAAATAATAACACTGTCAGTTCAGACTCACATTCATTTTCCCTAACTGCTGAGTCAATGAAAGTGGCAATCTCTGGATCAGATCTTTTGCATATCAGCTAACTTTCCACTTGCATGAGTCTGGGGAGAATCATCAACCTCTGAGTCATTTAACTGGGCAAGAAAGGTATCACCAAGCCCAATATCATCATCGGCATTGCCAGTGCCATTACTGTCAACATTCTCATTGCTGGCTATTGCCATCATAGCTCTAGTTACAGCACATGTGGGAAACAATTTAGGACATGTATCTTCCAACTCTTTAGTCCTATCCTCACTCAGGGGAGTTTTAAGACGCAGGGAACAGCACTCACCGTCGTCCCGCCAGGTCATTACCCAAAAGGAAAGTTACCCCTTGTACAGGAAGTTCGTCAACAACACCCGTACGCACTGAACCAGTAACTAACTCTGACTGGAGCTTCACCTCAACTTGGGGAACAGATACAAACTCAGCTATACCCTGTAGTAAGACACATTCATTAGGGTCAACTACATCAACAATCCCTTTCAACATTAGTGACTGTGAAGCTCCTGTGTCTTTAAGTATAGCGACTTCTTTACCACCTTTTCCATCAACTGAAACTAACCCCTTAGAAATAGTGTTAGCAAATAAATGACCTAGGGAGGAGTCACTTTGAGTACTGCTTGGGGTAGGACACTGATGGAGTCTTATTACCACTCTCACCTGAACCTGACGGCTGCACTGCTCCAGTCTTACTAGTGTCTAACAATGGCTCTACAGGAGTCTGTCTATCCACCACTGACAGCTCCACGCTGGCCTTATCAACAATATGCACCTGCTGGGGTTGTGCCTGACTACCGCTAACAATATCTGTCGGTGGCTGCTCTCTGTTGGTGTCAAAAGAGCTCCAAGAGTTTATCAAAGTAATTGGTTTTACAGAGGGACTTTTCCCTCGTTTTTTCCAGCACCAATCCTCCAAATGCCCCTTTTGCTGGCAATACTGGCAAAACCTGAAACTTTTTCTTGACCCTCTGGCAACACTGTCCTCACTTTCGTAGAACTAACATGCTCTGGGGTTGCAGTGTTCCCACTAGTGTCACCTGACATTAACTTGCCTTTACCAGAAGAAGGGTTCATAAAAACTGGTTGGTTCACTCTCCTACCCTTAACAATTAACTGAGGCTTACGTTCATGCTTATGAATTATACTATAGTTATCTGCTACAACAGCAGCCTCAGCTAGGGTATCTAAATCTTTTTCCACTAGGTATGTAGCCACATCCCTATCTATCGTACCAGTGAAGTTCTCCAAGATTATTAATTATTTAAGTTTTCAGAAATCATCAACTTTCTTAGAATGCAACCATTGATCAAATAAATCTGTGAGTACTCTAGCATATTCCACATGAGTCTGATCTTTCTGTTTAAAGGTGGATCTAAATTTAACCTATATGCCTCTGGCACGAGTTCATATG
This sequence comes from Coenobita brevimanus, assembly GCF_032717465.1. Lineage (NCBI taxonomy): Eukaryota > Metazoa > Arthropoda > Malacostraca > Decapoda > Coenobitidae > Coenobita > Coenobita brevimanus. The sequence goes on from NC_136997.1 coordinate 11,593,538, forward strand.
CTTTGAGAATGGCAACTTTTAAACAATCATAGTTAGCAATTTGATCAACAGATAAAGAAATATAAGCCTCTTGAGCCTTTCCTTTCAAAACGCTCTGTAGCAGTAATGTCCAAGAGTCTTTTGGCCACGAGAGACAACCTGCCACCTTTTCAAACATATGGAAATACTTGGTGACATTTTGATCATTAAAGGGAGGTTCTAGCTTAATGTTCCTAGCAACATCACAAGATTCCTTGGCAGATGAACTACCAGCTCTAGGCAAACTATCAGGGTGCTTCAGTCTGAATTCGTGATCCATTTCCTTTTGTCTCATTTGAGCCTGTAATTCTATTTCCTTCATTTTGGCATTCCATTCTTGTTCTCTCATTTTTGCTTGCACTTCAAGTTCCCTCAACTTAATTCTGGCTAACTCAAGTTGCACTTTGTCACCAGTATCATGAGCAGAAAAATCACTAGGGCCAGGTATCTCCGATGCCAAAGGCTCAGGGTCAACACCTTGTGCAGTATCAAATGGCTCAGAACTAGCTATAGAGGACTCACTTTGCTCAAACATGGTGTCCAATATGAAATCAAGTAATATGACAGACAGGAAATCTCAACTGTAAGGCTGGGCAAGCAATATGAGTTCGTGTTTTGTGAGTGTTTTCACTCTGGTTGGGGAAGGCTTAGAATCCAAAAATGCTTTCACATCACTATTACTAATTAGGGCCATGATTACTGATTATAGTTGAGTAGGTAAGAGTAAGCACAGTGTATGTGGCCAAGGTTGCCATGTCACAGAGCTATCCTGGCAGGAGGTCGCCAAATTGTTATGGGGTGTATATTACGGTGCACTATTAACCCTTAATTAAGCACCAAAAAGGATAAGATAAAGTTTGCAAGAAAACTAACCTAACTTTACTGTACACTATAACATACACAACCAAAGAAGAAACCAGGGTTCGTTTTACAAAAGAGAGGATTCATATAGGCCTCAGGATACAAATATAAAACAAGTTATTTCATACCTAACCAGAATACACTCAGTGGAAGCTAAGTACTCACAAAGCTCGAGGAAACGTGGAGACTCCGAAGGTTAAATCCAGATATAAATCACACACTAGTGTAAATGGAGGAGTGAACCACAAATGGGAAATGATGCACGAACAGTGTGTTTTGTTATCAAGTCACGTAGTGAGTAGTGTTGGGGAAAAATGCAACACAATGTGACAAAAGTGTAACATGATAGTAAATGTGTACAAATGTGTACAAACTGAGACTAAAATGTGTGTCTGTACAAAAAGAGACAAATGGTACAGTGATGTGTGTACAAAGTAAAACAAATGTGTCTCTTCACACTTTCCTGGAGCTTATAAAGGAGACTTACTCTGCCTTTCTCAGCTAATTAACCACTAGGCTGTCTTAAAAATAATCTCTGTCCATACAGAAACAACAGAGGTACCTGCTACCAATGAGGGCCTCATACACTTCACACAGAACCAATTGCATGCCATCAAGAACGTGACGAAAGCGCCATTTAGGCTTCTAATTGGCTCTCTATTGTATTTTGTTTTTCTCTTGGAGGGAACTGTTACTGCGGGATCATGGCCTTTGGTTCCTTCTTCCTCGCATTAAAAAAAAAAAAAAAAAATACTTAGCTCCTCCCACATTATGTCACACCCACAGTTCCAGGACAAGAGGTAATTGGTGAGAAAAACATCTGGTGTGTTATCAGTTGAGAAGGCAATAATTGACCGCTAGGTAAATACACGTGGAGACTAGGGTTACCCTTACAGCCCGCAAAACTGATAAGAAAAATGATTTATGTTCTTAATGGCTCGCTTCTCTCTCCTTTCATTATCATCTTATCTTCTGTTTCATCCATTTGCTACTGGGTAACTACGCCAGTGACAAAATATATATATATATATATATATATATATATATATATATATATATATATATATATATATATATATATATAATCATCTTGAGGCAGACGAGACACTGTTACCCAAGTTGCATGTACCATTTAAACATTCACAGTTGCAAACAATACCTTATAGAGAATAAGTCCAGGACAACCAAATCATAGAAGAAATATTTGGCTGTTAGTTATTTCTAGTACAATTATACCTCACACTTTGAGGATAATAATTGATATTCCACATGCAGGGCGTCCTGGCAAAGATAGGACAGTAAGGCAGGCCCGAATGTCAGGTTATTGGCCATCGTTACTCAAACACATACAAGATTTCATTGACATGTGAGTCATGTGCAAGAAACAAAGGTTACACATTAACACTTGCACCTGTAGGAAAATATCCCGCGCCTGACTAACCGTGGGATGCTGTTGCAGTTGATTTACTCAAGCTACCCTTAACTACCTATCACAACAAGTAACTTTTTGTTGCTACTGATCATTTCTCACAATATGTGATATTGGTTACAGTTAAGGATAAAACAGCGGAAACAATCGTGCAGGTAATCATTGATCATGTTATGTGTAGGTTCTCCACACCAAAAGTGCTGATATGTGATTGTGGTGGTGGATTTAACTGAAATTTTGCAAGAAATATGTAAACAGTTCAATATAATGAAGGTTAATGGCTTAGCCTACCATCCAGCATCATATGGATTGGTGGAGAGACAGAATAAAAAAAATATTAGATATACTACATCACATTGGATCCCTAGAGCTGAACATCAGTTATTGTGCAAATAACAAGCTTATAGGAGACACACCACATTTCATCACTTATGGAACAGACAAACGTCTCCCATATGCGATATTGGAAGACGAACAAATAACAACAATCACGATGATAAGCCTTAACGACTACATGAATTCCAAGAAATACACACAAAGTAAATAAAGTATATATAACGATGTCCAAGGAAGAAATGACGGAATCATTTAATAAGAAGGCAAAATAATCAAATAACATCATAGATCTATGGTATCATTCACACTTGAGACAATAAGTTGTCACCGAAGTTTGAAGGCCAATACAGAGTCATAAAGAGAACAGCCAGTAAGGTGGTAAGTCACTATCGAGTGATGAAGAACAACAAATTCCTACTGATCATTAAAATGGGTCACATGAAATTTAGGTTGCAGTTATAAAACATCGGATACGACCGAGAAACCTAGTTCATGCGATAAAAACAAACTGGAAGAAACTACCACATCAGAAGAAATTGCAGTCGTATGCCAGACAAACATAGGTGCAACCAATACAACTCTTACCATAACAAGGCATTTACATGACTTAGGAATAGCTTTAGGAAAGGCTGGGGGGTGACATATTGAAAAAAAAAAAAAATAACACTAATTTGATGTGTTATTGCCTTGTACGCCTATGCTGGAACGCTGCCTGACGTACAGCGTAATTAAAATGCCCTATTACACTTTTAAATATCCCCACTATAATGGCGTTGCCATTAGGGAGGTCGGCTTTTTTCTTATATTTTCTGTTTTTCACAGAAAAATGCACCGATTTCTGTTTTGTTTCTGGATTCTGTACGATAGTTTTCAAGTACCACGCGCCGGAAGCGAGTCAGTTGTGTTCTATTTATCGATGTATGTACTGCGTTGCTCGTGTTTTATGTTCATATATATATATATATATATATATATATATATATATATATATATATATATATATATTAGTTTCTCGCTTATCTGGCGTATTGCCTTTATTTATTTGTGCCAGAATGCCTCCTAAGAAGCACACACAAAGGCTGAAAGAACGTGGGAAGCAGTTGGCACAGTGGAAGAAAGAGGAAAGAAATTAATCGTAGTACTAGTGAGTCGAGTCACAGCACAGCACCTTGCACCACCCCACGTGACACCTGCTACAGCCATACCACCCACAACCACAGCCTTGCCAAGCACATCAGCGTGCATCTTCATATATCACTGTGCCACACTGAGAACACTCTGTCTGTCTATCTATCTATTGCCAGACGCCTTAATCCCGTACGGGGTGGCCACAAACAAATCGCCTCCACGTCGCCATGTTCCCCGCCATCTCACTGCCCTGCTCCCAACTCACACCCACCCTCTCTCATATACCTCTCCACTCCATCCCTCCATCTCATCCTCGGCCTCCCCTCCCTTTCCCCCCTTCACCTCACTCACATACACTCTCCTCGTCAGTCTTTCACCCTCCATTCTCTCCACATGGCCAAACCAGCTCAGTGAGTTCCTCCTAATGCTTCCTATCACATCCACATCCACACCACAACGCTCATTTATATCCTCATTTGTCAGTCTCTCTCTCCATGTGACTCCACAGGCTCCTCTTAAATAACTCATTTCCACTGCTCTCACTCTTGACTTGTGTCCTTCAACAATGTGCAAGTTGGTATCACAATACTGTTATCTAGTAACTTTTTCACTTCCATGCTCACTTCCCTGTTTTTTATCACTGCTTTCAAGGAACCAGCAACCTTTCTTCCTTGTTGTACCCTTTCAAGCACTTCACCCTCCAAACTTCCATCCTTGCTCATCATACTCCCCAAGTACTTATATGTACTCACATTTTCCATTTGCTCACCATCCAACCTCACTGTACATTCACTGACTTCACCTATCTGAAAGACCATCACTTTACTCTTCCCTACATTCACCTTTACATTCTGTTTCTTACACAATCTCCCAAACTCATCCACCAAGCCTTGCAGCTCCCCTACATGTTCACTTAACAACACAGTATCATCTGCAAACAACAGTGCAGGGAGTTTCCAAACACTACCCTCTCTCACTAGGGCCACTCCAACATCCACTGCCCTACCTTGTACCTCTTTTATTACCCCATCCATGTACAGATTGAACAGCCATGGAGTCATGACACATCCCTGTTTGAAACCAACCTTCAAAGAGAAAAATTCACTCAGTTCACCATCCACACGCACTGCAGCCTTAGCACCATCATACATACTCATCACAGCATTCAACAATTTTCCATCTACTCCATATGTTCTTAATACTTTCCACAATCCTTATCTATCCACCCTGTCATATGCTTTCTCCAAATCCATGAAGGCTGAATACAACTTCTTTCCCTTCTCTAGAAACTTTTCCACTAAAGATCTAGGAATGAATATCTGATCCACAAAACCTCTTCCCTTCCTAAAGCATCCCTGCTCTTCTCCAATTAATTCCTCTGTTATTTCCCTAACTCTGTCAGTAAGTATCCTACTATACACTTTTCCTATTACACTAAGAAGACAAATGCCCCTGTGATTACCACACTTCTTTTTCCCCTTTTCCTTTGTACAAGGGAATAATTATACCTGACTTCCAATCCTACGGGACTCTACCTTCCTCCCATGCCAATCTCCACATCGTCCATAAGCATTCTACTACTATCTCTCCCCCAAGCTTCAGCATTTCACCACACGCTCCGACAATTCCTGTGGCTTTCCCCAATTTGACTTTCTTCGTTGCTTCCACAACTTCTGTCCTACTGATTTCTGTCTTCTCACCTCCCTCCTTCTCCCAGCCATTCCCCAGCCACATATACTCGCATTACTTCCATCTCTATGTTCAACAGTTTCTTAAAGTGTTGTCTCCATCTGCTCACTTTTTCTCCCTTCTCCGCTAATAATTTATCATTATCATCTTTCACTCCCCTACCAACTTCACTGCCACTCTGTCTCACTTTCTTCACCTCTTTCCAGAACATTTTCTTACAGTTCCTCCACTTTACACTCAAATTCCTTCTAAATTCCTCATCCACCCTCCTCTTTCTCTTGTCAGGTCTCCATATTATAATTACAAATCATAATAGATAAATAGATAAATAGATTGATAGAGAGACAGATATAAGCAGGAAGTCAGATGATGAGAAGGTAGTGTGTCTGCAAGAATCGAGCAATGCTGAACATGCTTACACACTTTTAACTCAAGGAATGCTTTATAGGCACACGACAGCACCTCGTGACCATACACACACATACACACATACTCACATACAGGCTTCTAGAACTTTCCAACCACAGTGTAACACACGTGACACGACCCCTGCTTCACCAGATTTTAGGAAACAGAGCTCAGAAGGAGACAGGCCATAGAACAGGCAGGTAGTAGGGAGAAGGGCTTAGCAACATGGAAGAGAGAGAAAGAGAGCAAGACAGGAGGTAGCTAGCGGGACTCAACTTAACTTCACTCGTGTGTGAGAGACTGTTAATATTTCCAAGACAAGTAAAAATAGTCCCATACTATTCTCTACCTCTCCTGTCATTGCATGACAAATGGGAACGAAGATTTTCTACTTACAAAGCTACTCAAGTATAACAACCGCTCGTCCACAAGTCTAATATATATATAACTAAAATATATATAACTTCTCTACAAGTTTATATACAGTCTTTTTATGACACTCTTACTTATCTTTTCACCTCTCTCTTTCTTTCTACATATAACTCTTTCTTCCACCCCTGGGAGAGGAGCACCGACTTGTATACATTAAATATTTTTCACATTTTGTGCCCCGAGTAAGGAGCTCCGATTTACTTACCAGAACCTCTAAATATTTTTCACAATACTTTTTACAGTTCAAAGCAATAGAACTCAGATGATTTACGAGATATTTTTGTGGGGAAAGCTGCTTTTTTAGCAAAAAAAAAAAAAACATACACCTACAATTTTGTTTAGCCGATTTTTGAAATATGCATTTTATATATATATATATATATATATATATATATATATATATATATATATATATATATATATATATATATATTAATATATTATGTGTTTGGGTTGATTTTGAAATATAGTTTCTAAAGGCTTAGAGAAAAGTTGGCCAATCAAAATTCCTGTAATATAAGTCTAGGATGCATATACCAAATATGAAAGAAAACAGAGCGTGGGTAACCGAGATTATAAACATTATATAATGATATAAAAATTTTGTATTTGGTCATAACTTCAAAATTTTCACAGATAAATTTACGAAATTTGGCTAGAGCCTTTCTATAATATGTCTGGATACACCCTCCGAGTTTCATCGAAATCAACTGGGGGGAGGCGGTAGCTGAATCGGTAGAGAGGCGGCCTGCAGTCCTAATGGACCCAGGATCGAATCCCGGCTGAGGCAGGGAACAGTTTAAGGATTTGAATCTCCTAAAAGCAGACTTTCCTGATCTACCAGATGACCCGCCGACATGTCGTAAAAACACCCCCGCTAATACCAATACACCAGTCCTGTATGAGACATCCCTAGCATGTATTCAATATGGAAGGTGGGTGTTAGCGCCGAAGTGGTGACATGTGGAGGTGTAGGAGGACTACTGGGCCTCGGAATGGGTCACTGCCCCCGAGAAATAGGCCCTGCATCCTTTGCCCAGAGTCTGATACATAAAATATATATATATATATATATATATATATATATATATATATATATATATATATATATATATATATATATATATAAAATAAAGGACCCCCCCCCCCCGAGCCTCTCCTTTAGACTCTTTATTTGTAATATGTTGAACCAGTCAAGATAACTGTAGTGGCCATCATCACTATCACCACCCTTGGCATGACTTGCTAACAGGAGTGGAGCAGCTATCTGATAGTTATTCTTTCGATGGGTAAAGATGAGGCGAATTCGGCTATTCCATGGATCCTCCTGTTTATGATGGCAAGAGGATCTCCTCACTTACACACTAAACATGTAGTCAGGCAGGGGTACCTGATTTCACCGACCGCCTCTGCGGCTATTGTGCAGGAGAGTGAGTACCGAAATTAGTTTTGACTTACTGAACGACCTACCGGCCATGTTGTAGAAAATATCAGGACCGCTTAGGACTTTGGGAGCATCATTCGGACTCCCCTCCATACATGATCATTCTACACATGACTTGGCTGAATTAATAAAGTTAGCTGACTGGAAGTTAGAACAGGCTAAGAACATCATGCTCACCATGATCCAAGACATCCCATCAGGTCCGAATCAAACATTTAGGAAAAGAAACAACATCCTAAATGCACGTAACAAGCGATTTTTTTTTCGATCTAGGTGGAGCAGTTTTAGGCAACATTTTTAGACTGGCTACAGAGAAAGATCCTTTGGAAATAAATAGCAAATTTAACACAATTGCATAAATTCTCTCATATCAACATAAGCTGATACCCAGAACACTTTAATGATTACAATTGTAAAGAACCTACAAAAGGCAGGAAAATCAATCTATAAATTGTGGAGAAAGTAAAATTGCACGGTTAAAATACACTCTTCAAGCACCTCTCAGTGATCATGGAACATTTTGATATAATAATACTACAGTTAGACAACACTAGAGCTCATTATCAGTCTTTCATGAAAGGAATTACTAACGCTGGTAATGGAAGGATCACCATTATTTTACTCCCCATTCACGATCTCTGTCAAATAATTAATCAAGGACTATATAAGCATGGTTTGAAACGTTTGCAGAAAGAATTCTGATGTTATATTATCCATACTTGGAAGTAACACTCACACCAACATCAATAGTAGTTCATGTAATATTCATAACAGATGATTTTTTCACAGTCTATCAAATAGACCCTTTTCCTTCTAAAAAACATGAGTCATTAGTCACCATCAACATCCAAACAGAAGTCATCATAGTCTCCAAGAAACACGTCGCTGTCAATATCGATAATGAAACAACACATGCCCATAAATGCCGAACATCATTACATGCATTTCATTTTTGTCATGTGTATATTATGGGTATAACTTTTTTACAGCCTTATGTTCCTGTACCTCAAGTCGATGAACTTTTGCTTTAAAACAAAGAAAAAAGCCCGAATTCCTCAGTTAAAAAAAAAAAAAAAAAAAAAAAAAAAAGCTTACCCCGAAATAAAAAATTCGGTTTTTGCAAGTGTATACTTACATGTGTAATAATAATAATAATAATAATAAAAAAAAGCTTATACAAATGCATTAATACTTCAAATCACTGTATAATACCTAGAATAAATCTAAGTTGCAGTTTGGCTTTGTTTCTGCAGGCATCATAAAGTTCCTACATCATTCTGACTGCACGTTCTGCACACATTGCTTCTTGATATCTTGAGTAAAGATGGAACTGGGGAGGGAAGCAGGGGCCGCAGCTACGTGCAAAAACACAGCTGTTTGGCACCATGCACTGAGTTCAAAGTACCGTTTTGAAAATATAGGATTTTTTTTTCCTTTTTACGTTTTTTGGCCATTTGGGGGTTACAAAGGCCCAGGCCCAAAATGTGAAGGAATTTGGATGTCCTGGAATTGGGCATCAGGGTGTTACAGTAATTACTGTGTGTCACTCGGTCATGCCAACTTTCGTACCTACGACATTAGTTATTGGGTCATAACATAAAAATGCCTATTGTCTTCACATGACAGTCAACTTGCCAGCTAATTAAGTGAAATACATAACACTGCAAAAGTAACACAATTCTAGTAAGAGAGTTGTAACATAATTGCAGTAATCATAATTATAGTCACTGTAGTAATATAATTGTTACATACTGTAAATGTAGCAACTGTAACATATTACACAATTGTATATATATATATATATATATATATATATATATATATATATATATATATATATATATATATATATATATATATATATATATATATATATATATATATATATATACACAGTACTTGTACCTGGCAGTTGGATTTAATTACAGTTTTTCTTGTACTTGTACTTGTATTTGTACTTGGAGTTTAAAATTTTTGTTGTACTTGTATTTGTACTTGGAGTTTAAAATTTTGGTTGTACAGTACTTGTACTTGTACTTACACCTTAAGTACTTGGAAAAATACCAAGTACTTTCAAGTACAATCAAGTACATCATATGTAACAAAAATTTATGTATTCTGTTGGACTTTATATAGGTATTATTAAATAGACTTAATATCTTGTCATACAAGAAATAGTTTGAATAATTAAATATACTTATATTCTAATACACTACATTCAACCCTAATAACTTCACCTTTAGAATGTGACGATCATTTAATTTCCTTCTTCGAAACAGGAGCTCTTTCGTATGGTATAAAGTACTTTATATATATATATATATATATATATATATATATATATATATATATATATATATATATATATATATAAACAATTCTTCTATAGAACAGTTCTTTAACACCAATTCCAGGTTAGCAATCCAGGCTTGCATTCTATGCATGACAAATGATAATATTGCTAATATGATGGAGGAAACTGCAAAGATGACTGGAGCTGGGCTGTAAACATAATATGGGTTGAACATAATCTTACTTTACTCTTCCCAAGGTTGTATTGTTTGATTAATCAGTGGCATGGTTTCAAACTTAACCCGTCACGTCCCAAGCTTTTTCTCACCTCCGACACCCCTGAATCCCGAGCTATTTTGGATTTTTTTTTTCTTTTTGGCTAAAACTTCCGCTTTTGTTGAGAAACAAAGGAAAATCACCAAGAAAGGGATTACCGTGGTCCATAAGTGGTTGGAACAGCTGAAGTCCCCCGCACCAGGTATTGTATTCTATCATTGACGTGTGAGTCGCTCACGTTTTCTATGGTAGGTAATTTTGGGAGAAACCACAAACAACACCTCTACATTTATTGAATTTGATCTAATAAACAATAAGAATAACAATATAATGGTTTTCATTGACATATATATATGAAAAATAACCTTTGTTCCTTCACACGAACATAGCAAGTTGGGTCAGAGTGGTAACATGCTCTGTGCTAAGTTTCTTATTTCCGTCAACATATAATTTTTTCTACTTGTGTACAACTGTTTCAATGCCATTTTAACATTTTGTACTGTTTGTAAATGTTTTCAGTTGTTTTCATTCATTATGATGACATGTAGCACAACTATAGCGCACATCTGCTTACTCAGCGCACTCGCTATGACTCATATTTTCACATACCATATTGTTTTATCACTTTCATAGTATTTTATTCTTTACATTGAACCTTTCCTCCACCACTGTAAATGTTTTCAAGTATTTACATTCATTACGAGGCCATTTAGCGAAATGCTAGCGCATATTCACGTAGCAAGCACAATCTCTACCACTCGTGTTTCAACTTCTACTTTATTTCCTCAGTTCCAAATATACTTCCCCACTTACATTACCCGTTTACACCCAATACTGCACAATTTATATTCACGGGCCTTATTTATTCAACTGAGCCTCAGAATATCGCACCTAAATACCCTCGCAATGAATGTTTCGACTTAAGTAATACACATACACTTAAATACTAATTTCCCACTTATATTATACCCGTTTCCAGTTGTATACTCCTATTTACATATATACGGGCCTTATTTATTCCAATGAGCATCAGAAAATCGCACTTATACACACTTGCTAGGAATATTTTGACTTAGAATAAATTTCAGCACATACAAAAATTACAAGTAATATTACACCCGTTTGCATTTTTCATAATAATATTTACATATTTACGGGCCTTATTTATTACACTGAGCGTCAGAATATTGCATCAAAATACCCTCGCTAGGTATGTTTCCACTTAGATCATATTTATACACTTACATAATAATTTTCCACTTATATTACACTCGTTTCCACTTACATACTACTATTTACAGATCTACGGACCTTATAATTACACTGAACTTCTGTTTGTCGCATTTATTTCTGAGTATCAGCATCATATCGCATTCACACCATATCAGAAGTGCATCAAGGTGTGATACTCACTAAAACAAGGGTGAATTCAGAGACCCACGTCACACTCTACGCATTCATAGCGGGTGTCTTTTCTCTGAGTGGTGGGTCTCACCCGGAAATTACTACACACGTAACACCTGCATTGGGGCCTAGGTGTATTTGGCTGGGGAGGTATAGGAATGGGGAAATGGCGGGCTCTCAGGGGAGTTTGGGCAGCAGGGGCAGTGCATATGCGGTGTTGGGGCCTTTCAACCGCATACCGGGCAAAAATCTCACGTGTTAGCTCCCTCACAAACCCTTCAAAGGTTTCCTGAACTCCTGTTATCATGGCGTGCAGGTGGTGGCAATTCAGGGCAGTTATATCTAGCAAGTGAAAGAAGAGCTTCTTGTACCACTTCATCGTGGTCCTAGCACACTTGACCGTGGATATCATGGAGTCTGACTGGTCCACCAGGCGCATGTTGATGTTGTAATCGAGGACACACTCAGGTTTCCATATGTGGCGCCTGTTCTAACAAGCTCCGGTAATCCACGGACTCTGTTCAGTGCATCAAGGGGTGGTGAATCGTGGACAAGAGGCTGACTTCTCTATTGTGGTTCCACACTGTTGCAAGTATATTGTTTGCCTGGAAGAAGACAACCTCATTTCTGTCAAGTTTGCGCCCTACCTTGGCCATGTGACGCCGGTTCACCTTGACGGTACCACAGATTCCCTTGTCATGCCTGTGCAGATACCGAGCGAGAAAAGGGCTAGTGTACCAGTTGTCCAGGTAAAGGACGTGACCACGATGAAGGTAGTCTTCTATCATTGTCTTTAACACTGCTCCAGACAGTCCAATACTACGATCTTCTATTATGTCTGTCTGTGCACCGGTGTACAAGACTATGTCTTGCACATAACCAGTCCTACAGTCACACATAACAAAGACCTTGAACCCAAAACGGTGCCTTTTGCTGGGTATTTACTGCCAAAATGAAATATTGCCTCTCCACAACACAAGACTCTCGTCTATGATGAGGTCTCTAAAGGGATAAAATGAGGAACGAAATGTTTGCCTCAGGTGATCAAAGACCTCATCTTATCTGTGTCTTTCGCATTTGCAGGATCATCAGCATCGTAAAAGTGGAGGTGACTTAGAATCTGCTGGAAGCAATTACGGCTCATGACTTGGCCAAATATTGGTGTCAGCATTAAAGGGTCCCTTGTCCAGTATGCCGGATTTCTGTTCTTTTGTACAATACCCATCAAAAGTACCAGGGCAAAAAATAAAAACATTTCTGAAAGGGAGACTGGGTAATCATACTTGATAGCATGCCTGCTCCTTCTGCCAAGTCTTTCACTTTCACGTCGCTGGGTGCTAGCAAAACGGTTTGTCTGGTCCACTATTTCCTCCACAAAAGCCTCACTGAAAAAAATGTGGAAAAAATCCAGCCTGGTGGAATTTGGGTGAATACTGGGAGCAGTACAGCCAGCACGCCCCTGCTCAGTGAAGAGGTGAATGATGGGAGAAAAATCACTCCCATCCTCCCAGTTCCAACTGACAAAACCTTTGTCCTCATCGTCCCCATCGTCGCCTTTGACTGGGTGGGGAGGAGATGTTGGTGGGGGAGGTTGGGGAGGAGGAGTGCGGAGGGCTTCCCCACTCACACTCCTCTTCCCTCGGCCTTTACCCTTTTCATTTCCCTTACCCTTACGGCCTTGTGTAACATTAGGGGGCTGTGGGAATGAAGTCTGTGAATATTGGGGAGCATAAGACATGCTGGGGAGTGGTTCCTGCCCACCTTCCCCCTCCATGACAACACCACGTGATTCAGCACCCACCCTCACTTGCCTACGTGTCTGGGTATACTCGGGAGCATAAGATGTGCTGGGGAGTGGTTCCTCCCCACTTTCCCCCTCCTATCACAACCCCATGTGATTCAGCACGCACCCTCACTCGCCCACGTGATTCTTCCCGCCACCTCACACCTCCATGGGAGAGCAATGACTCACTCCCGCCACTCTCACTTTCAATACTCCTTCCTGCACTTTCCCTTTCACTCCCCACTCCCTCCACGCCACTTCCGACCTCCCCAAACAAAAAACTAGGCCCATACCTGCTCGTACGACGTGGTGTGCTCTCGGGTCCACGATGAGTAATAATTTCTCGCCCGTACCATGTGGCAGCATGTCCCACGGCTCCGTCCTCGTTCTCGAAATCTGGCTCCACATCACATTGGGGCTGCCGAGAGGATGTTGCATGTTGTTTTTGTGCAGGCTGGCCCTCTCTAGCAGCACGATAAGTCACGTAGTGCCGCTTCCTGGGGGATGGGACTTCTTCATCACTGCTGCTTCTTTCCACCTCCTCTGGTTGGACATAATCCTTGTCCACAACCTCGTCGTCCAGTGGGGAATCACTAATGCCTGTAAACGCGTCCAGGGTGGCTTGGATTTCCTCCTCTGAGAGACCTTTATGTGCCATGTCTGAGCAGGACCATTGCTAACAGGTGAGTGAGCGAGCCAAGGGTGAGCGTGGGTTGCGCGGGGTCGCCGAGTGTCCCCGCCTGCTGGCAGGTAGGGGAAGGTCGAGCAACCCTACGTACCAAAAATCAGGCACCAATTTTGAAAATTGTGCAAATTATGCACCTTGCAATTGTGCGACGTACAGTACGTCGACGGGACTGGCAAATGCAAAATGTTGCAACGTACTCATACGTCGATGGGACACCTCGGGTTAAGTGAAGTCAACTTAATGTGTGTACTCAGATTCAAGTTCATCCTAGGTAATTGTTGGAAGTGCTTAGCCTATATGTTGGGTTGAGAATCGCATAGCGGTTCTTAGTGGGTAAGTAAAGTGAAGAGTGTATTTGGTAAAACTGCACAGTAATCTGGTGATATGTATAAACTAGATGCTGATGTATGGGCTGGAGGTTTCTGGGTAAATCACAAAAACTGATGTAGTTTCGGTGAAGTAGTAAAACTGTGACTGTCCAGTGTGTTGGTGATGGATGAGTTTATCTGGAGCAAATATGAATGTGCAATGATGAGGGATATCGTGATTTTTTATGATAGTCATTTCACGAGGGACTGCCTCAGCTGGCTAAAACGAATAAAATTACACGAGGGTTATACTTTTTTTTTTTTTTTTCAAGTTTAAGGCAGCCTGAATCATAAATTGATGAACTTTTGTTTAAATACAAAGAAAAAAGCCCTTATTCCTCTCATTTTTTTAAAGAAAAGCTCACCCACTAATAATGGATTACCATTAATTTTATGTTACCACATGCAAGTTTTTCACTTTCTTAATCTTTATAGAGAGTTTTTAAAAAAGATTTATTGACTTGCACAGGAGATTTTAGAGCTGTTTAGAACTTTCTAGAACAGTTTGTAACGTTTTAGTATGGTTTAACATTGTTTAGAACATTCTAGAATAATCTAAATATTATAAACGGGATGCAGATTTCAGCATCTAACAATTATCTTCAGAGTTTGCAGGTGAACGGTCAGCAAAATAATTGCTTAGTGTGTTACTGTTACATATTATTATTATTTTTTTAGATAAGCATGATGTCCCACAAAAGAGGTGTTACTATCATACAGAAGAATAAGGATGTCTGGACCAATAATTTGGTGCAGTTCCAGCATTCACATACAGTAGAAGAAGTGGAATTTTGCCTTTAGAATCTAGAATCTTCATTAGAAAATGCAGAATGCCAAACCAAATGCAAGTTGTTGGACGTTACCAGTTTCTTGGAGCAAAAATTAAATAAAGAAAAGAACAAATAGTCAAAATTTCCAAAGAAGTTACAGTATTATGGGAGAATAAATTGAACTTTCCACATGTGTCAGATCAAGCAATACAAGCAAAGCTAGACAAGGTGCTAAAATCTTACGATGAACTTTTTTTTATATCACAAAAGTAAATGGTCAGTGGTTCTCCACTGAAGATAAACAACTCAACGACCTGCAAGTGCAAAGCAAAGGAGAAGTGGGGTACTCAACAGGTCAAGTTGCACGTAAGGAAACCATTCACCCTTCAAAAAGACGAAAACTGCCTGATGAACCTATATTACCATCAGCATCTTACAATCTTTCATCTAGTGGTCGTTACACTGAATCTGATGGTAGCAAATAGGCTATAAGGATGAGGATGAGTCTAATCATCCAGCAACCAGAAAACACAGCAGAAGTAAGCAACTAATTTGGTGACATCAGCTGGAGCACTGACAAGTAAAGCTGCTAAAATATGAAAACAATTGTCATATGATGGTACTGACATTCCAGCTCCAAGTGAAGCACCAATTTACAAGTCAATATACAAAGAGGCTGCTACACTGAAGATGGAAATAATTGAAAAGTTACAGTTGGAAGAATGGTTTTTACTTTTCAATGGAAAGCAGATTGATGAAAATGAGTACCAGGTAGTACTACTTAAAAATGAAAGAACCGAAATAAAATTGGATGCACTGCGTTTGGAAAATGGCAAGGCTGAAACTATTGCTGAAGGAATTGCAAAAGTTATTGATGAATACAACTTATGCTATAAAAAAAATCATTGCCGATACAACTAGCATTAACACTAGGAAAAAAAAGTGGAGTTGCTGTCAGATTACAACAAACGTTCTTGGATAAGAGTTTCAGCAAACCACAACTTATCGGTTGTCAGCATCACATTCTGAACAGGATTTGTGAATAAACAGTGAATAAACTGCAATACCTCGCTACTAGGCCACATGGGAATTTATAGTGTTGTGCAGTGTTAAGAAATTAGAATTAGAGTGCAAAGGATTACGTGCAGAGTGCAAACTGGCATGTTGCAACTGGCGTGGTGCAAGTAAGAACACAGTGTGCCGTGTTGAACAGTTATAATTCACAGTGGAAAGGATTAAGTGCAGCACAATGCTGGACTACTGTATGTACTTCAAGAGCATTTTCTCTACTGCCACAGGCTTAGAGGAGGCGGGTTAATCTTCGTAACGGCCATGGACGTGTTGTAAGTACCCTGTACACTGCTAAATATTTTGCACCCTCACTTCTAAATCCTCATTCTCTGGTTCCTTTTCATTTATTTCATGCTTTCTGTCCCTTATGTGTGTAAACAGGGTTTTAAATAGGTGCTAAGCATCCGGTAGGGAGTTATGTAGGTGGTTTTCTGGGTTAGGCTGGATTAGGGTCCATAAATGCCTGGAGGCATTTTCCCAGTTCCCGGACAAACCCAATTTCTGGACATGCCTTTGGCTCCATTACATCAGTTATTGGAGGAATTACTGTATAGATATTAAATATTTGATGTGTAATAATTATAGACAAGTAATAATTATAGGCATTAATATATAGGCTATCTCATATCACATTGCGCAGTATGTAGTGTCTGCTGCAGACATATATACTCAGCTTCCCACAACGAATGTCAATCCACATGGTGCATATCGAACGATCCTGTTTTCACAGACGACCAAGAATTTCGTAATGTATATATTCAAACACATGGGGTAAGCAGCTCTATCCGGTTAGTAAAAGTGACTGGAAATCTACCAGACACTACACCACAAACACATATTCCCCTCCAGGCTATGAATAATCTTGGAGAGATCCCTTTCAGGTCAAAAGGGTTTAGAGAGAGCCAGAGAGTACGATCAAGAGCAAAATGCAGGGGAGAGGGTCAGCTAGGAGATTTGCCATCATGTTACATTACTCTCTCTAATCATATCTCAATAAAATATTGTACAATAAAACTCTGTAACCCAAGAAGTGACTACAACTCACCTCACTTGTGATAAAAAAATACACAGAGAAAGTGAGATAGAGAGAACTATGGTACCTATTTTTTTCTACTTGACACCTCACCATTTTATTAGCAGTAGCCCACGTTACACTCTACTGGTGATAAAGGAGTAGCCATTCATCAATGATATCGCTACAGTATCTCTCAACATCTAATTAAACCCCTCGGCTACGTCTGTCGACAACTAGAACAGGAGGAAGTACTAAGGAACACTTTCTAATAACAACTGGAGGAATTCAAGGCTTTGTTTTTTAGTAAATTGTCTAGGTTGGATTTTATGTGTCTTGTCTGTATCATGAGTGGAATAATTCTGAGAGTCAAATTCTAGTGAAGGGACATTCTGACTTCTAAGGTATAATTTCTAGCAAGAGTACTAGCAAGGATGTTTGCCTTTCCATGTGGGTCATTTATATTGTTTCCATCTGAAAATTTTAGTGGGATAATGGGTGCTGACGTGTTAAAATTATTTTTGAAAGAATTAAGAGTTGACCAGAGTATTCTAATGTCATTAGAATTATTTAATAGCTTCGATGATTGGCTGAGAAAAATGTTTAATATAGCAAGATTTATTACTGCTTGTGCATGCTTTTCGGCAATTTTAAATTGACTGAGGGATACAGATTATTTTTTAGTAAAAGTTGTATGCTAATGGCTTTTGGGTCGTTGCTCTGGCACAATTGCTGTAAAACCATTTTGGGGAGTCCAGTCTATTACTAAACTATTCATTGGGTATGAACTATTCCATACCAGCTCATTATTATGGGAATGGATAGAATTCAATGCAGTGGAGAAGAAAGACTGCTACAGAAAATCAAGATAATTTCTAAATCCATCCCAGTTTGACCTATCAAAGTGCCATTTGGTCACCCTGACTTGTTCAGACTGGAGAGGTTTGGGGCAATTGACTGATAAGGTTTTGATGAGAATGTGGTCGAAGGATCCAAGTAGTGACAATAGTTCATTGATCTCGGTTATTTGTCTGGAATAGGTTCAACAGATTGTGTGAGATTAAATGATTCTGCAAACAGCTAGCATTCAAGACTAGTATTGTCAGTCCTGGCAGAATGCAGTAACCATAATATATTATGGACGTTAAAATCACTCAACATAGAGCGCATATCTCCGCAAATGCCATTGCCAGGATCCTGATTCGGATCCATAGATATAGGATCTGAATCCGGATCCAGATCCTCCTCCAAATTTAATCAATTCTTTCTTTGTCCATGCCCACCATTTCATAAAATTTTATTGAAACCCATTTCGATCTTTTGGATATATTGTGCGGGATACTCCGGATCATTTCTTCTTTGATCCATTGCCCACACTTTCACAAATGTTCATCATAATCCATTCATAATTTTTCTATTAATCGCGGATCCGGATCCACGCATACAGGATCCGGATCCGCCATAAAATTTAATAAATTCTTTCTTGGTCCATGGACCACCTTTCTACAATATTTTATTGAATCATTGAGAACTTTTGGAGATACCATGCTGAATACTCCTGATCCATCCCCAATTTCAATCATTTTTTTCCTTGGCCCATGGCCCACCCTTCCACAAAATTTAATAAAAAACCGTTCATAGTTTTTTGAGCAATTTAACTAGCAGACAAACAAACCAACACGGGCCAAAACATAACCTCATTGGTGGAGGTAATAATGCCCATGGATACATTATAGTTATTTCTAAAACCATCACTGATGATTTTTCTCTGATAAAGAAACATACACTTATGCTTTTTGGCATGACATACTCTGAACTACAGCTTGTATTTTTAAAAGTTTTGGTGTCGTGGCATTGGCGGAGGTATGCGCTCTCTGAGTGCTTTCTAGTTAACATTCTGCATCCCCATCCCCAATAGAGTTTGGCCCTTCCTTGATTCCATAGCCATCAAGACTTTTTACACGACTGATAATCAGAGAAATGATTTCTTACAGAATATCACCGGAATATGAGAGGAGTGAATGATGAAGTGAAAGAGAGAGAGTTTGTTCACGTGCTTGAGAATGCAAAAGTGGATATATGTGGATTGACTGAAACTAAATGGAAAGGTGAAAGGGTGAGAGAATGGGAATATGGTGTAGGTATATGTGCGGGTGTCAGTGAGAATGAGAGGGCAAGAGAGGGAGTATGTCTGACGATAAGCAAGAAGTGGAAGGAGAATATAAGAGAGTATGGAACAGTGGGTGCAAGGATTGTATGGGTGAGGATGAAAGTAGGTATACAAGCATGGGCGATTGTATGTGTGTATGCTCCAACAGAGGATCGAGTGGCAAGAGTGAAAGATGAGTTTTGGGCGAGAGTTGAAGCATGTATGGACAAGTTTGAGAGGAGCGAGAGAGTGCTGTTGATTGGAGACATGAATGGCAAAGTTGGGAATGTACGAGTGGATGGAGTGGTTGGTCAGTGGGGTGTGCCAGCTGACGTAGATGGGAATGGTAGTGCTTTGGTGGACATCTGTGCTGGTAAGGGGTTGGCAATAGCCAACACCTACTTTCGTCATAAGATGATCCACCGGTATACATGGAGAGTAATGAGGAGGATGGATGGTGAACTTGTTGAACGAAAGGCAATGATAGACTACGTGTGTGTGGATGAGCGAATGAGAAGACAAGTGTTGGATGCAAGAGTGTGGAGAGGGTGGGGGAATGGAGTCTCAGACCATCACTTAGTGATGGCCAAGGTAAAGATGCAAAGAAAGTGGTTGAGGAGGCGAAGGGGAAGACAGGAGGAAGCAGCTCCTGTGAGAAGAGTGGAGAAATTGCAAGATAGTGAGAAAATGACAGAGTATAAGAGCATAGTGGAAGAAAGATTGGGAAGGTATGAGCTAGAGCAGATGGAAGGGGTGGAAGACGTATGTAAGATATTCACAGAACAGATAGGCGCAGTGTGTGAGGCGGTTTGTGGAATGAGGAGGAGATGCAAGGGTGTGCAAGGGACAGCATGGTGGAATGATGAGGTGAAACGAGCTGTGGAACAAAAGAAGAAGGCATGTGGTGAATGGTTGGCGAGTAGAGGTAGGGGAGAAGATGAGAGAGAGAAGAGAGAGGTATATGTGAGCAGGAGAAGGGAGGTTAAGAGACTGGTGAAGGAGAGTAAGAAGAAAGTGGATGAAGAGTTTGGGAGGAATCTGAGTGTGAAATGGGGGGAGAGTAAGAAATTGTTTTGGAAGGAGGTAAAGAAAGTAAGGCACTGTGAAAGGGGAAATAATAGGGGAGTGAAAGATAGGAATAATAGATTGTTGGTGGAGAAGAGAGAGAAATTGAGGAGATGGAAGGAGCACTTTGAGGATTTGTTGAATGTAGAGAGTGAGAGCAGTGTGAGTATAAGTGGTTGGGGAATGGCTGGGAGAAGAAGAGATGAGAGGAGGGAGGAAGAGATCAGTAGGGCGGAAGTAGTGGAAGCGATGAAGAAGATTAAGTTGGGAAAGGCCCCAGGAATTGATGGAGTATGTGGTGAAATGCTTAGGTATGGGGGTGAGATTGTTGTGGAGTGGATATGGGAGTTGTGTAGATTGGCTTGGGAAGAGGGAAGGGTTCCAGAGGACTGGAAATCAGGTATAATTGTTCCTCTGTACAAAGGAAAAAGAGAGAGAGAAGTATGTGGTAACCATAGGGGTATTTGCCTTCTTAGTGTGACTGGTAAAATATATGGTAGAATACTCATTGATAGGGTTAGGCATATGACAGAGGAGCTAGTTGGAGAAGAACAAGGGGGATTTAGGAAGGGAAAAGGGTGTGTAGATGAGATATTTGTTCTAAGATGTTTAGTAGAGAAGTATCTAGAGAAGGGAAGGAAAGTGTATGCTGCCTTCATGGACTTGGAGAAAGCTTATGACAGAATAGATAGGCAAGGTATGTGGAAGGTATTAAGAATATATGGAGTGGAGGGGAAATTGTTGAGTGCTGTGAAGAGTATGTACGGGGGAGCTAGGGCTACGGTGCAAGTGGATGGTGAGCTGAGTGAGTTCTTTGATCTCAATGTGGGACTGAAACAGGGGTGTGTGATGTCTCCATGGCTGTTTAATATATATATGGATGGGGTTGTAAAGGAGGTGCAAGGTAGGGCAGTGGATGTGGGGCTGGCCCTAATGAATGAGGGTGAGATTTGGAAGCTTCCGGTGTTGCTGTTTGCTGATGATACAGTATTGTTGAGTGAAGATGAATGGGAGTTGCAAGGTTTGGTGAATGAATTTGGGACAGTGTGTAGGAGGAGGAAGCTGAAAGTTAATGTAAACAAAAGTAAAGTTATGGTGTTTGAGAGGAATGAAGTCACAGAGTGTGCAGTGAGATTGGATGGTGAGGATATGGAGAATGTGAGTGCATTCAAGTACTTGGGTAGTGTGATGAGTAAGGATGGAACTTTGGGGGATGAAGTGCGTGAAAGGGTACAGCAGGGAAGGAAGGTTGTTGGTACACTGAAAGCAGTGATGAGAAATAGGGAGGTGAGTATGGAAGTTAAGAAGTCACTGCATGATGGCATTGTGATCCCTACCCTGACGTATGGAAGCGAGGCGTGGACCTTACAAGAGGGGAACAAGTCAAGAGTGAGAGCAGTGGAAATGAGTTACTTGAGAGGAGCATGTGGAGTGACGTGGAGGGACAGGTTGACGAATGAAGAAGTGAAGGAACGTTGTGGGGTAGATGTGGATGTGGTTGAGAAGATTAGGAGAAATACACTGAGGTGGTTTGGACATGTGGAGAGAATGGAGAATGAAAGACTGACTAAGAGGGTGTATGTAGGTGAGGTGGAGGTAGGGAGAGGGAGGGGTAGACCGAGGATGAGATGGAGGGATGGAGTTGAGAGATATATGAGGGAGGAGGGGGGTGAGCTGGGGGGAGGGTAGTCAAATGGTGGGTGACAGAGTGACTTGGAGGCGTTTTGTCTGCAGCCACCCTTTGCGGGATTAGGGCGTCGGGCTATAGATAGATAGATAGACCATCAAAAAATATTTCAGCTTGAATACACCATAGTATATCAAGAGAAACCAAGTTACTTCGAGTAACCAAAGAAACAGATTTGAGATAGTTTGGCACGGCGGGAAAAAAAAAAAAATGTCTTTTGTTCGTTTAATTATTCAACCAATCAGATGGAGAATCTCATTTATGATTTAGACTTTCCAGTTATTCTGGAATATGAGGATATTATATAAAGTAATTCTGCGTGTTTAAGAAGAGAAACAGGAATGACAGATACATAATTATACCATACAGTTGAATTCTCGATACTTCAGTTTCCGCGAAAAAATGGTATGTAATAAGAAGTAAAAATTATGCGACCTTGACCCAAAACGAAAAAGGGTTGATGCCATGAAATTTTGATTTCCAGGATGGGTGATGCCATGGAAGAACAAAATGTGTTTCGTTTCCAGCATCTGGTGTGGTTGTCCCCTGCATCCGGGGACCTTGCGGTGTTTGTTTATGAGAGAGAGAGACAGAGAGTACTTCACAACAACTTCAGCCACTGATCATCCTCTATGTTTGTGTTATCCAAGTCTTAGGAATTACTGTTTGATGGTTGACTAAATCATCATTCAACTCTATGAACAGCACGCAGTAATGAAACTTGTATACTTATCTGTCTGCCTATGGCCAGACGCCTTAATCCCGTAAGGGGTGGCCACATACAAATCGTCTCCATGTCGCCATGTCCCCCGCCATCTCACTGCCCTGCTTCCAGCTCACACACCCCCTCTCTCATATATCTCTCCAATCCACTCCTCCATCTCATCCTTGGCCTCCCCCTCCCTCTTCCCCCCTCCACCTCACTCATATACACTCTCCTCGTCAGTCTCTTGTTTTCCACCCTCTCCACATGGCGGTGGCTGAATCGGTAGAGAGGCGGCCTGTAGTCCTGTTGGACCCAGGTTCGAATCCCGGCTGGGGCAGGGAACAGTTTAAGGATTTGAATTTCTTAAAAGCAGACTTTCCTGATCTACCAGACGACCCGCCGACATGTCATAAAAGTACCCCCGCTAATACCAATACACCAGTCCTGTATGAGACAGCCCTAGCATGTATTCAGTATGGACGGTGGGTGTTAGCGCCGAAGTGGTGACATGTAGAGAGGTGTATGTATGTAGGAGGACTACTGGGCCTTGAGTGCAGGCTGTGAAGCCTATGCCCAGAGTCGGACACATTAAAAAAAAAAAAAAAAAAAAAAGTGTGTTTCTCCCAACGCTTCGTATCATATCCACGTCCACACCACAACGTTCCTTCACTTCCTCATTTGTCAGTCTGTCTCTCCATGTGACTCCGAATGCTTCTCTCACATAACTCTTTTCCACTGCACTCAGTCGTGACTTGTGTCCCTCCAACAAGGTCCAAACTTCACGTTCATACGTTAAAGTTGGTATCACAGTACTGTCATACAGTAACTTTTTTCACTTCCATGCTCACTTCCCTGTTTCTTATAACAGTTTCAAAGAACCAGCAACCTTTCTTCCTTGTGTTACCCTTTCACGCACTTCACCCTCTAAACTTCCATCCTTACTTATCACACTACCCAAGTACTTAAACGCACTCCCATTTTCCACTTCCTCCTGGTTACTACATTTAATATTTTACCGAATTATTCGTTCATTAATACTATTGCCTACTGAATAGCATATCATGGAATCTTAATGGAAATACATCCATGGCATAGCTACAGTAAAGAGTATGTCGAAAATAGGAAAGTCAAAAAGTCAATATGTATACTGTGCCAGCTGCTAATGAAATAATACTGGACACGTTCACCTTTCACACTTTTCCTTCACCGTCCCCAAATCCTCCCTCCTCACCCTCCCTCCTTTCCCCCCCTCTGCCAGTCTTTACCGGCTTCATTTGCCTGTCTCAGTATTTTCTACAGAATGTCTTTACATGCTATAAATACTCTCAATTTCCATTCCTGCCATTCCTATATGCTTCAGATAATACTTTTTTTTTTTAAAGAGACAATGAATGGATGAAGGAAAATGAAAGGAAGAAAAAAAACAAATCCATGTGCCTAAACGCATTCTTGCAATATTCACAGCGACTAGATTTTAATAAAAGTGGAGTAAATGTTTCTGGCAAGCAACTCCCAGGAAGAGAATTCCAGAGAGTAGTAGTTCTGGAGATAAATGAATTTTGATAAGTGGAGGTTCTGCATTGCGGGGGTGAGTGTAAGTTAATGGGCGCTCCCAGCTGCACGAGTATTTCTGGTGAAAATGTGAAAGGAAGGCACAATTGAAGCAAGTTCGTCAGAACATTTACGGTAAAAATATCGGTAAAATAATCCTAAAGATGAAACAACTCTACGTACTGATAATGGAGGAAGGTCCTGCGTAATGGCAGGATTATTGATTAATCTAATGACTTTATTTTGATTTTTGTCCAACTGCCTAAATGCAACCGCTCCACATCCACTCCACAGTGGCGAACAGTATTCTATCTGAGAACGCACATGACTCTTGTATATTGTGGCCAACTGCTCGTCGGTGAAGAATTCACGAACTCTTTACAGAAGTCCCATTTTTTATAAGTATTTTTAGCAAGGGATTTAACATAATATGTCCAGCTTAGGTTGGTGTTTTGTGTGAAACCCACGATAACAATTGTAGTGGATTTCGGAATACTGAAATCATTTAAAATTATGAGGGAGTCTGAGGGATTCATTCTGCTGGAGAAGTTAATGTATTTAGTATTCTGAGCATTAAATAAGACCAGATTAGTTTGTCTCCAATGATTATTTTTAAAAAGGTCCTTGGCCAGGGAAACTGCTGTGCTTATTTGGGAATTTATTATATCACACTGCGTAAAGGAAGTACTAAATGTGAAAGAACTGTGAAGTGTCGAGTCATCAGCATAAGAGTGTATTGGGTTGTGAGTGACAGATACTAGGTTATTTACATGAAAGAAAAAGAGGGTTGGGGCCTAAACTGATCTCTGAGGTACGCCAGCATTTATGGAATGAAATTTGGAATAAATTCCATCTACCACGACCCGTATTATTCTATTATGAAGGTAAGAAGAAATTAGAGGAGCCAGTGATGCAAGGCCATAGTGTGACATCTTGGACAATATGGCCAAGTGCCATATTCTGCCAAACACTTTTGAAATATCAAGTCCCATTGTGTGAGTTTCACCGTGTTGGTCTATCGTTTTGTTAATTTGATGGGTGAGAAGACAAAGCATGTCTACAGTTGGACGTTCTTGTATAAATCCATGCTGCCGATCACTGATTAATTTATTGATTTCTTGGTGCTTGACTGTGTGTGTTTATTTGTGTCTCAAAAATTTACCGAGAACTGAAATTTGTGTGTGTGTGTGTGTGTGTGTGTGTGTGTGTGTGTGTGTGTGTGTGTGTGTGTGTGTGTGTGTGTGTGTGTGTGTTTTCAACTTTGCGCATAGAGCGAACAACTTCTAGCCTGTTGCCCATCAGTTGTACGTGTCACACACCGATCACCCCTTACGAAATAGGATCTTTAGTTTCCACACTTTTATTAAATGAAATCTTATATTATGAAAAATTTTATAAGTTTGTATAACCTTCCTGTCGACTCATCGGAGCGCGAAACTAGCATGACGTAAGAGATGGCATGTCACAGAAATTCAATGGATATCTGAGGCTAATTCATCCAAAATAAGTATGGTTGTAATCAAGCACACACTTGACTATACCTGTAGCACTGGCCACACAAGCTATTTTCCTTTTCCCCCACACCAAGTTACTAAACAGACCTCTCCACCACTGACCATATGCTCGTGATAGTCTTCTATGTTGCACACCCATACAGGCACGAAAGCTCTAACGACATTCTACTTTGCTCGAAGTGTGCTCATGTATGTGTGTGGGTATATCTGTGTCTGTGTGTGCGCATGTGTCTTTGAGCGTGTCTGTGAGTGTGCGTGTCTGTGCATGCGTATATCTTTGTGTGTGTGTGTGTGTGTGTGTGTGTGTGTGTGTGTGTGTGTGTGTGTGTGTGTGTGTGTCTTTCTCTCTGTCTCTGTCTCTGTCTCTGTCTGTCTGACTGTCTGTCTGTCTCTCTCTCTCTCTCTCTCTCTCTCTCTCTCTTTATCTATCTGTGTGTGTGTGTGTGTGTGTGTGTGTGTGTGTGTGTGTGTGTGTAGTGTGTGTATTCGAGTCAGTTGGTTGGTTGGGTGGGTGGGGTTAACGAGGTTGAGTTACTTGGTGTGGTAGTTTGGTGTATCGTCAGGGCGGGTGGGCAGGATCAGGATCTAAAGACTAGCAGGTTAGATCACTTCTGCCTCAAAACGAGACAACTTGGCGAATGACATCACGCGGCTGCTTCCCGCTCGGTTCACCTGGATAGCTGGGCTCAGTCATATCCTGACATTCCCCGAGTCAAGATCTCCCCAGCGACAAACCAAGGAGCAAGGAGCTCCACATTACCTCCCGTAGCAAGAACTATGTTTATCTGCTATGCTTTTCACCTCTCTAGATATTGATGAGCCATATAAAAATCATGAACAAGAAAACACATGTAGCATACATCTAGATAATATTCCCCCCTAAGACTTTGAGAAAGAAATGAACACAGAAGGACTGCGTTATTTTGGTGGATATATTGCTTATAAATTTCCCCAGTATGAGTTTCTTGGCTCACAAGTATCAGTAGGTGAAAACACATGGAATGAAGTAGCTAGTTGGAGGCCAGGTGGTTTAATGACACCAAGTGATGATTTTTTTGGTAAACTTCAACAGATGGAAAACCTCTTTGTATGAAACCATTGATCATGCCCATGGCCACAAATCACTTCAACCAGTCAAGGATTATAAAAAAAAATTAATCATATATGTAACTATTTAAACTTGCCAGTGGAAGTTATAGGTTTATTTGTTCGGTCTCGCATGTTTTTCACAATTCTAGTCGTAAACAGAAACCTAAAATCACATAGAGGTGAAAAAAAAAAAAAAAGCATTTTAAATCAATTAAGTAAATTATCTCGCGTAAAAGTTCACGTTGTATAAATATCACATGGAAAGACAGGCTGACGAATGAGGATATAAAGGAGCGTTGTGGTGTGGATGTGGATGTGATAGGAAGCGTTATGAGGAACATACGGAGGTGGTTTGGCCATGTGGAGAGGATGGAGGGTGAAAGACTGACGAAGAGAGTGTATGTGAGTGAGGTGGAGGAGGGAAGAGGGAGGGGGAGGCCGAGGATGAGATGGAGGGATGGGGTGGAGAGGTATACGAGAGAGGGGAATGTGAGTTGGGAACAGGGCAGTGAAATGGCGGGGGACAGGGCGACTTGGAGGCGATTTGTTTGTGGCCACCCCAAACGGGATGAGGCGTCTGGCAATAGATAGATAGATAGATAGATTGTGTGTGTGTGTGTGTGTGTGGAATCACAGACAGCTAGTAACATGAAAATATACAAATATATAGTTATAAGAGAGGAAGAGAGAGAGAGATTAATATAGTTCCCCATTTTCACTGCAGTTTTCTTTGTATGGCAACCCCCTTTCCATCCCCGGGCAGCCGCGTGACGTCACTGAACTGCGTACCAGGAGGAACTGAGTAGACCTATTAGTGTTTAGATCTTAGACAGGATGATTGGTAACAGTGGGGTGGTTTGGTTGGGTCAGGTGTGTGGAGTGGCTTGGGGTGGGTTGTCGGGGTAAATGAGCTGGCGAGTGAATGCTTGGAGTGGGCTGTGCGGGTGAGTGGTTGCATCAATGGGTGGTTGAGGAGGGGTCGTTATGTTAGGTTTGGATGGGGTGAGTTTAGTGGATGAGTGAGGTTCGAATAATGAAGTGGGATGTGGGGGCGAGTGGGGTTGGATAAGTAGGGCGAATAGGGATGTAGATCAACGGGTGGGTCGGTGGGAAATGTGGGTGAATAGGATGTGTGGGTTCCCAGGGTGGGAGAGGCGGGTGGGCATGGTCGGAGAGTTTGGTGGGTGAAAGTGATGGATAGGATTCTTGGGTGAGCAGGGTGGGTGGCATTCGTGGATGGGCAGGGTAGATGGCCGGGATCGGTGGGTTGGGTGGGTCGTGCAGGTGGCAGGGAAGGATGAGTGGCTGAGGTGGAGTCGGTTGTTTGTGTTGGATGGGATGAGTGGGTAGGTGGATGAGTGGGTGGTTGGATATGTGGCTTCCCAAATTACAAGGCAGCAGAGGGACTTATGTGGCTAGTAATCATATAACTTGTCACTGTTTCTTGGATCTTAATATATCGTTTTCAAGACGTTGGATAAATATTTGGAAATCAAACTCTATACAGCGGGGTCATTCTATCGAAATCTACTAAAACTACAATGTAATTATTACCTTCACCTAGGAGGTTATGTTTTCACCCCTGTCAGTTTGTTTGTTGGTTGGTTAGTTTGTGACCAAGATTACACAAAAACTAATGGACGGATTTCCACTGAACTTGGGAGAAGAATGGGCCTTGACCAAGAATACTCTCCATTAAATTTTGGTGCGGATCCGGATAAAGGTGCAGATCCAGGATTTTTTTTTTTTTCACTTTCTTTAACATTCCGAGATAAGGCGTTATTAGACATTTTCATAAATTTTTTAGTGAATATTCCATGGATTTTGAAGAAATAACACAGGCATATTTAGGATGTTGGTATCTACGAATGTGTTCAGTTTGCGCGGATCCATATAAATTTCCGGATTTAGCGGACTTAAATATGCTTTAATAGGGAGGTAGTAGTCTTTCCCCATATTGGATTAGACTTGGCTAAATTAAAAGGAACTGAATGTTGTGCCTTGGCGGAGGTATGCACTCTCCTAAGTGCCATTCTAGTTTCTCATGGAAATGACAGTGGATCTATGCATCAAAAAATACACCTAATAGTAGGAAAAATAAAAGTAACATTGGATGTGGCAAGACATGAGCGTGAGCGAAGTTTCAAATCCCTGATCCATCCGCCTATGAAATTGAAACGGTGCTTTCGTGGAGGTAAGGAGGGGTAGTTGAGAGGTGGACGTGTCCAATTAACCTGTTCTTTAGCGGCAGACTACCCTGTCTCTTTATTAGTGTTCATGACTGTGCTATAGATGCTGCTCACTCAAATTATCAATTTGTATCGCTTATTAAATGTTCAAATTTCCAGTACTCTTAACCCAAGAACACTGTCGTCCAATCTGACGGAACCATGCACCCTTCAGAAGGTGATTTCATGGGCTTCCACAAGGTGGCAGCATTACAGTGTCCATGTAGCCTCACATTTCCTTTGTCTTTCGTTGACGGAGAATGAGTTGCTGTTGCTCCTCTGCTCTTTCTGTGTGTGTGTGTGTGTGTGTGTGTGTGTTTTCGCTGTTTTTACCTTATAGATCAGACGACAGTAATATGTGGTGAATGGCAAATCGATCCCCTGTATCAGTCAACAGTAATAAGTGCAAAATTTCGGGAATTACGTTTCCAGACATCAGAATTTGGTTGTAAGCAAACATTTCTATGTTTGTTGCTATGTTCATAACTATGTATATACCGGTAGCTATGTTTGTTGCTATGTAGCAGTGTACTGTATGTAACCGTATAGCTATGTTTCTAGCTACATGTAGTTATGTTTGTAGCTATGTAGCTACGTATATACCTATATATCTATTGTATGCATTTGGTCTGAATTTTAGAAAAATTTTATGTGTGTATTTTGTTTTACCACACATTGTATATTCCGTGTTTGAACTGCATGCACTAAAACAGGGTATCTTTTTGTTTTAGGTAAAATAACGGACACGGCATTTTGCAAACATAGCAAGATGTGGCCTCAGCTTGAAACAAATTAAGAGTAATTAACTGCCAATATACTAATGGTACAACATACCAATAAACTGCACTGTCAAATACCTTCATTCATTTCCATTAAATTTTTTTAACTATTATTATTTATTTTTGCTCAGTACGTATTTATGTCTTTAGTGGAAAAGTGTCTAGAGAAGGGAAAGAAGTGGTATGAGGCCTTCATGGATTTGGAGAAAACATATGAAAGAGTGGATAAACAAGGAATATGGAAACTATTAAGAATATATGGAGTAAATGAGAAGTTGCTGAACGTCATGAAGAGTATGTATTAGGTTGTTGAGGCTGCAGTGCGTGTGGACAGTAAACTGAGTGAATTTTTCTATTTGAAGATTAGATTGAACCAGGAATGTGTCATGTCTCCATGGTTACTCAATCTATATATGGATGGGGTTATAAAAATGATGCAAGTTAAGGTAGTGGATGTTGGAGCAACCCTAATGAGAGATTGCAGTGTTTGGAAACTCCCTATACTGTTGTATGCAAATGATACTTTGTTGTTATGTGAAGACGAAGGGAAGCTGCAAGGGATTGGTGTATTAGCTTGGGAAAGTGTGTAAGAAACGGAATCTAAAGGTGAATGTAGGGATCAGTAAAGTTATGGTCATCGAGAGAAATGAAGTCAGTGAATGTACAGCGATGTTGGACGAGGAGGAAATGGAAAATGTGAGTGCGACTTGTTTATGGCAACCCCTTTCGGGATTAAGGCGTCTGGCAAAAGAAAGAAATAAGAAGCACTTTTTCAAAAACTTAGTTGTCCCATTCTTTGCTGTACTTACCATGAAGGTTTCAGTGATGCTATGGAATTTAAATTTCGATGTGTAACTGAGCATTCAGTGAAGAATAACCAGTTCAAAACCCATCACTCTGTCTTTTTTTTCTTTTTTTTCAGGATTTTCTTGAGGACATATATAAAAAATGGTATTTTTAGGTACTTTTTTCAATACCCACCTTCCAATTACAAAAATTTTACATTATTATTATTTTGGTTTTTAATATAAAGTAGGAATGCTTAAAATTATAAAAATCTATATTTTTAAATAAAATAATTGCGTTTTATATTTACTGATCTTCCAAAATCGGGTCTGTCAGGTCAGACGACAGTGCTACAATACGTCAATCAGACGATAGTGTTCCAGGGTTAAGGACTACAATATTACACAAACTGAACATAGCCTCTACGAAACTGAGAATATTTCACAATAATATGTAAATAAGCTCTGATAAGGCTGCACTGTACAAAAAAAAAAAAAATGCAAATATATGTCTCTTTTTCTTGTGTATGCTTTTGAATGGCTTAATTCAATTAACCCACCGCATCCTGGCAGATTTTTCACCAATGATCCCCTCCCCCCCCCATCCTGGCGGATTTTTGATTTTTTTTTTTTTTTTTTTTTTTGCTAAAACTTTCGCTTTTTATGAGAAACATTGAAAATTCAGAGAGAAAGTGCTCACCTGAGCATAGAAATGCCCTGTACAAGTGACCTCCCTTCACCTGGTATCGTGTTGTTCTCTGGAGCCGTGCTCCAGAGAAGATGTTTTCTATGGGAGGGGCAACTATTCTAAACCACTTAGAATAAGTAGCTATTTATTTATTTGGTACGAATTTATAGGTAGTACAAGAGTATATTGGTTTTCACACAATAATATTGGTGATAAAAACTTTATTTCACTCACCAAACACATCAACATACCGCACCTTCCTTGGCGTTGTTACCTCATCATCACTTCTGCACGTTTCTTCATCTAACACCACGTAATATTTGTCCTCCAAATCGGCAATCGTTTTCGCGTTGAATTTCGTCATCAGAGAGACCATACCGTGACATGTCTTTACTGGCCAGGTCACAGCTAACAGGTGGGTTGCTAAGAAATTGGCGTGTGGGGGGGAGGGTAATGAGGGTACAGGCATTGTCACCACCTGGCAGCAGGTAGGGGAATGTCTTCCACATACACCTACCCAAAATCACCCGTGAAATTTGAAAAAATGTGCAAATGACGTGTACACTTCGTTGGGAGTCACCGTGACAAAACGTTGCAATGTGTATACACGTTGACGGGACGCCTCGGGTTAATATGCTTGGCCGAATGCTTCTTTTCCAAACTTATCTATGCTGATATTTTTGGTTTTTGTTTCTTCATTTCCCATTGTGTTAAGTCATGGGTTGAATGGGGTGGGGGGGTCAGGAATGGCGTCAACAATTTTGTGAGGCGAGGTACGCCTCACCCCACATGCCCATCGGTATCTACGCTACTGTTCCAGACAGACAGGAATCTCAAACACACCCTCATGTTTCCTCCTTTATCTCATCACGATCACAGGAGAGACCTCAAAATTATAGGAGTTGTGCTAGATACACACATTATCTTTTCTTAACCTAAAAACAACATAAATCCAAATACATACCGTGAACTCAGTGCCTTGAAAACACCATCAGGCATTATCTATGAACACCTGAAGGAATTACAAACTCAGCATTAGGACGACACTGAGTTGTGGTTGCTCAAAGTGATCCTCAACTCACCCACCACAAACAATACACACAATGCCTCAGTAAGACCCCTCACATTTCACCCAGCACTACAGTCTACAAATCCATGTACCCTTTGGCATCCAAAGGTTCAAGCCAAACAATAGTTTTTATGAACCACACCAGACATTCTCCACTCAGAATCTTCCACACCCAGCTTGGCATGAATGCACCGAACCAAATTTCGATGAGGCTATCACATATCACTGCTTCTGTGCTAGCACAAAATGCCAGTTCTGTTCACAGCACAATGCAGCGCCCAATTCACAGCTCAATTACTAGCCTCATATAGCAATCACAATATATACATTCCTGCAACATGACCTCAATAAAAATTCCATGGGAACGTCCAGTTAATGTTGCCAGTTACCTACAGTCCACTGAGCTCATGTCCAGTTGAACCTGGAGTTAGAAATTACTACTATTACTAGCCACAGTCAGCCTGTTGGTCCCATTGGTTAATGTTTTTATTAATTTACTCTTTTACAGCGCAAATATTTGGTAAGGTCTGTGTCCTATATTCAAGTTCATCTTCGAGAATGGCCCCAATCACACGATCTTGCCCTCCAGGAATGATCTTGGTGAAATGCCACGATCATACCTCCAATGGTAGGCCTAAACGGCCATTTCACAACACAGTCACGTTAGTGCTAAGACACAGAAAGACACAGCTACGACAAGTTATGACAAGCTACTACAAGTTATGACAAGCTACGACAAGCAAAGGCACGCTGAGACATGCTAAGACACGCCAAGTCATAGCTAAGACAAATGACGTTACCATCACCACATGTCACATTCTCCTCCTTGTCGATGTCCACGCCGACAATTTTAGAACATTTCAAAAACTGCCGTAGTGCACCAAGAACGGCGAAGAATTATCAAGTTCTCCACTTCAGCATTATGTCGTTGCTAAGTCCCGCTACGTTACTCTTGACGACGTGTGGCGACACACGAAGACATGAAGATCTTGGCGTGTTGTTGTAATTGTTCCTGACAGTGGGACATGGGCTTAAGGTGTCTCTTGTGAAATGAAAAAAAAAATTGAAAATCGAATACCAAATATTAACATTACTACCCTGAACTAGTCTAGTAGTATTATAAGATTCTATATAATTTTCAGATTTTTATCTTCAGTTAAATGGCGGTGGCAACAGATAATTTGCTAGAACCTCCTTCAATGCTTTCCAGATTTGATAACACGAAATATCATGCACCGTTTAAACCTCAATAAATCGAAGTATCGTGGACGTTTTGAACTTTGATAACGCGGAATCTCAGGCTCAGCAGCATCACTGCCATAATTTATCCTAAGGCACTGCTATCCCTGTTAGCTTGACTATTATTAATATATCAAACTAATATTTCCCCTACGTATTAGCTTTTGAGTAACAGTATGAACGGCTTATAACCGGAATGCAGTGGTGATTGTGTGGGGTAAGGCGTGGAGGAGTGAACATATCCTGTTGTCCCTGTCTCTGGGCAAACGCTGAGAGATCTGAGTGGAAAGGAATTCAAGGTTGCCAAAGAAGGGTGCAGAGGCTTCATGATAACAAGCTACACACACACACACACACACACACACACACACACACACACACACACACACACACTATTTACTGCACGGTGTTAAGTAATGATATCAAGCATGTAAGGCAGGTGTTTTACTTAGTCCTTGAGAGATTGGCCATAACTATAAAAAAAAAATATTAGTGGCTTCTCGTTTTGCACTGTATAATTCACCAGCTGGCAGATGTTTGTACACTAAAACGTAGAAAATCTGTTACAAAGCTACGCCTTCAAATATGATATTTTTTAATTGTCAGCCATGAAACTGGAATGGGAGTATGGGCTGGAAAGCCCTTTCCCTTCTTAGTGCTGTTGTTGGGCGTGGTGGTCCCTCTGCCAAAGTACTTGTGCTACAAGCAACGCTCTGTCCACAACGTTTTGACCCAGAATGAAAGTGGAAAGTGGAATATACTGTACAGTACTCCTCTTAGCACTCTATCTCCAGTTAATAATATGCCTTGTTTTAAGTCTCCCGACACCATGTGAATATGTTAAGTGGTAAGTATTCATTCATATATAGTGCTATGACAGCTCCTTGGTGCAGAAAGGAATAGTATAAGAGGAAGCCACGGAATATCAGTTAATACATATCTATCATAAAATAACATTGGGCACTCTAATGAGTTGAAAACTGAATAACTTTAGAATTCCATTGCCTTATTCTGTGTTATGAATGCTGAAAAAATCCAGATTACAGACTTACTTGACTTTCTTCCCCAATGAGACTTCCTTTATGAGTCTCGTATATCTTGGCCATTATTCCAGTCTCCACTAGACGGGTGAGGTGGTCAGACAGGATGGTGGTGTAAGGAGTGTTGCGTCGTAGGAACCACGAGAAGCAACCTTTGTAGAGCTGTGGAGATACACAGTAAATCGATCATCAACTCTTTATGAACACTTTAAACTAGATTTCGATCATTAACTCTTTTTGAAGAATTTGAAATAGACTTCAGTAACATATTCCTTTATACAGTATCTGTTGAGTGACGTTTATTTCATTTAAACAATGCAGTAAAACTGCATACTTATTTAAGAAGAAAAAATTAAAGCAATTATGTAACTATCATAACTCTACGGTATCAAGACATTTTGTGAGAACAGCAGGA
Organism: Coenobita brevimanus; assembly: GCF_032717465.1. Classification (NCBI taxonomy): domain Eukaryota; kingdom Metazoa; phylum Arthropoda; class Malacostraca; order Decapoda; family Coenobitidae; genus Coenobita; species Coenobita brevimanus. Next base: position 11,628,951 of record NC_136997.1, read on the forward strand.
CAACAGACACTAGGAAAAATGATATTAACCTTATCATCCATTATGTAGGTAGAACGAGTGATCTTTTTTTTATGCTGGGTGACGATGAGGTAATCATAGGAGACGATAACAGCATGCGTACCCTTTTGAACTTGTTCTAGTAGGAATCCGTAAGGGTCTGACAAATCAGTGAGAGGGTCTAAAAACAGGTTTTTGCCTAAGGTAGCCAAGGTGGGGTTGCTGGAGGACTTCAGGTCTTCGTACACGTAACCTCCGTGGTCAAGCATGCTAGGTCTTAGTGGGAAGAGGACAGGAAGGACAAAAAAATGAGAGGTTAATATGAAGGAAAAAATATTTTTGTTCTTATTACAAAGTAGATCTGGCTTATCATCACCCACACAGCACAAATAATATAGCTGGCGTTTTTTAGGATGTTCCATATATTGCGTCACATTTGCCAAGTACCTGTCTGAACCGTCCCCCGCAACACACAAGAATAACCTACCTGATAAGGATAGTTTACATGGCTCACTCTGTATAATACTCGTACCTGTTATAGACAGTTTCAACAAATGGTCAGGTTTGATTATATGTAATTGACTGTCATGTCCTTAACCTGCCCCATGCCAGTGCTGTTTTAAAACGGCGTTATGCAACTGCACGCTCAGTGCCAGTGCCGTTTTAAAATGTCATTTTTTTCAAAAAATCATGGAGAGCGCAATTTTCAAACTAGGCAAGCAAAACTTGGTGAGGATGTACGTCAATTCTTCCACCACATTGCCTCAAGCGCTTAGGCCTATACACCCATGCACTGAGTCATCGACCTCACTCAGCCCCAATCTGCTTGTACCACTCATACTGTTAAGTCATGTCTCGCCGTGGTCTCTAAGACGATGAGATTCAGGATCTCCTGAAGGTGCCCTACACTGGCAAAAGCAATGTTGAAGACAACGTGCAAGATAAGGATTATGTGTGACCGGAAGAGGAAATTACTAGTGAGGAGGAAGTATCTACACAAAGGAAATCAAGGTATGTGGGGTATGCTAATACTCGAGGGATGAGGCCATCAGCATGTCATCGCCTAGCCCTACGTGATGATGTGGAAGATTCAGATGAGGAAGGTGAGGCTTCTAGTATTCCTGGGTGGCTGGGGAAGCTGAGGATTTCCCCATGTGGGGTTGGAAGAGTTAGGAAGAAGAGAGGGAGATTTGGGAATATTCCACTGGCCGGGACGTGGGTGAGTCATCTCGCCAACGCTATCCCTCGCACCCACATGACCCAACCCGCCCTTGCACCTCAGCACGTTCCCCCATTCCCCGCACCCAGCACATCCACAGATAGTGTTCCCCATTTCCCCACACCCAACACATCTCGTGAAAGTGTTCCTCCTTTTGCTACATTTCCCAGCACATCTCGTGAAAGTGTTCTCCTATTCCCCACACTTCCCAGCACCTCCAGTGAGACTTCTCCCTCCTTTCCCACACTTCCCCACGCTTCCCCACGGCCCTTGGATGAGGGAGGTGATGAATGGTGATCAGGAGGAACTGACGTGGGAGTGGGAGGATGGGAGTGACTTTGTTCCGGAAATACACCCGTTCACACACGAGCATGTTGCTGGGTGTACTTTACCTGAACTAACCCCAACTAACCTGCCGTGTCCCGTTGATGTATATATACGTCCACACGTTTTGTCACTGTCAGTCTCGTTGATGTATATAAATGAGCATCAATTGCAAGGTCCCTGTTTTGCACAATTTTCAATTTTCGCATGTGATTTTTGGTACCTATACACGGGACACCTTCCTCTACAAGATGCCAGGCAGGGACAATGCCTTACCCTGCATGGCCTCCCCTCCCCCCCACATGCCACTGTTTAGGCAATTCGCCTGTTACAAGTGACCTGGCCAGTAAAAACATGTCGTGCCATAGTACAAAATTCAGGGCCAGAATGATTCCCCAATCGATGACAATGTGGAGGACAAAATTTACGTAGCATTAGAGGAAGAAACAGTCAGGAATGATGATCAGGTACTGTTGCCAAAAAAGGTCAGGTATCTTGATGTTTGGTGAGTGAAACAATGCTTATAATGCATATATTACTGTGTGAAACCAATATACTCTCATACTACATATAAATTCATACCAAATAAAGAAATAAATACCGTTTATGAGTGATGTGGAATAGTTACCCTCCCACAGCACTCGTTTTCCTTAGAGCCAGCCTGATAGAAAACCTAGTAAGGTAATGGGTACTGGTACCTGTATCGAGTATTTTAAACCTCAGGGGAGCAATTTCTCTATGAATTTTCGATGTTTCTCACCAAAAATGGAGGTCTGAGCCAAAAAAAAAAAAAAAATTCAAAATTGGTCGGGATTGGGGGGAGTCTGTGGTGGAAACTCATTTGGGATGGGGTGGGTTAAATAAGCTGGATTTCTTTAGAAATTTCTTTATTGTGAACTTTGTATTGAGTATTGTAGCCCTTACAAAAGCTTCTACTGCCTTCGAGTTTGCATGGGCAACACAGAAACCACATAGACGGTTGTTTGAGGTGGACGTGAGCCTAAAGGAGATGTATGTGTTCCTAGGCTTTGTACTTTTGATGGGGATGTTGAAAAAGAACCAGCTTCCCTCCTACTGGACTGAAGATCCACTAATGGAAACACCTATCTTTGGAAAAGTAATGGGGAGGAATCAGTTCCAGTACATCCTGAACCGAGTGCATTTCTTTGACCAACTTGCTGTTGGTCAAAGAAATGCAAACAACACAGACAGGATGAGGCGGATATGAGGAGGATCGTGTGGTTTTCGACCACCAATGTGAGAAATTTCGTACCTCCTTTTCTCCCTACATAGACCTCATCATAGATGAGAGTCTTGTACTATGAAAAGGTAATATTGCCTTCAGGCAATATATCCCCAGCAAAAGGCACAAGTTTGGTTTCAAAATCTTCATGATGTGCGACTGTAAGACTGGGTATGTGTAGGACACAGTCCTGTACACAGATGTTTAGACAGACATCGTGGAAGATCGAACCTTGGGACTGTCTGGGGCTGTGGTGAAGACGATGATCGATGAGTACCTTCATTGTGGGCACATCCCGCACCTGAGCAACTGGTACACAAGCTCCCTTCTGGCCAGGTACCTTCACCTTCAGGAGACAGGTCTGTGTGACACTCTGAAAAAGAGCCGGAGGCACATGGTGAAGATGGGGAGGAAGCTGCAAAGGAACGAAGTTGTATTTTACAAAGCCAACAACATCCTTGCAACAGCCTAGTATCACAACAGAGAAGTCTTCCTCCTCTCGTTTGTACACAGGCCACATGTACACCGCACCAACAGCATTGACTACAGGACAGAAGGGCGGCGTCACGTCAAGAAACCAGAACCTGTCCTGGCCTAAAATGTGAATATGGAACAGGTAGATCAGTTGGACACAATGATTTCCAGTGTAGATTGTGCCAGGCCTACGATGAAGTGGTACAAGAAACTATTCTTCCACCTCCTCGACATCACAGTCCTAAATGCTCACCTGCTCCATGCTCAGGTAACTGGCGTAAAGGAGACCTTTGAGGGCTATATTCATGAGCTGGTGCAGGAAATACTGGGGTAATACTCAGAGGAAAGGATTGCCGCTCGCCACCACCACACCTCTGCAACACCTATCCGCCTCACCGGTTGCCACTTCCCCATGATCATCCCTCCCACTGAGACTCGTCAGAATCCTTAGCGGTGTCATGCATGCGCAAATAGCACCACAAGGCCGTGTACTCAGCAGAAGGACTCTAGATATATCTGTGCACAATCCAACCTTGGTCTGCATCT
>NC_136997.1:11637753-11885253 GCF_032717465.1 Coenobita brevimanus
CTTCTCCTACATCTATCAACAGTGGTGTTCCCCAGGGCTCTGTCCTCTCATCCTTTTAATCATCATGACCTCCTAAGCTGTACATTTAACCCTATCCACTCGTACGCTGATGATTCCTCCCTTCACCTGTCCTTTCAGTTCCCGCCACGTCCATATCAGCAGTTACACTTAATGTCTGACTTGTCTCATATCTCTGACTGGGGTAAAAATAATCTAGTTGTTTTTAATGCATCAAAGACTCAGTTTTTTACCTATCAGCCCAACAAAATCTTGCACAGGAGTACCCAGTAATGTTTAATAATATCCAGCTCAATCCTGCACCATCCTTGAACATGCTTGGGGTTTCATTCACTCGAGACTTATCTTGGAAAGATCATATTGCACCTCTTGTAAAATCTGCTTCCAAGAGGTTACTTGTGCTAAGCCGACTCTGTACCTTCTTTACCTCTGCACAGTTGTTGACTTTATACATTGGTTTTATTTGCCCCTGTGTAGAGTACAATTCTCATGTGTGGGGAGGCTCCGTACATACAGCTCTTCTCAATAGGGTGGAGTCAAAGGCTTTTTGTTTCATTAATTCTCCTCCTCTTACTGGTTCCCTTCAACCTTCGTCACTTTGCCACACTGTTGCATATTTATCTCTTTTCTATCGCTGCTTCAATGGTCACTGCTCCTCTGAGCTGTCCGCTTGCATCCCTCCACCTCTACAATGGGTGCGTAGCACCCGTGTAGCAGCAAGTTCTCATCCCTTTTCTGTCCAGCTCTCTAATGCTGGAGTTAACAGTTATTCCCAGTCCTTCATGTATGCAACAGGTCAACTCTGGAACTGTCTCCCTCTGTCTGTATTTCCTACTTCCTATGGTCTCCAGTCTTTCAAATGCAGTGTTTCCAGACATCTCAAAATTAATGGATCTAGAATTTGGCTCTCTTTTGTATTTTTTTTTCTTGGAAAGAAGTATTTGCAGGCTCCTAGTCTTTGTTTCCTTTTTCCTCACATAAAACAAATTGGAAGTCAGTACGGAAAATATTTAGCAGTGTACAGGGTACTTACAACACGTCCGTGGCCGATACGAAGAGTAACCAGCCTCCTCTTAGGCTCTGGCAGTGAGGAAAATGCTCTTGAAGCATGTACAGTACTGTAATCCAGTGTTGTGCTGTACTTAATCATTTGCATTGTGAATTAAAACTGTTTAACACTGCACATTCTGTTCTTACTTGTACCACGCCAGCTGCAAAATGCCAGTTTGCTCTGCACTTAATCCATTGAACTCTGAATTCTAATTTCTTAACACTGCACAACACTGAAAATTCCCATGACGTCAAGTGGTGAAGTATTGCATTTTATTCAGTGTTTATTCACAAAAACGAGCACATGCGGCAGCCACTGCGATGAGTTTGTAATCACGATGGTAGTTAGGCGAGAACTGGGAGGGGAGAAAGCAGGGGGCCCCTCTACTACTCACGAAAACACAACTGTTTGGTGCTGTGTGCCAAGTTCAAAGTACAGTTGAAAAAAAAAATCATTTATTTTTTTATTTTTTACTTTTTGGCCATTTCGGGGTTCCAAAGGCCCGGGACCATCATGTCCGGAAATTGGGGTGTCCGAGAATTAGGTGTCTGGTTATTACTAGGATTACTGTATACATATATATATATATATATATATATATATATATATATATATATATATACAGTCGAGGCGGCCGTGCGACATCGGCGCTCTGTACCGAACCAACACGGCCAGTGGCATTACCTAAATTAGTATCTTTCTATGAGTCAAGCTCTGTACCAGGTTAGACTAAATGATTTTTCATTATTAACCCCTACACCGCGGGCATGTTTACCGATGTTTTGCATGTGCCACGGGGTTATTCGGGCTCCGACAGACTCTCAAAAAATATTTGCCAAAAATCAGTTATTAGTCCTAGAATATTAAAATTATATATGCTTATGGCACATACCTTCAGCTTTCTCCTGGAATGTTTGTTGAGCCTTCGTCAGTTACCGTAGGACTTGTGGAGACCTCTGAAGTTGGGTAACGAAGTCTCCACTTTACAGTTCCCGACAACCCGTAATATGATTACCACAGCCAGATATAAACACTATAAATACTACTCTATGATTTTCAAGTAGTTTGGGATCCATATTCCAAAAAAAAAAACACTGTGAAAGCAATAAAATTATGAGCGCGTCTGACCGCCGCACTTCCACTAGTTCGCTCTTGGTACTCTGTCATTTATTATTCATAAAACCCCTCACACTTTATATTTCTATAACTACATAACACTTATATATATCTACAGTCTTTATCCATAAGTTTCCTTCAGTAGTATTAGTTTATTGCCACTGTAGGGATTCAATTTCTTTCAGTAAAATACGTAGCATTCACTTTCTCGTCCTGTATACTGGCATTAAGAGTGAATGTCACTTTCATCTTCACTCTCATAACTCATAGTATTCAGACATGCTATAGTGAAACTTTCACTTTCATTACTCCTAGGGTATATACTCGTATTCTTATAATACTACTCATTTACATTTCTATTTACGTTCTCTATTTTATTTACGTTATTTACATTTCTATTTTATTTACACTGTGTTATGCACTGTCACTTGAAGTAACTTATAAAACTATTTTCCATTGTTCACGTATATTTACATTCATTACTTTCACTTGCTGTTTATACATTATTTACACATTATTTACAATTCCACTTGCACTGTTTTACTCAATAGAAAGATCGTAGTCACTCTTTTATCAATTGTCAGCCCTTTACCTCTTTCCACACGAGGTTTAGTAGGGGGTAAAGGTCACAGGGCCCTTTGCATGGGGGTGAAAAAAGGCCCTGAAGTCAGCAAGAGGATGAGCCGTACCTCCTCTTCGGAATCTGAGAGAGAACTACTAGGAGGGCCGGCCGGGGTTGAGGCCTACTTTAGGGTTATTCAGCACTACCAACGTAGCTCTTGAAACAGCTAAGTCTAGCACTGATATGATTGGCAGGAAATCTAGACAATACATTATAAATTTGGTAGTTCCAGGTGAATGTAAATATCACTTAGGCTTCTCCCTTCCCTCCTTACATGTATATTTATTACGAAAATAGATTAGAGGCCTACTTAGGAGATATATAATCAGAGCTACCAATGTTAAATCTTGAAACAGCTTTGTGTAGCACTGATATAATTGGCAGGAAATCTAGACAATACATTATAAATTAGGTAGTTCCAGGTGAATGTAAATATCACTTAGGCTTCTCTCTTCCCTCCTTACATGTATATTTATTACGAAAATAGATTATACAGCATATTTCAAGGGAAAAAAAACAGCGAAAATTAGCGAACGAGTGCACGTGAGGTGTTGTCAGGTGATAATTAGCCAATTCCAGGTGTATGGCACTCTCACTTACCTTATTTCTTTCTTGTATATATTATTTGGTATAAGAATACGACATAGGGCTTATTTCAATGGATGAAATCAGTGAAAAATTCCAGGGAAGATTTACTTAGCGTAGCATGGCCGGGCAGGCGAGAGGATAGGGTAATGGAGGGGGGGTAGGGAGGGGAGTCAAGAACGGGGAGAAATGGCTAAATTGTCAACAATGGATGGGAGTACAGATGAGATTAGGAGTGCTGACTAGTGTTGGACATCGGCAGTACTGATAGATGATACAAGCCCCCACTTGGAAGCCCGGGTGAATTCAAAATAACACAGAATCACAAAAGCGACGCCCCGCGGTATGATCCCTTGCTCCCAAGCATCACGAAAGTGACGCCCCGTGGTTAAGGGGTTAAAAGGAAAAAAAATAATAAGTTTAAACAAGACTTGTTCAAACAGGAAAAAGAACCAAGACGAAAGAATATGCTGAGTCATCTGAGGTTTGTGTAGACTACAACAACACGGGGATTGTAAGTACATACTCCACACTTTTAGTATTGCAAAATGGATACATACTTTAGTAAAGCAAATTTGGAAAAGAAAAGGGATAAAGGTAAAAAGCAAAATGATGATTTCTGTCAAGAACTGGTTGAAGTGGAGACTCACAATAGACTGGTTGAATGTGTAAACAAACTAGAAATGGCTTTCAAAAATGAAATTGATGAAATAAAGAAGCAGATGCACTTGCAAAAGGAAGAAATATAAAAACTAGGAAGGGAGGCCAATAAGACACAACCATCAGTGAACTAACAGTGGAATTGAGTACACTTAGGAAGAAAATGAGTGAAATGGCAAGTACAATAGTCAAGCACGAGAGTGTTATGGAAGAGTTCAAAAATGACACAGAGACAATTAGGGAAGTAAGCAGTATTATAGACCAGAGCAGTGATATTGAGGAGAAGATAACACAGGTGAATGAAGCTGTGCAAAGCTACAAAAATGATGTGGAAACAACGTATGCTGAAATGGTGAAAGTAAAGAAAGACTTAGAAACAAGGGTGGAGGAAAAAAGCATTAAAAAGGAAGTGAAAAGAATAATCCAAAACAATGCAAAGTTAGTCAGAGATTCAGTAGATATAAACAAATATATAGTAATCACTGGTATAGAAGAGGAAGAAGTAAATAACAAGATCACAAGAGACAAAAAGGAGATGGCAAATGTAATGAGCTTATTGAAAGAAGTATCAGAGGAAATCTGTAGTAAAGACATAGAGGAACACAAAGGTTAGGGAAATATGAGAAAAGCAAGACAAGACCTCTAAAGGTGACTTTCCAGAGTGTAAACACTGTGGAGGAGATACTAAAAAATGCAAACAATCTTATGGAAAAAGAGGAGTTCAAAAATGTATGGATAAAAAGATGCCTAACACAAGAGGAACTGGAATTACTGAAAGAGAAAAGGGAGGAAACAAAAACAAAAAATGAGGGAAGATCAGAAGAGAAGAAGAAGAATTTTTTTTTACAAAGTATTAGGATTGCAGGTACGAAAGTGGTACACAAACAGGATGGAATAAAAAGGAGGAAAGTAGTAGAAACATGTCATGACAAGTATATAAACAAGATGATAAAGTTGATGTACTCAAATGTGGATGGAATGGTATCTAAATTACTAGAGATGAATGATTATGTCAGAGAATAAGAACCACAAATAATATGCCTAACTGAAACAAAATTAACACCAAGGATATCCAATGACATACTAAACTTAGAGAAATACAATATATGGAGAAGAGACAGAAATTTAAAAAAAGAAGGAGGAATTATAACATTAACTAAGAAAAATCTAAAAGTCAATGAAATAACTCTAGATATACCATCACAAGCATAACTGATTGCAGTAGAGATCAACACATCTGAAGGTAAAGTAATTGTAGCCAATTTGTACATGCCACCCAGATCAAACACATGGGAAAGAGATGAATATGATCATTACTACATAATATGGAAGAGAAATCAGAAAGAATTATACTAACTGGGGATTTCAATACAAATATAAATTGGAATACTCTAGATATAATTAGCCAAGAAAGCTGTTGGGTCCAAAAGCCCCTGGATCTCGTACAAGAGTTCTTCCTAACGCAACATGTGAGGGAAACCACCAGAAAAAGAGGACTTGATGTACCTTCATTGCTAGATCTAATATTTACTAGGCAAGAAAATGATATTGAATGTTTAATATATCACCCTCCACTCGGCAAAAGCGATCATGCAGTACTAAATTATAACTTCAGGATAGCATATGACATGGTAAACAGCAATGACAGTTACAAAAAGAGCCTAAATATAAAAAGGGAAATTATCAAGACCTAAAGAAGTATTTCTTAGAAGTTGATTGGGAAAATGAGCTTAGAGGACAAGATTTAAATCCCATCCATCCATCCATCCATTGCCAGACGCCATGTATCCCAAGTGGGGTGGCCAAGGGCTTAGAGTTAATTGTTTTACAGGGAGGGGCACTAATCCTCCACCAACCCCACTTGACACGTAGGGATGCCAACAGCATCTGGTGTTCCCAGGCGGTCACCCATCCAAGTACTAACCAGACCCAATGTTGCTTAACTTCGCTGATCGGATGGGAAGCGGTGTACTCAACGTGGCAGATTTAAATGCTGTATATAAAAAATTCTTTGAATTTTATGAAATAGGAGTCCAGAAGTACATCCCACAGCACAAAGAAGCAGATAAGAAAATACAGAAATGGTTCAATACAGAGTGTAAAAAATCAAAAGAAAGAAGAGATTTGTTGTGGAATAGATACAGAAGACATAATAGTGAAAGGGAGTATAATAATTACAAACAGGCAAGAAACGATTATACAAGAATAAGGAGGGAAGCCCAAAAACAGTTTGAGGAGGATATAATAAATAAAAGTAGTGATCAACCAACGCTGTTTTACAGCTACATCAGAAGCAAAATCAAAGTAAAAGATATAATACAATCAATTATGGATGAGGGAATCACTTATACACAAGAGAAAGATATTTGTGAAGCACTAAATAAGAATTTCCAATTAGTTTTTACAGAAGAAAAAAATTTTGAGAGGGACTACGTGGAACATGCATGTCCACATATACTACCAGATATACAAATAGCAGAAAAAGTAATACAGGAGGAGTTAAGTAGATTAGACAGAGGAAAAGCAAGTGGTCCTGATGAAATTTCATGTTGGGTACTACGAGAATGTGCAAAGGAGTTAAGTAAACCATTATTTTTAATTTTCAAATCCTTGAGTCAAGGTAAACTACCTGATACTTGGAAAAAGCGAATATTGTCCCCTTATTCAAGAAAGGAAATAGACAAAATCCACTCAACTACCGACCAGGATCACTGACCAGTGTTGTAAGCAAGGTATTAGAAAAGCTTATAAGAAAAGCTTGGGTAAATCATCTAGAAGAACACAGTATGATAACAGAAAGACAGTTTGGCTTTAGAAAAAGAAAATCATGTGTTACTAATCTGTTGAGCTACTATGACAGAGTAACAAACACAATACAGGAAAGGGAAGGATGGGTGGACAGTATCTATTTAGATTTCAAGAAAGCTTTTGACACAGTACCACACCAAAGACTTTTATGGAAACTGTACCATCAAGGAGGAATTCGAGGCAAACTGTTTTGTTGGATGCGAGATTTTCTCAAAAAAAGAGAAATGAGAACAGTACTAAGAGGAAGCTACTCATCATTGAAAGAAGTGACTAGTGGAGTACCACAGGGTTCAGTGCTGGCACCAATCATGTTTTTAGTGTATATAAATATATAAACAGTAACACTGGAAATGAGAGCTATCTGAATATGTCTGCAGATGATGCAAAACTATAAAGGAGAATTACTAACACAGACTCTTGTAAAGAGCTACAAGAAGAATTAAATAAACTTCATGAATGGAGTAATACATGGCAAATGGAATTCAATGTGGACAAGTGTCATGTAATCAAGTTTGGTAAAAGTGGAAAAAGACCTGATTGGGATTATAAGTTAGGAAGTGAAACCCTATACACATCAGAAAGAGAGAAAGACCTAGGTGTGATTATCAATAACAGACTATCTCCGGCTCACCACATCAGCAAGAAGGTACGGAACACGTATACACTGCTTGCAAATATGAGAATAGCATTCACATACATAAATGAAGACATGCTAAGAAGGATAATAACATCATTCATTAGACCAACCCTGGAATATGCATCAGTAATCTGGAGTCCTCATCTCAAAAACCATATAGACAAGATTGAAAAAGTTCAAAGGGCCGTTACAAGATGGATACCAAGCTTAAGGGACCTAAGCTACGAAGAAAGACTAAATAAACTGAATCTACCAACACTACAGGAGAGAAGGAAAAGAGATGACATGATAATGCTATATAAGAGCATATCAGGGAAGGAGAAAATAGACATAAAGGATTACTTAACATATTGAGAAGCATCAGCAAGAGGACACTGCAAAAACTGCAAAAGAAGAGAGGTGATAAAGACGTAAGGAAATTCAGTTTCCCAAACAGAGCAATTGATCAATGGAATGCACTACCGAATGAAATAGTGTATGCCAAAACAATTCACAAATTTAAGGATATGTACGATAAATATGGTTTAAGACACGGGACAGTACGAGCTTGACTCATTCCTGTAGAGATACAATTAGGTAAGAACAATTAGGTAAGAACACACGGTATGAAAGTGTAGAAGTGCAGTTAAGGAGAAAAGACGATTTTTTGTGGGAATGGAAAAGGGGTAGTTACAAAGAGTAATACTTAGCTGCCATACGCTGAATTAGAAAGCAGGTATTCAGGGCAAAAGCTGAGGCTCAGAGGCTTGTACTGAATATCCTAAATAGCTTTCACATAAAGAATATGAAATTTAAGATGGCAAGTCAGATGAAGAAGGAAAGCAGGGATATGACTGGTGGGCACTGTGTGAAGAACGATGAAGGAAAGGTAATGGTGGACAGTGATGATATTAAAAACACCTGGAGAGGGTATAATAACTGGTTGCTGAATGAGAAGCTTGCCTGGAAAAGAGCAGGTTTGATGTCAGCAGATCCAGTACTTGACCCATGACCTTTGAATGATACTGCTACTGTGAGCAGGGCTACAGGCAGGATGGAGTTGGGGAAGGTGACAGGTGTGTCTGAGTTAACTGCTGAAACGCTGAAGGCCTAAGGAAATACAGGAGTGGATTTAGCTACTGATTTGATACATATGATTATGTATGAGTGTGATGTCCCAGATGACTTGCTGAAGAGTATGATTGTAAATTTGTACAAAGGAAAGGGCGATGCCTGGAAAGAGGAGGCTATAGAGGCCTATAACTTTTGGACTAGATAATTAAGGTAATGGAGAGAGTCCTTGAAGGTACGATTAGGGAAGGAGTGAATACTGGTGAGATGCAGTTTGTGCTTATGCCAAGCAAAGGGATCACTGAGGCCATATTTCATTGTATGACAGCTTCAGAAAAATCATGTGATGGAAAAGGGAGTTGTATATTCCTTCTGATGATTTGAAGAAGGCTTTTGACAGGCCGATGGGAGATGGTGAATTGAGCAATAAGGAAGCCTGGGATCGAGTTGTAGTTATTTTGCAGGTGTTCGCACCCAAGTGATACTGAATGAAAATTTTAAATGATGAGTTTTTCGTGAATGTTGATGTGGATCAGGGGTTACTCTTGAGCCCTTTATTGTTTGTCATGGTGGTTGAAGCTCTCTCACTTGATATCTTAAACGTACTACCATGGGAGATGTTGTATGCTGATAACTTGGTGTTAATTGCAGAAAATGAAGGAAAGACGGAGGAGAGACTTACGAAATGGAGAGAAGGAATGCGGTGCTAGGGTTTGAAAGTAAATGTGGGCAAAACAAAATACAGTAGATGGTAATATATAGGGATGGTGGCGGTACTGTCTAAGCAGTGGGATAGTGACCACGTGGTGTTTGCCACAAAGGTTTGTGAAATAAACCCATCTTGTGCAGTGTTTATGATAAATGGGTGCATCAGAGATGTAGTGGTATTAGAGGCAGACTACGAGATAATGCTGATTTCGTGTATGCATATGTCGGGGAAAGCATGTAGATATTGTCAGACATGAAAGGATTGATATTGCTGATGAGTCTCGAGTGTGTGGAAGTAGGACCGGAGCTAGCTCTGTGGCTAGGGTAAGGAGTGTTTTTAGGAAGTTCAGGGAGTTGTTGCCTCTCCTTACATTGCGAGAGTTCTTCACCCGTGCTATGGGATCTTTGTATGCAGCATGTGTTAGGAGTGTAACGCTATATGGTAGTAAGACGTGGGCAGTAAAGGAAGAGGATACCCGTAGGCTCAAATGTAAAAAAATGACAATAATTAGATGGATATATAGTGCTTCCTTGAATGCAAGGCTTGGTGGGGGTGGGGGGGGTTAGAGTTATGACTGAAGAGTTGCTAGGTAAGATGGGACTGTCTATTGTATTTGTGTTGTGATGAGGAGGGGTAGAATGAGATGGTTTTGGTATGCCGAGAGCATGGTGAATGACAACAGGGTGTGAAAAAGTGAGAAATGTGAATGTCAGTGGGAGGGCTGCAAGAAGCGCAGACAGAAAAAGACCTCGGATAAGGTTATAGAGTGTAACCCCAGGAATAAGGGACTGGAGCTGCAAGAGATAGAAAGCCGTCATTAACCCGCGGCGTCCCGTCGACGTTCTTTAACGTCCACACGTTTTGTCACTGCCAATCCCGTCGACGTACATAAACGCAAAAAAATTGCAAGGTCCCTAATTTGCACAATTTTTAATTTTCGCTTGTCATTTTTGGTAAATATACACGTGACACCTTCCTCAACAAGATGCCAGGCAGGGACAATGCCTTACCCAGCATGACCTCCTCCCCCCCCTGCACGCCACTGTCTCAGCAATTCACCTGTTATCAGTGACCTGGCCAGTATAACCATATCATGCCACGGTATGAAATTCAGGGCCAGAGTGATTCCCCAATCAACGACAATGTGGAGGACAAACTTTACATAGCATTAGAGGAAGAAACAGAAATGATGATCAGGTAATGTGGCAAAAAAAGTTCAGGTATGAGTGAGTGAAACCATGCTTATAATGCCTATATTACTGCTTGAAAACCAATATACTCTCTTACTACATATAAATTCGTATCAAGTAAATAAATAAATACCGTTTATGAGTGGTGTGAAATAGTTATCCTCCCATAGAACTCGTTTTCTTTGGTGCCAGCCTGATAGAAATCCCTGTAAGGTAAGGAGGTACTCCTACCTGTAATGAGTATTTTAAACCTCAGGTGAGCAATTTCTCTATGAATTTTCGATGTTTCTCACCAAAAGCGAAGGTTTGAGCCAAAAAAAAAAATTCTTAAAATGGTCGGGATTGGAGGGAGTCAGTGGTGGAAAAGTGGTCGGGATGGGGCGGGTTAAGTGACTAAGATCGACACATCCAAGAATGCCGGGAGCCTTTATAAACACTATATATATATATATATATATATATGTATATCGACACATCCAAGAATGCCGGGAGCCTTTATAAACATTATATATATATATATATATATATATATATATATATATATATATATATATATTTATATATATATATATATATACACAGTTTATATGAGGAGTGATCAAAACCTTCGGTGAATGGTACTACTAAATAGAAATGATTTGAAGTATGTGTAGGTTGATGGTTGTTACATTGTCCACATTTCTAGTTGCCATCAGCCACCGGACACCAAACAGTACAGGCCAGTGTGCTGTGGCAAGACATGGATTGAGGTCATGTCTGCCGCATCTGACGCATTTTGGGAAATGTTGCAGTTTGAACAACATGCAGTATCAAGACATTTCTGAGAGGGAAAAACATTCTGCTCCTGCCGCATCCACCTTATTCACCTGGCTTGGCACCTTGTGACTTCTGGTTGTTCCCGAATTGAAGCGCACGATGAAAGATGTCGTTATGGAACGTTTGAAGCCATCCAATCCAAGATGACAACCTTCTGAAGAAGATCAAGAAGGAAGACTTATAGCAATGTTTCAGGAAGTGGCAGGAACGGTGGAACAAGTGTGTGCAGGCGGGGAATTACTTTGATGGGGGTATCTGATATATGCACCTAATTTTCAGTACAGTTATTCTAGGATTCACCGAAATTTTTGATCACTCTAAACTTTTTAGAGATTCCTCGTACACACACACACACACACACACACACACACACACACACTGACATGTCGTAAAAATATCCCTGCTAATACCAATACACCAGTCCTCTATGAGACAGCCCTAGCATGTTTTCAATATGGACGGTGGGTGTTAGCGCCGAAGTGGTGACATGTAGAGGTGTCCGATATGTAGGAGGACTACTGGGCCTTGGGAACAGGCTGAGAAGTCTATGTCCAGAGTCGGGCACATAAATATATATATATATATATATATATATATATATATATATATATATATATATATATATATATATATATATGTTAAAAGAAACAACAGACTTCAGTACATGGTGCTGTCTTCTTGGTCTTCAGATAAAATTATGACAAATTACTTCCGCCAACAGAGTCTACCTGATTCACTGTCACTATTGTTCAATGGTTGAATACTCACATTGGGTGCAGGAAAGAGGGAGTGTAGTTGTTGGAACACACCGAAAAACAGGGTATGCCTAGCACAATCTTCGTTGGGCCAGCGGTTGATGATGGCCAGGAATGATTCACAGAAACCTAATTCCCTATTGCAAACACCAAATCCGATCACAATAGTGCTCAAAAAGTAAATATAAGCACTATTGGTATAGTGGAATATGTCATGTGTCACGGGACAGAGTAGAGTACTATTTAAATGCCGCGTTGCATGCTACATTCTCCCTCAACAGCTGATGCGGAACTAATCAACCAGGCCGGGCTGCCACACGTCTCGGGGCCCGAGGTTTCCAAGACATTACTTTTGACAAGGTGGGGGAACTATGATACGTCTAAAAATGACGTCGATTGGCTGAAAACTTTTTCACTGATGAAGGTTTTATGCTTTTATGACGACAAACGAGTATAGTCACAGACACACCCAAACAACGACAAACACTTCATCGTGGGCAGAGGGGTTATTATGGCTGATTCACAAACTTAGCATTCGTTAACTACATAATTTTCGGTGGAACAGCTTACTTCTTTAAAGCATACTAAAACACACACATCAGAAGTCCTGAAGGTAATCTTTTGCACACGATTTATTCAAATATATGTAAATAGACAACACACTTTATAGTCCTCAAGCTAAGATTCTCTGAAAGCCTGGTTATTCTTTCTTTACAAGTATACATATGCACTTGATTGAATAGGAAAAAAGATTCCTATAAACAGCAACATTATTATTAACTTAATATTAGGTACAGTTTCACAGGTGTTCAAGGCCCCGCAAAAATAATTAACTGAGGCAGGGTGATGCTAGACCACCTGGTGGCAGACCTCTGGGAACAAGGTTTGGTGAAGCATCTAATTTTCCTTCTTTCCCCACTTAGAGATACAGTAGGTGACTGTTTCTGTTTACTGAGATTGCCCTTATCTATTCACCTCTGGAGAATCCCCCTCACTGATCACTCTGGGTTGTAAATCAGCATAGACGTGGCCACCTGAGAGTGGTTTGAGAAGGCAATCTCAGATTTAGGTGTTTTACCCTGGGTATCTTGTCACTTGCTTATCATTTTTCTTTCTCACTTCTCCTGGAAGGGTGAGGTGCTCACTCAAGCGGACACCCCTGCCACCTGTCACCCTTCAGGTGGGGAGGTAGTTTTGATGTTGGTATGAACGTTGACCGTACTGACTGCCCCCAGTCATAAAGATGTCAGACTCATACCCTGCATGATGTCCCAGTAGAGAATCCATCGTTTGCTCCTTTACCTACCCTTAGTTCAGTTCCTCTCCCCAGCCTCCATCCTTTCATTATCAAGGTGATTCATGGTTGTGCTGCTGAGATGGAACAAGTGAAAAAACTTGCTAGCAGATACCTTCTGATTAAAACTAACTCGTGCAAGGTTAAATATTTCCTGAAACTGTACAGGTTCCACTGCTACGATGTTGAGCTGAAGAATCCGCAGTCCATGAATTCCTGCAGGGCTTTTATCACCTGCAGGGACCTCATGATCATGGTAGAGAATGGCATCGTACATCAGCTTGCTCAGCAGGATGTCACAGATGCTTGGTTTCTAACTACGTTCACAGAAAGCAAGAGAAGAAGACCATGACTTGACTTTTGGTATGGTTTCCCTTCCTTCATATGTCAAGATTGGTTATGAAATTGTAAACGTCAGGTTCTACATTTCCAATCCTCTTCATTGTTCTAAATGTCATATTTATGGGCATCATGAAAAGTCTTCTCACGCTACTAACTCGAAGTAGTGTGAAGCTGTGGGTTATGCAGTAGTTTATTATACAGTACATCCAAAAATGAATATTGCTTTCACTGCAAGACTGCTCACTCCACTTCCTTGAGGAATTGTCTCAAGTGGAAAGAGGGGAAGGAGGTCTGCACAGTGAAGGCAATGGAAGCATTATCTATTTATGATGTTAGGAAGATGATGTGGGAGTTGCATCCAACTCCCTAACCAAAGGTCTCCTGTGTACTGTAGGTATGTCGTGTCCTGAGATATGCACTACAGAGACACAAACCAACCCTACTACCAGCACCCTTGCCGCTCACTGTGCTCCAACATCTGCTCCCCCAGTGAGATCCAACTCTCTTACTAATATCGTTCGTTCTTCGTAATCTAAAGTTGCTGTTTCCATTTCTGTTAAGCAGAAACAGAAACCTAACACTTCCAGAAAAGTAAATCTCACGTCTCCTGCCCTCCAGGTTGCGTCCTTATGGTTTACATGTTACTGCTCCAACGAGGGAGAGAAGAGGTAGCTCCTCCTCGGGGGTAGTCTGGAAGACTCCTTGTTGTTGAGACAGTGAAGGTTTCCTTTGGCAAGCACCGGGATAATCTCTAGGTGGTTCCTTGCCTGAGGGCGCCTGACATAAAACAGCTTCGCACAATGGCCCCCGTCGTAAATCCTAAGCCATTGCAATCACTCTGTTACAGTGGAATTGTAGGACTAATGGCAACAAATTACACAACATAGCAATTTTGCTATCAATACACAGGTCAGACGTTATTTAGCTACAGAAGATGTACTGTACTTGAAGGATCACCTGATCCTCCACAGTTCAGACACTATCATTCATACAGAAGACATGATGATCACGGAGTTGCCACATACACACACCAATCACATCCACAAAGAAATTGGTTCTAAATTCTACTCTGAGAATTGTTGCATGCAGAGTAAAATTTAGTAACACGTATCTGTCTATTTGCTTTCTTTACGGTCCACCACATGCCCCATTGAAAGTGATTCTTTATATTCACATTTTGACTGCATTCCTGAATATAAGTTAGTTTTGGGTGACTTTATCACCCATTCCTAACATTGAGGTAGCTTGAGGATCGATGGTCGTGGAAAGCAAGCAGCTGACCTAAAACTACACTCCCATTTCTGTCCTCTGCAGGATGGTACAGCGACTTGTGTAGATGAATGAATGGGGTAACTTTTCGGAAATTTACACCTCTGGCCTCTCCAGGTATACATCAAGATTTCTCGTAGGAGCATTATGAAGACTCCCTGGAAAGAGATCATTTACCCATCTGTTTTTCATATATAAGTGACGTCCTTTAGGACCCTCCACATTCAAAATTTAACGTTCAGAAGGCTGATTAGGGATTCTCTCAAGGACTGCCAACTTAGATGTATGTGGAAAGACCATACACGTAAAAGTCCAAAATATAACCAACTCACGTGGGTGAGGCTGCAATTCCGAAGTCTTCTACAAATCATGCGATGGACAGGGCTTATTGTTGGAAACCAGATTGCCAACAATCATTAAGGAAACGTAATAGGAGATACAGTATTTTTTGCAGTCATCCTTCTGAGAAAAACTTTACTGCATACAGACAAGCAAGGGCTGAGACAAGGAGAACAATTAGAGGGGCCAAATGTGATTACTGGCGTCCTTTTGTATTCCTTGTGAATTGCCTTACCTCACTCAGGAAGGTCTGGTCCACTATATTAATATACTGAATAATAAACGTCATTATATCCCTACGACAACTCCGCAGGTAACCAACAACATCTATGATGATCCTGTACGTAGCTAACATCCTTGCCAGGAGATTATCGCATGTAATTTTCTCAGCCAAGTATATCTAGCGTATCTAAGACCATAAACGCACGGGTGAACTATAAGTATTAGACTTTCACACAGAAGATGTAGTCGCCAAGTATAACCAAGAGTTTACGCAAGATGAACGTCTCCTTGCTCTGAAATCCTGCAAAGACACAAGTCTTCAACTGGATACCATCACGTAAGGTATGATTCAGCATCTTAATCAGGAGATCCTGATTAAGCTGTTTGCATTATACAATGATCTTTTGGTGTCTTGAACTTTCACAAACTTGTGACACTTTGCACAAGCCATATGAACACCCCAACAGGCTGGTCGTCTTATGAATCCCATTTCATCCGTCCTTTTGTGTTGACTTCTTGTCTATGTAAGGTCCAACTCGAATGCAAGAGTTACCTCTTACTCCCAGTCCTTCATTTATGCACAGGCAACTCTGGAACTGTCCCCCTCTGTCAGTATTTCCTACTTCCTATGATCTCCAGTCTTTCAAGCACAGTGTGTCCAGACATCTCGAAATGAATTGATCTTCAATTTGGTTCTCTTTTGTAGTGTTTTTTTTTTTCTTAGAAGGAACGGTTTGCGGGCTCCTGGCCTTTGGTTCCTTCTTCCTTGCATAAAAAAAAATGGAACGAATGGTTAATGATAAACTTCCTTTGTTTTGCATTTGTTAAATGATCAACAGTGTGGCTTCCATGAATACAGACGTTCACTAAATAATATGATGAATTTGGAGCATTAAATTTTGGAGGCATTTGCCAATAAAGAATTCATAACAGGGGTGTTCTTTGACATTAATAGAGCCTATGGCATGACTTGGCGACATGCTGTTCTATTGAAGCTCTAGGCTGATGGTTTAAGAGGTAATTTGCTCATTTTTAATTTCCAGTTTTATAAGGGACAGATTCCTCTATCAAACTGTTCAGTAACGCAACACCAAATATATTTTCCCAAGAAAACCGATTGCCTCAGGAAAGTGTAATTACTTCCACTCTGTCCAGAGTTATGATTAACGATATTCTGTCATCAGCTCCTATCCCAAGGAATCTTAAATACTCACATAGTACTGATGATTGTGCAATATAGCACTCCCGTAATACATAGTCTTCGGCTGGGAGAATTCAAGCAGCCCTTGATTCCGTCCAGCAGTGTGCCTTGCAATGGGGATTTCAGTTTTCCATCCCTCAGTGGTCCGCTGTAGTCTTTAGCACTTGTAATGTCCCTGCCTTGGATCTGAATTTGGATAATCGTGGTACCTTTTTAAAAATCCGTAGATTTTTAAATTTGCATTTTGATTGATCCTCATATTTTAAATAATATGTTTATAATTTAATTACTCAGTGTGATAAACCAATAAATGTCCCTAGGTACCAAGATGATACCACTTGGGGAGCCAACAGAAAATCTTTATTAACCCATTAACTCCCAGAGTTCCTGTGCAGGGAATTTTGCTGAAAGGGTGTCAGGCGTACCCCCCTCCGCCTATCGGCTCACAGTCGCGAAGTTGATGGGTCCCTACCCCAGGGTTCCCTTATCAAATTTTGAAAATGCTCAGTTCCGTCCTATATTGAGGACCTTGAGCGCAAATGGGATGGTGTATAAGCCCCTTATCTGATCTAAGCTGAACCATGGCTCACAGGTGTACAGTATTGTATGGCATCTGATGCCGCATTGAGAAGGTTGGATATTACAGAATAAATGTTTCCAAATGTGTCTTCGACTCCAGAGGTGTACACGTGTAGCATGTATGGAAGTGGAGACAAATGTACCTCCCCTCTGCATTCGTCAAGACCACCTGGCTTTATCATATGGTCTTCTAACTTAAAAATGAATGTGATATTAACAATGTTGCCTGTACCCCCCTCCAGCATCAACACCATCATCTTATGCGGGGGGGTTCGTCAGCCACTACCATTTGCCTCCACTTGCAGACTCAGGAGTGTGGACCTCAATGACTTTGATAAGTTGATGATTAAAAATATGGTACCTTGGGAGCCACCCAACTTTACTGTTAATGTTTCCTGGCTCCCAGCACCGAAGAGCAAGGTGCCGGATACAAAGGTCCACCACTGGTTCTGTAGCATCATCATACGCCATATGGGGCCCCACCAATCGAACACGAATGGCTCCAAGTCAAGTGAGTATGTGGGTGCTAGTATATGGTCAACTGGATGTGCTCTCAGGTTCTGGTTCCCGACTTATGCATATCTGCTTACCTGTGAACTTTCTGCCATCAACAGAGCCAAAGACTATGCTGTAAATTCTAAGCATGACTCATTTATCACATTTTCAGATTCTAAGTCAGCCCTTCAGGCAATAGCTTCACGCTCAACGGATTCTCATGAGATGCAGGGTTGCATTAAAAGTAATTGCATTTGTGAGACAAACCCTTCACGCTGATCTGAGTGCCTGGAAATGGTCGAATACTGTATACGGAAGTGAGCATGATGACTTACTTGCTTTGGCTGGGGAGCTCAAGGGGACCTAGGATGTTCCTTGAAATCTATGGTAGAGCCCATCTCTCTCTCTCTCTCTCTCTCTCTTGCACGCATGCGCGGAAAGAAATCAATACCGGTACATCTTTTGCTAGGTCAGTGAACCATGCTAAATTTACTACCTTGGAAGCCACTCCTTGGTGACTGGGATTCTTCCAACCACCCCAGTTGCCTGGAAGAGTGAGTTTTAGCTTGTTTAAGAATGAATAGTATGTTGTCATCTATATAATGATCCAGATTCTGTATGTTTGTTGGTTTGTTGGTCCATTTGTTACCGTAACACACCAAAAACCAGCTCATGCAGCACATTTTTTTTTAGAGCAAAGTACCGCTAAAATCCTCTAACTTGAAAAAAAAAAACAATTTCCAGTCCAATCGGGCCACCGGTTTCCAAGTTATGATTCCTTTCTTCCTTTTTGACACTGAGCGGAGGCTGTCAAAGGCTGCCTTTAAGCGAGTATATTTAAAGACAATTTCTGCCACACTGTGACATCAGTGATACGGTGTTATCTGTCAGGCATATCATCCTGCGCTGTCGTCGATTAATTGGTGACTGTGCTTCAATTTTAATTTGCTGTGGTGCAGCAGCTGTACCCTTCACCTTTCCACCATCCTGGGTGATGGGGATATTGTTATGACTGATAAATTAATGGCTTTCTTGAAGGAGACCAAACTGATCAAAGTGATGTTACTTTTATAAAGCGTTGGTTATAATTTCTGTTGACTGTAAAAATGTATAAAGATTATTATTCAGTTGGGGTTGCTAGTTGACGTATTTGAAATGGTGCCTGCTTCTGACAGTTCTGTTTCTTATATTACTGTCCCCTGTGTTAAACCATGTGCCGTGCCTGAGTCACCAGTTGATGAGTGTAAGTGTGTAATATAGAGGGATACTGGGCATTTGCATTCAACGGTGTTCTGTTGGGTGACTTTTTATTTATTTATTATTATTTTTATTTTGCTTTTTGTACATAGGTTTGCATAAGTTTTCTCAATTAGGGCCGACGGTTGAAGTATACGGAACAATTCCTGTTTAGTCTGGTTCTTTTTCCAGTAGTGATGCATCTCTGGTAAATCATTTGCCTTACCTGACAATCAGCAGGTGAACAATACAGGTGTGCATTGTGTAGTGGCATTACACATTTGCAGTCGATGGTGATCTGTTGGATGAGGAATTTTATCCATAAGTGTTTTGCGAATGTGTAATTGGGTTTACCTGTTTGTATCTTTGTGTCTTAGTATAGGAGAACGATTTGTTTGTTAGGCTTAGCGATATTAAGGCCATAGCATAGGATATTTTGTGGTTTTGAACGTTTTATAGTTTATTTTTAATTTGATTTTTGTTTATCCATTTTACATTAACTCTCTCTCTCTCGCACACACACACACACACACACACACACACACACACACACACACACATGCAGGTGTGCATTGGTAATAGAGACTTTGTCATAACGTTTACCACATACGCCACATAATTTTAGGAGTAATCCATCTACACATAATTCATTTCGTTTGTACCCTATATGGAGCGTATTTAACTGGAGCAAGGCTTCTTAGTCCCTACATTTAAGGCGAGGATACCAGCCTCACTGGCCCCTGAGAGGCTCTATGTGAGCAATTTATTCCTACTGTTCCTTGGATGCAAACCTATGCGAGCTCCATCCAGTTAAAGCACCTTAACCCGCCCCGTCCCGACCACTTTTTTACCACTGGTACCCCCCAATCCCGACCATTTTTCAACCCTTTTTTTTTTTTTTTTTTTGCTAAAACTTTCGCTTTTGGTCAGAAACAATGGTCAGTGACAAAGAAATTGTTCCCCGGGGTCCATAATTACCTTCAACAGGTATGCCTTGGTCCCACCTGGCCCCGTGTTCTCCGTAGGCGGTCTGAGCCTCTAACGTTTTCTATGGTATTATAAGTCTGGGAAACCAATGAAAGTAAGTAGATATGTATTTATTACAAACATAAAAACATGTGATAAAAGAGTATATTGGATTTTATACAAAAATAGAGCAGAAATAAGCATTGTACCATCGTGCAAAACGAGCAAAATCGGGCAACTTGGTCACGATGAATCGCTAACATTCGAAAATCATGATGCATATCATTTTTTTTACTTACATAATACTTCTACAATAACATTATACCATTTTACATTTTATTGAACTGTTTTTACGTATTAACAGGCCTTTCGATAACATTTAGCGTAATGTTAGCGCTTATTTACGTAGTGAGTGAACTCGCTGTGACTGTTGTTTCAACTCGTATTGTGTTTTTTCTACTTACATAATACTTTTCTAATAACATTATAAACTTTTCAATTTTATAGAACTGTTTTGAGATAATTTCAGTCCTTACGTAAATATATAGCGTAATAATAGCGCATAATAACACACACGGTGAAGTCGCTATGACTACTATTTCAACTTACAACCTATTTTTGTACTTATATAATAATTCTCCACTAACATTGCACATGTTTACACTTGATATAATTGATATCAGATAATTTCAGAACTTACGATGCAACTGAGCGTCATATTAGCGCGTACTTACACAGGGAGTGTTATCACGATATCATTTGTTTCATCTTACACTAGTATTCAACTTATAAAATACCTTACTACTAACATTACAACAAATTCCACTTTATATAATTCCTATCACATACTTACTGACCAGAATGTGGGTGTACTCGTGACATCAATTATTACAACTTACACTATTGTTCAACTTATACGTTTTATTCATGCTAACATTACACCCGTTTCCACGTTATATTCTTGCTATCACATATTTACTGACCAGAGTGTTATACTGAGCGTCATATTTTCGCAGATTTACACAGTGGGTGTACTCATGACATCAATTATTACAACTTACACTATTTTTCAACTTATACATTTTATTCATGCTAACATTACACCCGTTTCCACTTTATATTCTTGCTATCACATATTTACTGACCAGAGTGTTATACTGAGCGTCATATTTTCGCAGATTTATACAGTGGGTGTAGTTTTCATATCACTTCGTTCAACTTACACTATTTCTCAACTTATACATTACTTTCCTGCAAACATTATACCCGTTTCAAGTTTATATAAGACTTGGCACATACAGTACTGACTGGCCTTACCATTATACTGAGCGTCATATCGCCATCCCACACAGTTTCAGTAGTGTAGGAAGTTATGGTACTCTCTGAAACATGGCTGAAGGCACAACGCAACATTGGTGGTGGTGGGGGAGGTGGAGATCGGCGCCTTTCATCACTCGCACTTCTCTTCCCTCTCCCTTTTCCTTTACCCTTTCCCTTCCCTTTCCTTCCTTTCCCCACATCCTGGGGCTGTAGGGAAGAAGTTTGGGAATATTGTGTGGCGAAAGACGTGCTGGGGAGTGGCTCCACCTCCTCTCCTCTAGGCCTACGTGCACCATGTGCTCGTGCTGCCTCCCTCACACCACTTCCCTTTCACCCCACACTCCCACCACACCACTTTCGCCTTCCCCAGACAAAACGCTAGGCCATACCTTATTTGCCTTCTCGCCCCACCTTCTGATCCTCGGGGTGAGATTTTTTCCTTCCCCAACCATGAGGCAACATCACGTCCTAAGTCGCTGTCATCGTCATCGTCCTCATCCTCGTCTTCATCAGAATCTCTCTCTAGGGGATGGAGAGAGGTCCATGCAGGTGTTTTGGGTGCAGGCTGGCCTTCCCTTGCCTTACGATACGTGACATACCGCTTTTTCCGGGGCGAAGGGACCTCCTCATCACTGCTTGTTATTTCCTCCTCAGGCTGCACATAATCTCGATCCACCACACCATCATCAAGTGGAGAATCACTATCTACAGTGAAGGCATCCAGGGCGGATTGTATTTCGTCGTCTGAGAGACCTTTACGCGCCATGTCTGACCTGGGGCACTGCTAACAGGTGAGTGACCGAGACAAGGGTGAGCACAGGTCACGCGGGGTCTGGGATGCTGCCCACCTGGGGGCAGGTAGGGGAGGCTTGGGTACGTGGGCGAATCGAAAATCTCGCGCGAATTTTGAAAATTGTGGAAATTATGAACCTTGCAATTGCAGGACGTTGAAGTACGTCAACGGGATTGGCAGTGACATAACGTGAGGACGTGGAAGTACGTCGACGGGACGCCGCGGGTTAACCCATTAAACTGCCGTGCGTCATTTGCTTATTTGATTACCTTCCACCATAGTTGTTGATTTCCTGGGTTACAGTATGCAATTTGGTGTGACATTCAGTGCACAGCCACCTGAAGACAGCACTACATCGGATGAATGGATGACAGCTGCCCACATATATAACACTCTGGGAATATACTACACTATAAACCGTTGTGATAATAGTCTGCATAAACACGTTTTTTTTTTTTACTCACCATGCATGTGGAACTTTCTTGAAAACATTGCCACCAGTATAACGTTTATACTGAAAGTTCTGGTTTTAATAAGAAAATAAATTATAATATGGGGTGTGTGCATGTGTGTGTGTGTGTGTGTGTGTGTGTGTGTGTGTGTGTGTGTGTCGACTGGAAGGTGTTTAGCAAGGTAATGTGATGTCGGAACTAGGGAAGACGAAGGCTGGGGTACTGTCAGGCAAAGCAAGATTTGTCAGTGAGGGTGTGTATGGATTTTTTTTTTTTTTTTTTGGTAATCAAATAATTTTTAATGTTTTCTGTCCGTAACAAACATATGTTATTCCTCGCAGGCAACTTTACACTGGAAGCGTATGCCTATAACAATATACTCTAATGCTACATAGTGGTTGGCAAACAAATATAGGACCGATATGAGGATAGAAGGTAATGATAGGGTTCCACAGCAGTAAAGTCTATATTCTATTGATCTGATTAAATTATTTAATATAATGAATAATGTCATTATTTGTTATTTGGAAGTTGCAGAGAAAATGTAATATGAATTTTTAAGGTTGTTACATATCATTTGACCTCCATCCTAAGATATGATGGAACATTCTGTGATTTAAATAACAGTTTCAGTCACTCAGATCAATTCTAACTTCGTTCTCACCCAATCTTCGTTGAAAACTGTATTGTTATCCACATGACTATCAAACATTTGTTTTTATTTTGGCGTATAGATAATAACGAATGATATCCAATGGCCTGTGATGTTGACCTTATGTGGTTTGTTCGTAGATGAGTAAGTCTAATCATAGACCAGTTGGCACGGGTATCTCTCCCTATGAGATGGGTGCCAGTTTTAACAAAATATGTGATCTTAAGTACTTGGATAGTGTGATGAGTAAGGATCTGAAGTTAAAAGGTGATGTGCTTGAAAGGGTACAACAAGGAAGAAAGGCTGCTGATTCCTTGAAAGCAGTGATAAGAATCAGGGAAGTGAGTATGGAAGTGAAAAAGTTACAACATGACAGTATTGTGATACAAACTCTAACGTATGGAAGTGAAGCTTGGACCATGTTGGAGGGACAGATGTCAAGAGTGAGAGAAGTGGAAATGGGTTATTTGAGAGGAGCATGTGGAGTCATATGGTGATACAGACTGACAAATGAGGAAGTAATGGAGCATTGTGGTGTGGATGTGGATATGATGGGAAGCATTAGGAGAAACACACTGAGGTGGTTTAGCCATGTGGAGAGGATGGAGAATGAGAGACTGACGAGGAGAGTGTATGTGAGTGAGGTGGAGGGGAGGAGATGGGGGGTGAGGCCAAGGATGAGATGGAGGGATGGAGTGGAGAGGTATATGAGAGAGGGGTGTGTGAGCTGGGAGCAAGGCAATGAAATGGCGTTGGACAGGGCGACATGGAGGCGATTTGTTTGTGGCCATCCCTTACGGGATTAAGGAGTATGGCAATAGACAGATAGATAGATATTTACGCAAAATCCACGATCTTTTTTTTTAAGGAAATTGCACTGAAAGGTAATATGCATAAGATTTAATGTTTTTCTTGCTAGTTATTCACCTCTGCCGGGACATTTTTAAATAACGAAAACATCTTCCCATCCGCCGGATTATCTATTATGTAGGATACGGGACGATGTTACTTCTGAGGATTTGAATATGATTTAACATAGCCATAAACGATAGGCTGTATTATTAATCATACAATATCAATATGTCATCCCACAGATGAATTCCCCTGTCTTCGTTGTGCTGGGACAAATCCTCGTAACTCGTTACAGGTTTACAGCATCCCTGACTGTTATGTACTAAGCGATCATTTAACTTTTTTTTTTTTTTTTTTTTGCACACATATGAACATTATCATTTGTTAGATAGTCAGACCTTCTATGTTTACCTTTGGTGTCAAGAGTGATAAACGGCGTGACTACATTACACAAATACAGGCACTCAAAGCCTATGTTGATGTTACTACAGCCTTTGGCTGCAATTTACATACAGCATTATTCAAGCTAACACCATAGTGTACTGTTCAACAAATGAAAACTCAAGCATTCCAAAGGATAATTAAGACCTTTTCCAACCCTCTCGCCTTATGAGGCAAATTGGATAACTGTTGTGTTACCATCTGTTAACACTGATATTTTCTTTTTTACTTTACATATATGGAAACAATAGCATCAACCGATTAAAATAAACATCAGATTATTGTTTTCAAAGAAACTGGAGGTAATTATACACTGTATCTATCGCCTTCATTTAGGCCATAACTGACAATAGCTATTAATCAACATGGCATAATTATTCATGTCACTCAATAATGAGTCATTTTGTGTAATGTTTCATTAATGTTAACAGTGAAAAGATATATCATACAGTTACTTAAATATACGAAGCATTCTGCTTCTTAAGCAGTGAACGTCACTAGCGAGTTCATCCTCTATCCTTGTCATAAACTGGTCGGACTCAATTTGGCACTGAGGAAAAGCAATTTCTTGCAAGCTGAGGCTGGTGGCGGAACAATTCTCACTGTTCCTCGATGTGGGTCTACAGCTGCCCTGGCATTCTCTGTTATTCAGTCCAAATATGTTGATTATGATTCTCTATAAATTCTCTGTAGGGAATTAAAGTCGCTGCCTTTCCTCGGCCAGCCCACCAGCTGTAGGATCCTCTGATGATCAAGGCACTCTGTAACAACTACAGTTTATAGACTGGCTAACTATCATAGACAAAAGTAATTTGGACAGGTGGGAAAGGAAAATTACTCTCTTGTAAAGATGGCAGGAGTAAACATTGCTGGGTATCCACATATTTCTGCATCATAAGTTTTCGTTCTGTTTATGTCACATACGCATGAATGTTCATCCACCTGCATTTACTACTAAACTGTCTGCTACATGCCTTCTCCTATTTTACGTAACAACGATCATAACTGCAGTATATAAACAACCATGCATTGGTCGCCTACTTGTACTAAAAGGATGCTATTAGCGGTTCATTGCATGATATAGGGTGACTCAAAATAAATGCAACCCATAGAAGTGTGTGTCATTTATAGCACCCTGCCCTGGGGTGGGAAAGGAGGTCCAGATGATGATGATAATGATGATAAGAGATTGGTCTTACTCTTGCATCCATGTTAAGCTGAGTTGATGACAAAACAGTCCTTAAAGTTTGGGTTGTGCATTTCAAATGGTCTCTTTTTTTGTGACCTTTCCAAAATGTGTTCGAAATGACTACCTCGACGCCGCAGGCACTCCTGAATGCGGTGCACGAAACTGTCAATTATGCGGACACACTCCTCTCCTGGGATAGCTCTGTTGCCCGTGATTTCTGTCTTCAGGTCTCTGATTGTCTCGGGGTGGTTATCATAAAAAATGATTCATCAGATAATCCCACAGATAGAAATCTGGGGAATTCAGGTCAGATGAGTGCGGAGCACACTCAGGGTCACACCTCCTAATGATCATTTGAGCCCCTAATCGTTGCCACAGCCACAGCAACGATTGGTCTGAAGTGTGTGGGATGGCCCCATTCTGCTGGAACCATTGCTCCCCACGAGTGATGCCCCTACCACTTCCTAGTGTAATCCAAAACTTCCTCATGACCTCAAGATAACGTTCTGTGTTTACCGTGATAAACTGTTCTGCTTTGTCTTCGAACCGAAAAGGTCCAATGATACCATGAATTGTGATGGCCACCCATGCTGTGCATTTTGTTAAATGCAGTGGATGCTGAAGAACATCCTCTGGTATGCTGTGCCCCAGAAAATATTGTTTTTGCTGATGATGAGGCCTAAAGAGTAGAAAAGGTGTGCCTGATTCAGGAGTGCCCGCAACGTGGAGGTGGTCATTTGGAGCATATTTTGGAAAGGTCATAACAAAAAAACAACCATTTGAACTGCAGAACCCAAACTTTCAAAACTGTTTTGTTATCAACTCAGCTGAACCTGAATGCAAAAATAAAGCAAATCTCTTAGTAGTTGTATAAATGATACACACTTTTATTGGCTACATTCATTTTGGGTCACCATATATATGAACACAAAACAGTAACTTCGTGATGGTTACATTAAAGAATGAAGGTTGCTGCTACATCACCCCACAGTCATGGATTGGAATAGTGGATAATGATGATGAGGTTGACTGTAATGCTAATAAGGATGAGTATTAAGTAAAAAAAAAAAAAATGTGAAATGTATAAGGGTGCAGGGGTATGCCAGAAACCATCCCAACAAGGTCGAAACTGAAAATTACATACCGGTAAACTTCAGTGTGTTTTACATTTTTTTTTTGTGTGTTCCCGACTCTGGGCAAAGGCTTCAGGGCCTATATCTCTGGGGCAGTAGCCTATCCCAAGGCCCAGTAGTCCTCCTATACCTCCACATGTCACCACTTCGGTGCTAATACCTACCGTCCATATTGAATACATGCTAGGCCTATCTCATACCGGACTGGTGTATTGGTGTTAGCAGAAGTATTTTTACATGTCGGCGGATCATATGGTAGATCAGGAAAATCTGCTTTTATGATATTCAAATCCTTAAACTGTCCCTGCCCCTGCCAGGATTCGAACCTGGGTCCATCAGGACTGCAAGCCTCCTCTCTACCGATTCAGCCACCGCCTCCCCCTACTGTGCAGTGTGATTACAATTTGTCGTTAATACACACACACACACACACACACACACACACACACACACACACACACACACATTGTCAGAAATTTGAATTTTATAAGTCGGTATCCTCACTCGAAACCAAAATGTTAAACATTTCTAGTAAACAAATCGTAGGTCTTCACTCGCGAGACCAAAAATTTGTCCTCTTAGGTTTAAGTGTACCATAACAGATACTTTAACTCACATAATAATTACACTACTATCCCCTAGCTAATTCCCCATTGAAATGGCCAATTCTTAAAGGTTAATTAGCTAGAAAGAATCGGACAGCAGATGACGACGAGCCTGACTTTAGGTCAGTTGCCTGGCCATCCAAGCGTCCTTGAGGTGTGCATTTACAATGTGCTAGCTCGACGAAGTCTAGGAGCAGAGTGCGTGAAAATGGCGAGCCTCTATCTCCCTCATAGAATTGTACAGGTGCCAACTATAATTTAATTACAATGCTAAATACAGTTAGGGTGCATCATGATATGTACAGGGCAAACCTAACTAATTAATCTTAGTTTTAATTAAACTAAATCCAACTCAAATATTCCCTTTATCTATGTAAATATGTTAAACCTACATCTGCTTTTTATATGAGGCTTTTCATCCTCAAGTGATGTCATGTAATGCGCAGACGCAGTTTAGGTCAATGGAACTTTACAAATAATTACGTGTATTTACAAGATAGCTGTCCAAGAGGGTTAGATGCAGTAGCATTTAATTTATTAATAATAAGAATTA
Organism: Coenobita brevimanus; assembly: GCF_032717465.1. Lineage (NCBI taxonomy): Eukaryota > Metazoa > Arthropoda > Malacostraca > Decapoda > Coenobitidae > Coenobita > Coenobita brevimanus. Next base: position 11,665,704 of record NC_136997.1, read on the forward strand.
TTAACGAGAACGTAATTTCTGGGTTTAAAAAAACGCTTGACTAGGTATTAACGATCTCAGGTTTTCCTCTGCTCTCTAACTAGGGACGACTATTTTAAAAGTAGAGAGCACAACTGCTCTGGGGGAAAATATTCCCCCCCCCATATATATATATATATATATATATATATATATATATGTGTGTGTGTGTGTGTGTGTGTGTGTCTGTCTGTCTGTCTGTCTGTTAACAACTTTAAGCGAAAACTACTGGTGTAATTTTGAACAAATTTTCGAGGATGATGGGGTATGACCTTCTGATAACCTGATTAAATTTTGGGCCAAATTGGGCCAAGGCCTGGCCAGTAGGCCCAAAAAAGGTAAAAGAAAAACGGGAATGGGTAAAAAGCGTTTTTTGCCATAAATCCTTTCAAATTCATCATATGGACATGAAACCTAAAAGTGGATCTTTCAAATCTACATTCTATAACATGCCTCATTACATCAAAGGGGTCACCCCGAGTTAGCCGTAGAGGGGTGAATGTCGGGTGGGTTGGGCCTAATATTTAAAATGGGCATAAAATAGTCAGTTTGCACCCGATTTACTCCAAATTCGATATGTAACATCTTGAACTAGATATCCTGTTTTGTTTATACGTCAGCACGAACATAACTGCCGGGAACGGGTTTGCTGTGCCTTGGCACCGCTTCTTGTCTTTGTTACTTCTACCAAATACTTTATTCATTGTGAGGGGTTAAACATTTTCCATCATGGTAATTCTCGAAAGTAGTGTGTGTGTGTGTGTGTGTGTGTGAAAGCACAATTATCCATAGATGTAATGAATAAATGACTGGCAAACTGGAATGACTAATGGTCTTTAGCGTGGATGTCAATAGGAACGTGTTTTTCGCAGTCTCAATATTCCATAATCTTCATTAAATGGAGAGAGAGAGAGAGAGAGAGAGAGAGAGACTCACATGTAGCGGGACTTAGCAAGATCATCTGCTGTTTGGATGCGGCTCGGGTAGGCAGGGATGGTGAGGACAGCCATCAGGTTGCCAGTGTAGACAACAGCCAGGATGTCCACCACCAGCCACCAGGACAGCAGCCACACCCTCACCCACCACATCCGCACCTTCCTGTCGTCCATGGATTGACCAAGCAACACGCCAGCCACCTGAAATATCAACACCCATGTTGCCAGACATATGTATAGTCTATGACATTTTTGACGTTCACATTTGAAAGTGTGGAACATATTCGACCGACCATGCTTGCTGACGTTTATATTTTTGCTTTTAAAGAATTTTTATTGGTTTGTTGTTTTCACAGTTCCTGTGATACACCAGTGTCTGATACATAATTTGGTATTTGTGGGGCATGTTCAGTAGTATGGCAGCATATTTTGATGAAAACAATTAAAGTAAGACCATTTACTTTTCCTCAAGTTTTCCAATGATATGTTGTCATTTTGTCACATTTGGGGGGCTCCGTGGGACCTGAACGTTAAAACTGTCAGAATGATATTCCTTAACATATGTATAGTGAAGCCCTAAATGTTTTTTTTTTTTTTTTGCATGTATTATTAGTACTCCAGCTACTGTGGAAATGTGTTCAAAAATTTTATTTAAAACATCCTTCTGCCTTCACTTTATCCTTATTTGCTTTTCATAACTGATGTCCAAGACGTAGCTCTTGTGGTTGGTTTGGTACCTATATTATATTATATATTGTATGTATGTATGTAGGTATGTATCGATGAGTGTACGGTATGTATATGTATAGGTATATGTTAATAAAATAGTTTGTAAATGCCGGATCCATTCTTATTTTAAATAATACAACAGAGGAAGGAAAACAAATGAATAAAAAAAAATAGTTCATAGCCCACACCAGATTACTGGTGTCCTCCATTCATAAAAACTCTGTAACATTTGGACTTCAACAGCTGTAGGTTGAAGTTTAGGGGGGAAACACCTCTGGGGAAACAAGTTCCAAAGAGATGCAGTTAGGGGAATAATAAATTTCTGATAGGTGGAAGTTCTGTAATATGGCAGTGTGACATTCCAGTCATGAGCACTACCAGATGCCCGTGTAACACAAGGGAAGACATGGAGAGGTGGCACTGTAAAATAATGCAAGGGAGGCAACATTCCTTCTTACCTGTTGGGGTGGTAGTTTATTTATAATAGCAGGGTTAATAAGAATTCTAACAGCTTTGTTCTGAATTTTTGTCAGTTGCTTCAGTGCAACCTCCCCACATCCACACCAGGAGGGTGAGCAATATTCTAGCTGAGAGTGCACATAACTCGGATAAACTATAGCCAACTGCTTGTCAGTGAAGAAACTACGAACTCATACAGTAATCTACGTTTCTTTGAGGTGGTTGTAGCAAGTAATCTGACAGGAAAGGTCTAGCTGAGGTCAGTTTTAAGTGAAACACCGAGAATTTCAATTCTTTTGGAGACATGAATATTAGCAGCATGGAAGGTAATATAGGAATCTGGCAAAATCTGTCGATTTGTAAATTGTATATATTTGGTTTTACAGGCTTTCGATGAGACAAGATTATTTTGTCCCCACTCAGTGATCCTAGATGAGTCTTGTTTTATGGAGATGGCTGTTTCGAGTTGTGAGTTAGAGAGATTAAACTTCGTGAATGGGCGTTTAAGTGTAAATAAACTGTGAAGTGTTGAGTCATCTGCATATAAACGGATGTGATTATAGGGTTATGGGTTTCTCCTAACGCCTCCTATCACATCCGCATCCTCACCACAATGCTCCTTCACTTCCTCATTTGTTTGTCTCTCCATGTGACTCCACATGCTCCTCTCAAATAACTCATTTCCACTGCTCTCACTCTTGACTTCTGTCTCTCCAACAACGTCCAAGCTTCACTTCCAAACGTTTGAGTTGTTATTATAATATTGTCATGTAGTTACTTTTTCACTTCCATGCTCACCTCCCTGTTTCTTATCACTGCTTTCAAGGAACCAGCAACCTTTCTTATTTGTTGTACGCTTTCGAGCACTTCACCCTCCAAACTTCCATCCTTACCCATTACACTACCCAGGTACCTAGACGAACTAACATTATCCAATTCCTCCTCATACAGCCTCACTGCACATTCACTTACTACACTTCTCTCGAAGACCATAACTTTACCCTTCCCTATATTCACCTTAAGATTCCGTTTCTTCCACACACTCCCAAACTCGTCCACCAAACCTTGCAGCTTCCCTTCATCTTCACTTAACAGCATAGTATTATCTGCAAACAACAGTATAGGGAGTTTCCAAACACTGCCCTCTCTCATCAGGGCCACTCCAACATCCACTGCCCTACCTTGCATCTCATTTATAACCCCATCTATATACAGATTGAAGAACCATGGAGACATGACACATCTCTGTTGAATCCAACATTCAAGTACAAAAATTCATCCATTTCATTATCCACATGCACTGCAGCCTTAGCACCCTCATACATACTCATCACAGCATACAACAATTTCCCATTTACTCCATATTTTCTTAATACTTTCCACAGTCCTTGTCTGTCCACCCTGTCATATGCTTTCTCCAAATCCATGAAGGCCAACAATTTCTTTCCCTTCTCTAGAACTTGTCCACTAAAGATCTAAGAATGAATATCTGATCTACACAACCTCTTCCCTTCCTAAAACCTCCCTGTTTTTCTCCAACTAATTCCTCTGTTATTTCTCCCCCCGTGGGCAGCCACCTTGTTGTGGTGGGGGGGCTTGCATGCCGCTGTGATCCCACAATCCTGCCCGTGGATGTAACGACATCTGGCAGGGTCTCCCATGTGCGTAGGTTTGTGGGTGAGGGATCTGACTAAGCGCTGCCTGAAATGTAGGTTACCCGTATGGGTCATCGGTGCTGCCCTCCAGAGGGATCGCCTCGGTACTGTCCTGAGTTGGTTGGTTGGGTGTCTGGGCTGGGGGGTGTTGGGGAGGGGGGTCTTTGCACTGGTGGGAGCAAACTTTCGTATCACAGGGTGTCCTTTTTGGGACACCCTTTGTGGACGAGGTACCCCGTCCTCATCAGACTGTGCTCAATCCTCTCAGTCCCTGGAAGGCAGTTTCCCTTGGCTCCTGGTGCCAATTTATATTCAACAATGTACATTTGGATACACTGAACACTTCCTTAACCACTCGTGTGGTCAGTGACCAGCCGCACTGGTTGGCATCAACTGGTCACTCTCTGGGCGATGACCCTGTACCCTCTGGGTCAACTGCCAAAACTGTGAATCAAGATGCCCTTTCTATCGAGCTGTTACCTATTTTTTTTTTGTGAAACACTCTTACGCAAAATAAATAGTACTCAAAACTGATGATGGTGCTTCCTTCCGGAACCTGAACTGTTTTCAAATTCACAGTAGTCTACTTACAGCATTCGGATTTACTCCCAAGGTCTCCTTGCAGGGCGATGGTTCTCTGTTGCTAGAAGCCAGGAATGAAGAGGAGAGTTCACGCATCCAGTCTCTTACTATGGTCGCCGATTATCCCTTATTTGCCTCTCGTCACTTGGTCCTAGATCAGTCCCGAGGGGTTGTGTATTCTCGTGACTTGTTCTCTTATTCTGATTCTTCCCTCTTGGAGGGGCTGGCTCCTCAGCGAGTTGTAGCAGTACAGAGAATTATGAAGAAAGTTGATGGGATTTTGACCCCCACGCCCACTCTCATTATGACATTTGATCGCCTTTCTTTGCCGGATGTTGTTACTGCTGCGTGGTGGAAGCTTAAGGTTAAACCTTCTGTTCCCTGACCTAGAAGGTCTTATTATTGTCAAATGTTTGGTCATGTTTGCTGTTCTTGCAGGCAGGAAGTGTCTGGCCTTCCTGGGGTCTGCGGATATTACGGTGGAGATTCTCATGGAATGGTTAATTGTTCTCAACCCTCTAAATGTTTGAACTGTGGAGGGGCGCATCCAGCCTCCTCAAGGGATTGTGAAGTATGTAAGTATGAATATGAGATTATTTCTGTCCGAACAAAGGAGAAAATTTCCTTTTCTGAGGCAAAGGCCAGGGTAAGGGAGCAGTTCATTCGACCTGGGGTTACCTTTGCTGCTGTCTTGTCTCGCCCTAAAGCTACTCGGCAGGTGCCCCTGCCATCACACAATGCCCCATCAAATTCATGGGGTTTTACTTCCCAGCCTTCCCTGCTGGGGGATTCCACTGAGGGAGTGCAGCCTGGAAGTGGCTGTGCTTCCTCCGGGGAGGTGCCCCCTGTCTCTGAGGGTGTCTCCTCTGCAGTGGTGCTTCCAGCATCTGGGAGTGCCTCCTCCATCCCAGTTCCTCCGGTTCCTCCTGTGACAAACACTCGTGTCGATGCTACGTCTTGCTTTGACACATCCAAAACTCCCAGTGACCTTCTTGTGCATGGCAAGCGTCGCCGTCGCTCCTCAGAGTGTTCAGAGAGCAAAGCACTGCTACCAAAAATCTCTGCTGTAGAGTTCACTACTCCTCGTCGTGATGCTCAGGGATCAGGGCAAGTGCAGGCTGGGGATGGCATCTCAGTGACGACCCAGCCACCTCCAGATGATGATGGTGGTACTCATGTCATTGATGCGCCTGGTCAGTTGCATGAGGCATTTCCCTCTCAAGGTTCCAGTACTGAGGGATGTGCTACCTATCATGCTTCTTCTCAAAGTGGCACTACCTGCTCTATTCCAGCTAGGGCAACCTGTGGTCGCCCTGCCAAACCATCCCTTGCCCCCCCCACAGAAGAAGACCATTGTCCGGCCCTCTTCTTCTTCCTGCAGGTTATCTTCAGCTGGGCTGCATACTGTACACGATAATGGTACCAGTCAGTCCCTTTCTAAGGGCAGTTCTAAGCAGCAACCTAAATTTGGTTGCTTGGCAGGGGCAAGGTTGGAAACTCTTGTAGGGTTTGCCACTCTTCACGCACCACCTGGGTTTAATGCATTTTACTCAGGTCCAACCCAGGGTCCTGTTGGGGGTAGTGCTGTTTTGGTGAAGGCTGACATCTCTCATCGGCCAGTCCACCTCCAGTCTGACCTCCAGTGTGCTGCTGTGTGGTTGTATGGTCACTGCTGGTATTCAGTTTGTTCCATTTATTTACCACCCAACACAGCAGTCAGTAGGGTGGAACTTGAGAACCTTCTTGGTCAGTTACCTATGTCTTTCTGCTCTTGGGGGACTTTAATGGTTGCCACCCTTTGTGGGGTGACTGTCTTGTTAACCAACGTGGGAGTTTGTTGGCGTCCTTAATGGAGGATGAGAATCTCGCCCTCTTCAATACTGGGGTGTTTACACATTTTTACCCCCAAACTGATTCATTTACTGCAATCGACCTCTCTGTCTGCTCTCCTGACTTTCTGAAATCGACCTCTCTGTCTGCTCTCCTGACATTCTGCAATCGACCTCTCTGTCTGCTCTCCTGACTGTCTCCTAAACTTTGCCTGGGAGGTTATGGAGGATCTCCATGGAAGTCATCACTTTCCCATGCTCCTTACTGCAGCAGTATCTAGTCCCTGTTCCCGGCTACCAAGGTGGAGATTGGATAAGGCAGACTGGTCCCTTTTTTCTTCTCTGATTTCCATTAATGCCTCAGTTGAAGACTTTCCGAGTATTGACGAGTCTGTTTTCTTCTTTATCTCTGTTCTACATTCTGTTGCCCTTCATGCTGTTCCTCAAACCTCTGGTACATATCATTATCGACCTGTCCCATGGTGGAATGATGATTGCAGTGTTGCTGTACTGTATGTGCTAAGAACTTTTTCCCATTATTGTAGATACAGGACAGAGCATTATCTTGTGGAGTTCAGAAGGGCATGAACTAAGGCTCGTTGGGTGCTGAAACAAGCTAGGCGGGACTCTTGGATTTTTTTTTTTTTTGTGAGGAAGAAGGAACCAAAGGCAATGAGCCTGCAATACTGTTCCCTCCAAGAGAAAAACAAAATACAAGAGAGAGCCAAATTCAACATCCATTCATTTCGAGATGCCTGGACACACTGCTTTTGAAAGACTGGAGATCATAGGAAGCAGGAAATACAGACAGAGGGAGACAGTTCCAGAGTTGACCTGTTGCATAAATGAAGGACTGGGAGTAACGGTTGACTCTTGCATTAGAGAGTTGGACAGAAAAGGGGTGAGAGTTTGTTGCTAGACGGGTGCTATGCGCCTGTCGTTGTGTCATCTGTAAACTCAAATTCACCAGTGTCTCAGGTGTGGAAGAGGGTGCGAAAGATTTCAGGAAAATTTACTCAAGGCAGGTCCCTCGTGCTAATGTCTAATGGTGAGCCTGTTGGTGACCCTACAGCCGTGGCTGATATTTTTGCATCCGCCTTTGCAGCGGTCAGTCATAGGGATACTAGCTCACCAATTTTTGCCAGCCAACGGGAGATAGAGGAGGCAAGGGTACTGGACTTCCGTTTGGGGGAATGTGGAGTCTTACAACCTCCCTTTCTCTTGTCACGAACTCCGATCTGCCCTTTCCCTCTGTCATGACACCTCACCAGGACCAGATGATATTCCCTACGCGATGCTTCGACACCTGGATGATGATGCATTGTCTTTCCTCCTCAGCCTTTTTAATAGAATCTGGTGGGACTCTTCCCTTCCCACTTCTTGGCATGAGGCTATTGTCCTGCCATTCCAGAAGCCGGGGAAGGCAGGCTACAGTCCCCTGAAGGATCGGCCAATTGCCTTAACATCCTGCTTGTGCAAATTATTGGAGAAGATGGTTAACACGTGCCTAATGTATTTCCTTGAAAGGAATGAATGTCTCTCTCAGTGTCAGTCTGGTTTTCGAAAATGTCGCTCAACAACAGATGCACTTGTCCGTCTTGAGGCTGCAGCATGTGATGCTTTTGCTAGACAGCAGCATTTGGTGTGCATATTCATTGATCTAGATAAGGCATATGATACTACATGGCAGTGTGGTATTTTCCAACAACTCCATTCTTTTGGTTTACGTGACAGGCTACCCCTATTTATACTAAATTTTCTGTATGACCATTCATTCAGAGTTAGGGTTGGCGCCACCCTGTCTCCTTCATACCCTCAGGAGGAAGGGGTGCCTCAAGGAAGTGTCCTCAGTGTGACCCTTTTTGTTATAGCACTGGACCGTATTGTGTCCTCTATTCCAGAAGGTGTGTCGGTCTCACTGTATGTCGAAGATTTGGCCCGAATGTCCATGGCTGAACGTTGAACGTCGCATGCAGCTCGCTCTAGACAGGGTCTCTCAGTGGGCCGCAATGCACGGCTTCCATTTCTCCCCAACAAAGATGGTGGCCTTGCATTTCTGACGCTTGAGAGGAGTTCACCTTGACCCAGATCTCCAGTTATATGACAGGGTGTGATGCGTCGAAGAGACAAGGTTTCTCGGACTTTTCTTTGACAGGAGACTGACGTGGATCTAGTATCCATTCATTACGACTCACATGCCTCCGTGCACTCTCTCCTAAAGACCTTATCTCACTTGTCTTGGGGCACTGACAGAACCATCCTGCTCTGACTTTACCATGCCTTAGTTAGGAGCAAATTGGACTATGGGTGTGTGGTGTACTCCTCTGCTACTGAGGCATGATTGAAGCTGCTAAATTCGGTCTATCATGCTGGGATTCGTCTGTCAACTGGGGCTTTTCAGTCGTCCCCGATCAAAAGCCTGTTGGTTGATGCGAATGAACCATCACTTGGTCTCTGCTGGCAGTCCTTGATGATGCAGTCTTGGCACCGCATTCACTGTCTTCCAGCCTCACTGAGTTGTAAGGCTGTCTCTGAGGTCGCTCTTCTCCCCTTTTATGACAGCCACCCTTGCTATCCACACCTGTTTGGATACAGATTGAGGGCTGCCATGGGGGAGTTGGGTGTCCAGTCCTCTCCTGTTTGCCCTGTTTGTGTCCCCCGAGTGGCTCCCTGGCTTTTTCCAGAGGTAAAACCATATGATTACTTCCTTGAGAGGAAGGCCTCTCTTTCCTCACAGGCAGCTTTGTCTTATTTTTTAGAACATGCCTCTGCTCACAATGACTCGATCACTATATATACTGATGGCTCTAAATCCCGTGTGGCGACAGGCTTTGGTGTCATTTTTCGAGATTTTTGCCGTGATGGGAGTTTCCCTCCCTCTGCATCTGTTTTTACTGCTGAGCTTACAGCCATTTTAGTTGCAATTGAATTGATTTTTAGCTTTCCTCCAGCTTCTTTTACCATTTTTAGTGACCCAGCCAGTGCCCTACAAGCTCTGTCTAGTGGCTTCCCATCACATCCCCTAGTCCTGTCTGTCTTGGAGTGGCTCTTCTTATTATGTAGGCGAGGATACTCTGTACAACTGTATTTGGTCCCTGCTCATGTAGGGGTTGTGGACAATGAGCATGCTGACTCTTTGGCTGGAGCTACTGCCTCTTGCCTTTCTTCTCCTCAATACCGTGTCCCATCCGAGGATTTATGTGCAGCCACTGTGAAAGCTGTCCGTTTCTGCTGGCAGAGGAGGTGGGATGCAGCAGGGACGAACAAACTCCACAGCATTCATAGGACCCTGGCCAATGGGGGCTACATGGGACTGTCCCGACAGTGGGAAACAGCTTTGCCCCATCTCCAGATTGGCCACACTAGGCTGACTCATGGTTTTTTAATGAAGAGGACACCCCCTCCCTATTGTGATGACTGTCTGGTTCCCTTGACTCTGCGGCATCTTCTTGTCGAATGCCCCAGTCTTGGGGACCTCTGACAGCAGTACCTATCCGGGTACTGAGACAGCAATGGATCGTACCTTGTTTCCTTGGTTCTTAGTGAAGAGGCTTGTGCTGTGAGAGTAGGCACCTTCTTTTTTGTGTTGAACTCAGGTCTTCTCCATAAGCTGTAGGGCTTTTCCATGTTTTAGTTTGTGTTTTAATGATAATATTCAAATTTTAACCCCTATCTTTCCACTGTTTTTTAGCTTTGGTGGTTTCTTTTATTCCTTTATTCTCTTCGTTTGTTTTACGTATCGTTTATCTCTGCTTTTTATCATTTTTATATATTTTGCCTTTCTTGTAATATTATGTTCGGCGGCATATGACCTCTGCTGTTGCGCCGCCATTCACATTTTCATTCAATCATTCATTCCTCTGTTATTTCCCTAACTCTGTCAATAAGTATCCTGCCATATACTTTTCCTATTACATTTAGTAGGCAAATGCCCCTATGATTACCACAGACTTCTTTTTCCCCTTTTCCTTTGTACAAGGGAATAATTATACCTGACTTCCAATCCTCCGGAACTCTACCTTCCTCCCAGGCCAATCTACACATCTTCCACATCCATTCTACTACTATCCCTCCCCCATGCTTCAGCATTTCTCCACACTCTCCATCAATTACTGGGGCTTTCCCCATTTTGACCTTTTTAATTGCTTCCACAACTTCCATCCTACTGATTTCTTCCTCTCTTCTCAAATCGAATCTTCTCCCAGCCATTCTCCGGTGACTTATACTCGCATTACTTTCATTCTCTATGTTCATTAATTCCTTAAAGTGTTCTCTCCATCTTCTCACTTTTTCTCCCTTCTCAACCAGTAATCTACCATTTTTATCTTTCACTCCCCTACAGACTTCATTGACACCCTTTCTAATTCTCCTTACCTCTTTCCGGAGCATTTTCTTACATTCCCTCCACTTTACACTCAAATTCCTTCCAAATTCCTCATCCACTCTTTTCTTTCTCTTACTGATGTTTTCACCTCTCTCTTCCTCTCCACAGATAACTCTCTCTTCAGTCTCTCACCATCTCCCACGCCCCTGTTTCTCATCTACTCTCTATATTCTTTCTTCTTTTGTGCGACAGCCTGTCTCACCTCTTCATTCCACCATGCTGTTCCTTGCACCCCCTTCCATATTCCCTTCACCCCACACAACACCTCACATGCTGCACATATTTCATGTGAATATCTTGCCTTCCATGTCCCCCATCTGCTCCAGTCCATATTTACCAATCGCTCCTCCACTTCTCTCTTATATTCTGGCCTTTTCTCATCCTCTTGTAAGCTTTCCACTCTCCTTGCACATACTACTTCCTCCCATCCATCCCTTCTTCTATATTTCCATTTCACTCAGACCTTCATTCTCACCACCACCAGGTGGTGGTCAGAAAGTCCACTCTCCCAACCTCTATATGCTCTTGCATCCATTACACACATTTGCATCCTTTCATCCACACACACATAATCAATCATTGCCTTCCATTCATTCAGTTCACCACCCACCCTTCTCAATACACGCCATGTATACATATGGATCATTCTGTGCTTGAAGAGGGTATTGGCTGTTACCTACCCCCTCCCTGCACAAATGTCCACTAAAGCACTGCCATTCTCATCTATCTCAGGAGGTACACCCAACTCACCAACCACTCCATCCACCTTCACATTCCCTTCTTTACCATTCATATCATCAGTCAAAAACACTCTCTCATTCCTTTCAAACTTTTCCATGCACACTTCCACATTTGTCCAGAACTCTTCTCTCACTATGCCTACACGATCCTGTGTTGGCACATAAACACACACAATCGCCCGCATTTGTAGTCCAAGTTTCAATCTTACACAATCCTTGAGCCAACTGATCCATACTCTTATATTCTCCTTCCACCTGTTAATCACCACAATACATACTCCTCCTTCTTCCCTCTCATTCTCACCTATTCCCGTACATACACCCAATCCATACTCCCATTCTCTCACACTATCACCTCTCCATTAGTTTCAGTTAATCCAGATACATCCACTTTTACACCCTCAAGCACCTGGATAATCTCTCTATCTTTCACCTCATCATTTACATCCCTCACATTCCAAGTCGCCATCCATATCACGTCCTTTATTCGGTCCTTAGTCGTCATCTTTTGGTCAGTCCTGGTCCCAGGCTTCTGTTCGTATTTTTAGTTAGTTGTTTTCCGGGAAGGGGCACTAATCCTCCGCCAACCCACTTGTTGTCACGTAGAGAACACGTGTTGGTTGGTTATAAGGTTACCACCCAGTGTTGTAAATGCTTTCCTGGTTTACAGGAAATCATTTGGCTTGCCATTCAATGTAGAACTACCCTAAACACAGAGTACCACTACACTAAGTGGGTGAATGGTGGGCGCCCTCACCTACCATGTAGAGAGGATGGAGAGTCAGAGACAGATGAGCAGAGTGTATATAAATGAGGTGGAGGGGGGAGAGGGAATGGGAGGCCAAGGATGAGATGGAGGGATGAAGTGGAGAGTTATGAGAGAGGGGGGTGTGAGATGGGAGCAGGGGAGCAAAATTGTAGGTGACAGGGTGACATGGAGACGATTTGTTTGTGGCCATCTCTTACGGGATTAAGGCGTCTGTCAATAGATATATAGACAGATTATGGGAGGCAAATAAGAGATTTTTAATATCAATTAGGAATAGGGTAGGAGCCAGAACTGATCTCCTTGTGGTATGCTGGCATTAATTGAATGGAAATTGGGTAATACATCACCTGCTTTTACTCTTATCTTTCTGTCGCTGAGACACGAAGAAATCAGAGGAACAAAAGACGTTAGTCCATAGCAAGGGAGATTAAGCATATCAATGGTGGATCATTCGTGGCGAAAACCATACTGTCTATCACTGACTAGGTTAATGGATTTAAGATGTTTGAATACCGGTAAATGTTTATTCATTACGATTTCAATTACTTTACTAAGAGAAAATGTGATAGCTATTGGTCTGTAATCAGAGGGGACAGAGGAACTTCCTTTCTTCGGGGTTGGGTGGATAGTGGCTTCTTTGGATGTAAAGTGACATTCATATTTCCTACGTATGGAAAAAAGTGATTTAGAAAAACGTGATTAGTACCAGTCGATCATAGTCAAACGGTTTTGAGCCAGATTCAAAGTTGAGGAAAGAGCAGTATTTCAAGAATGTCTGATTCGTTTTGGATCAAACTTTCCATGCGCACCCCCTCCTTTTCTCAAAAAAAGAAAAAAAAAAACACGAAAATCTTGATATAGCAGATGTGAAACTGGGCTGAACGTAGCCAGTATTCCCGAATGTGAACTGACACATGTCAAAGGCATTACACTGATGTGTGATGCAGAAACCATTAATGATACAGATACTCAACATAAAATCAATTTTCAAATTCTCTGGTCTTATATTTCAAATTGCATGGCACTGAAAGTGCTTGAATAATAAGCCTCTGTCTAACAAACTTAAACCAATTTTTTGTTTATGTTGATTTTTACGCTCTTTCTTATCAGTGTCAATGCGTAGATTCTGATTATGCTATTTGTTTTTGTGTAAGTCTAGAGTTACAGGAGTTGTGCAACAAGATATGTATCGCACAAGGATACGAATACAACTTGTTACCATTTCAAGAATGTTAAGAATTTCAAGGAATTTATACATTTCAGAGTGTATATTAAGAATGTAAATAGAAAAAAAGCAAAGAGTAACATCACACGGAATGCAGGGCACATAGTATCTAGAAATGCACATTTGATCTTGACTCTCTTCCGTAGCAATGATGACAATCACGCAGCAATCCCCAAACGTAATCGTCCATCATCGTCTCGTTCCACTTGCCCTGACAGCTGGTTTCCATCAACAGAATATCCTGGTGGAACCGTTCGCCATGTTCCTCGTTGACTGCATCCATGTTGCTTATGAAGAAATCAAGGTGGCAATGAAGATAATGCAATTTGATTGACATTCTGCATCCATGCCAGTGGAATGCGCTGATCAGGTCATCGACGAGCTGTGCGGAATGTGGTCTCCTCTGGTTGCCAAGAAAACATTCCACAACCTCTCTGAAAGCATTCCAAACGCACTCTTCATCATCGGCCATTTTACCCTAAAGTTCACGACTTGCAACAGGGTTGCCATACGTCCGGATTTTCCCGGGCATGTCCTGGATTTAGGTGTCAAAATCTTCGTCCGGGAGGAATTTAAAAAATTCTCCAAAAGTCCGGAATTTCAGCTTCCATCACTTTTTCTCGAAAAATTTAATATACTGTTAAACTCTGTAATGACGAGAGAGAGAGAGAGAGAGAGAGAGAGAGAGAGAGAGAGAGAGACTTTCGTTGTTTTCGTCTGCTGGTAAGTGTTGCCAACTTGGCTGGTTTAGTGCTAGCAGCTAGCTAAAATATCATGCCTTTTCCACTTGTTCAGCCACGAGTTTTTTTCATAGTGTTGTTATAGCTATAAAATAAACGGAAACTGCACACAATTATTGGCTTAGTATTCATTTTTACACTGTAGCATTTGTTATTCTTATGATCTTATCCTGCATCTAAGGTGTTGTTGCATTTTACAGTCATAATCTTGCCAACTTTGCCGGTTTTCCAATATATTGTAAAAAGATTAAAGAAGGCTCTCCAATCGGACTGAGCCTGTGCAGGTTCATATCCAAGGGTTGGGTGGGGTTTATTGCTCACTTAATGCCACTCAGGGATGATTGAGGCTGGTCACTCTCTTCTTAAATGTCAGGATGATGGATCATGGATAGATGGATGCAGTACAGTAGCGCTGATGTATATACAGTGCTAGGTGCTACCCAAAAGTTCCAGTAATTTGAATACTGTAGGAACCTAAGTTACCTTACCTCCTTGTTCTCATTGTCGCCTTTGAAGTAGTACCCTTGGGCATGAATACAATGGTTCCAGCGTTTTTCCCACGAGTCCGTGCATCCCTGGAAGGCTTCAGGCATGATGGTCTTTAGTACCTCCTGCAGTTCTGTCTGGATCTCTTCACTCGAGTCAAATAGACACCCTTTCAGTCGTCATTTCAGCTTGGGAAACAGGAAAAAGTCGCAGGGGGCAAGGTCAGGCGAATAGGGTGGGTGGGGAATGACTACCGTGTTAGCGGAAACCAGGAACTACCGGATGACAATTGATGTGTGGGCGGGGGCGTTGTCATGATGCAGGACCCAGTCCTTGTTCTTCCACTGTTCTGAACATTTGCGGCAGATGTTCTCCCTCAGACGCAGCAAAGCTTCACAGTAAAACTTTCCGCTAACAAATTGACCAGGTGGGACTCGGATATCGAAGAAAACGGTCAACATCGACTTGACATTGCTGCAAATTTGATGCACTTTTTTTTTGGCCTCAGTGAATTGGGAGACTTCCATTGCTATGACTGCTGTTTTGTCTCCGGGTCATAACATAAACCCATGATTCATCACCAGTTATGACCTTGGAGATGAAGGTGGTGTCATCTCTGACCTGATTCTTGAGCTTCCAGCAAACTGCAACGCGATGTGCCTTCTGCTTGTCACTTAGCAATCTTGGCACAAAGTTTGCAGCGATGCATCTTGTGCCCAACATGTCCGACAAATTGCGTTGCACGCTCTCGTACGACAGTCCAACAATATCACAAACATCATGGATAGTTTGTCTACGAATTGCAAGAATAGCCTGATGAACATTTCCAACGTTTTCTTGTGTTGTTGCAATTGACGGTCGTCCAGAACGGTCATTGTCTTCGATGGATGTTCGTCCTTCCTTGAACCACTTGTACCAGAAAATGCATTGGAACATGGCATTGTCAGCAAAGGCTTACTGAAGCAACTGGTGAGTTTCTGCAGCCGTTTTGTTGATCTTGAAGCAGAACTGGATGCAGGTTCATTGTTCCATGAGGTCCGCCACTGCAAAACCGCCAAACCACCTACACACCACGTTACAGTAGTAAGCATAGCTCAACAATACGTCTACTCTCAAACACGGCAGGGGCCACACTAATGCACAAGGGATGCTGCTGACTCCTCCTACTGGCAAAAAGCAAAACTGCAAACGGTTGTCTTCCTCTGTTCAAATTACTGGACCATTTGGGTAGCACCTCGTGTGTGTATATATATATATATATATATATATAAGGGTTTCATAATGCCAAAAGCCCAAGGTTTGTGTTGGGGGAGGGGGAGCATGGCTTTCAGCAGAAGCATCTGGTATTTTGACTGTTCAGGTATGGCAACCCTACCTGGAACCATTCTTTGTACTCGTGGCTCGGTGAATATGCCAGCTGTCACCTTTGCCACGCTCAAATTGGAAAACACTGATCGGATATGCAGAAACGCATCACCATCCTTGCTGATGGCTTTCACGAATTGTTTCACAAGACCAAGTTTTATGTGTGGCGGCGTTAGCAATACCCTCTCTCAGGATATCAGTGGAGCTCTCAGAACGTTGCACAAGCTTGGCGTGAGACTCTCTTAGAGGCCAATCTTTCCTCACGAAATGTTTTGCATCGCTCCGGCTGTCCAACATGCATACAAGACATGGTTACTTCATATAACCGCCTTGCATTTCAAGTAGGAACGAATTCATTTTGAAATCCCCACAAAAACTCCCAATTGTGATCTGAGTACTTGAACTTTGTGAGACAAATTTTCACATTCTTATATCCTTCTTTCATTTCCACAGAATTTGCAACTGGATTTGATGGGAGTTCACGCAAAAGTTCAGCTTTTAGGCTTTTCACGGAACTGTCTCTGAAGAGTCGCCATTTTGAGGCCTTGTAATCCACTCCCACGGCTTGGAACAAACCCTTAACATCAAACAATAGCACAACGAAATTTCTTTACAAAATTTGAAAGAAGGATACAAACTTGTCGTGCTGATTCCTATAACTCAACTTGCATCTGTGATCCAACAAGTTCCATTCACTTAGACATGATGCCAGCAGCTCAGCATTGGATCTGGTGAGTCCTAAATCTTGGACCAAATCATCCAGTTCTTGCTGATTGGGAAAGTGTGGAGCGTCCCCACACACCTGCCGCTAAGGTATTGCTAACCTATGCTAGGCACCCACAAAACTCCTTCACGAACACTTGCCACACATTTCACGTTCATTGTACATAAAGCATAAGTACTCTCTAAATGTTAGCAAGTTACAGTACCTCAATGACGTCTGTGGTTGCTAGGCATCCTTACGTCCCAGCACAACTGGTGCTAAGGTATCGCTAACATACACTACACTAGGCACCCTAAAATTATCCCTTCATGAACACTCGCATCTCAATTCACCTACATTTCACACTAAATCATATGCAAATACATGACTACCACAATGATTCCAAACCTACCTCCGCAATTATTATGTTCCTTACTATGGTACAACATGACCTTGATGCAGCACCTTCGCCTCGAGATTTATGACACACCGCTATGTTGGCACACACCACACTCGTTCACGAACACTCACAGCAAGTTGGCCTTATATTTCACACAAATTCATATACTTATACATTATCGCTATCAAATTCCATACCTAAACACCTCTAATAATCCCTTCCCAATTACAGCACACAAGTAATGCCTGCCCCATTCCACACTGTGGCTATGGCGTACGTAATGCATGCTAGTTCCAATATATCACAAAGCCAGCCACTATAGCTTTCACACACTATACAGCTTAAGCATTTGCTTCACTCTATATATAAATGTACTCACAGCATAGGGCCCAGGGGAGGCTGAGTGGCGAAACCCAGCTACAGGGAACACATGTCTCTCCAGTAGGCCTAACGACTGATAACGGGCACCATTTCTTCTCAAGATATGTATCTATGTTCCATCGACAAAATCACTTCAAAATACGCACAGAAATAATATATTATCACACTCAGTCCATAGGGGCTTCGACTTGGGTGGGAGGGGGAGAATTAGAGGGAGTTAAAGGGACAGAACACACGATGCAGCCTTACAGCCTGACTCCTTCTGAGGTACTGATGTTTCTCGCTACGGGCAAGCTCCAAGGAGGCTCTACAGTGCTGCCAAGTGTTTTCCTTGGAAGAGGGACACGTCAGCTAGAACACGTCCAAATTTGACACAAATCAGCCAAACACTTTTCATTTGATGACGCTTTTTCTGCTTTTCACGCAATTCGCATCAGTGTGTGTTTATGTGTCAAACAGCAAAGAAGGCAGTTCGTGTCAATGTGCCTGGGAGGACTAAATTAATAAGAAGGTGGAGGTAGGTTCCCATCAATGTAACATTGGCCTCAAGTCCATTACCATCTCCAATGTCAAAGTAAATTACATTCATGTCATTAAATGAAACTATAATTTTACGGTTGATTAGATCTTATAGTCAAGCCTGGGAGAGGGAAAAGGTGGAAATTAACCCGCCACATCCCGTTGACGTGTATATACGTCCACACGTTTTGTCATTGTCAGTTCCTTTGATGTATATAAACGTGCATCAATTGCAAGGTCCCTAATTTGCACAATTTTCAATTTTTGGGCGTGATTTTTGGTAAGTATACACGGGATACCTTCCTCTACAAGATGTCAGGGAAGTCCAATGCCTTACCCTGCATGACCTCCCCCCCCCCACACGCCACTGTCTCAGCAATTCACCTGTTATCAGTGCCCTGGCCAGTAAAGAGATGTCGTGCCACGGTATGAAATTCAGGGCCAGAGTGATTCCCCAATCGACGACAATGTGGAGGACAAACTTTACGTTGCATTTGAGGAAGAAACAGTCAGAAATGATGATCAGGTAATCTTGCCAAAAAGGGTCAGGTATGTTGATGTGTTTGGTGAGTGAAACAATTCTTATAATGCCTATATTACTGTGTGAAAACCAATATACTTTCATACTACATATAAATTCGTACCAAGTAAATTAATAAATACCGTTTATGAGTGGTGTGAAATAGTTACCTTCCCATAGAACTCGTTTTCTTTGGAGCCAGCCTGATAGAAAACCCAATAAGGTAAGAGGTACTGCTACATGTATCGAGTATTTTAAATCTCAGGTGAGCGATTTCTCTAAGAATTTTCGATGTTTCTCACCAAAAGCAGAGGTTTGAGCCAATTTTTTTTTTTTTTTTTTCAAAATTGGTCAGGACTGGGGGAAATCAGTGGTGGAAAATCGGTCAGGACGGGGCGGGTTAAACTAGTTTACATGTAAACAAGATGCGTGAGGATGGAAGACTGTAGTAAGTCAACAGTGTTGAATCATCAGCCCAGTGCAGAGTAATTAATACACAAAGACTATTCTGTTTTGCTAATCTGACTAGAGAAGAACATTATCAGCAATTATAACAGTTAACTCATTATTCAGTTGGTACCCTTACAGATTACATACCCTTACAGATTACATACTTCTCTGTCATTCATATGTCATACACCATAATGCTCCTATAACATTATCACCCCAAGATAGGCGGAGATTCTCTGAATCCGGACGTCAGTAGGGATGGGTTAAAGAATTGAGGAAAATCAGAGTGAACGGTTTTGACTCTCACTGCCAATGGAATAATCGGAAATGGTTCCGGAAAACACTCTGAGGATTAAACAAATACTGTCATTCATAGGAAGCCGAGTAGCTCAATGACACACACCAAGACAGAATAATTTAATTGTTTTACTTTCAAACTCATAACACGAGAAATAAAATATTTTGTAAACAAGCAACTATTTACAGATACATAAGTTTTTCTAAATACTATGGTGCTAATCTCTGTTAAACATATATGTAATTTTGTATTAAATATCCTTCATTTACAGCTGAAACATATGCTACTGCCGATCATAATGATTAAGATTCTGGAATCGGTTCTTGCCTTGTGCCAGCTGCAAGGCACGTGGCACCTCCATTATGTATCTAACTTCAAAGACCTAATGTGTCGACAGAGCTATTTAGCCAGGACTGACTGGCACACCCCACCGCTGGCTAGAATTTGGTTCTCTTACAATATCCAGCAACAAATGACACATGTTACCGAAAGTGTTTGGCAACTCACTCGTACTCAGCAAACTGCGTGTTTGGAAAATCACTGGGGGAGGGGGAAGCGGTTGCCAAATCTGAAAACTTATAGGGTAGCTTATCGGAATCACGGCAATCGATTAGGGAACCGACTATTTCCTAGTCCTAGATGTCAGATCACCAGCATTTCACCCACTGTGATAGATGAGCATTTCAACTGCTGTGTATGAACCATAAACGAAGGGGATGTGTATCATACACAGTATCTGACGACCATCTCGTCTGCAGCGGGACTCAATGACAAGAGCATCAAAATCTACATTAATGGGACCTATTTTTAAAATCAATAAACTTCTTAACACCTTGAAGGACATCGGACTTTCGAAACCACTACCTACCTAAATTTTTTTCGTAGTTGTGCCTAGGAGGTGGTTTCTTAGGGTAAAACTCATGCTATATTTTATTACACAATTTTACATATTTTTTTTCTCAGACATAGTTGCCTTTTTATGAAATGTAATGAGACATGAAAATGCTTAATATTCACATGAATACCTCAGAAACTTAACACGAGAATATATATATATATATATATATATATATATATATATATATATATATATATGTATAATATATATGAGGTGCTCCATGGAGGAAGGGCTTAACCTGATGGCTGCGGCATTTGGTTCTACAGGACCTTTTGCCTGTGCGGGTTTCTGGCCCAAACTCAACTCTCGCAAAACAACATGAAATATATATCAGTGTACTCGCCATATATTTGTGTATCCTCTAGTAAACATTACTTTTTTCTAAAACGCCGTGATAATGGCGAAGTTGTGAAGAGAAGTTAGAGAAGTTGGTGACATAAAGCATCTTACCTTTACCGAGTGTGAGGGGAAAACGGAGCATCAGTGCAGATCCTAAAATAAAATTAATGCATTGCTATGGCATGAATATGAATGATAAGGTTATGTTCAAATCACACCGACATAACTGTACACTTGATAATAGCTCACTAAAATGCCCTGGTGTTCACAAGCTGGATGACGTTTCTGGTTAGTGACATTAAGAATTTGACGTGTATGTGTGTGTGTGTGTGTGTGTGTGTGTGTGTGTGTGTGTGTGTGTGTGTGTGTGTGTGTGTGTGTGTGTGTGTGTGTGTGTGTGTGTGTGTGTGTGTGTGTGTGTTCTTACCTAATTGTTCTTATCTAATTGTATCTTTACAGGAATGAGTCAAGCTCTACCTCTCCCGTGTCTTAAACCATATTTATCATTCATATCCTTAAAATTGTGAATTGTTTTGGCACACACTATTTCATTTGGTAGTGCATTCCACTGATCAATTGCTCTATTTGGGAAACTAAATTTCCTTACGTCTTTATCACCTCTCTTCTTATGTAGTTTTTTGCAGTGTCGTCTTGCTGATTGTTCCCCATAGGTTAAGCAATCATTTATGTCTAGTTTCTTCTTCCCTGATATGCATTTATATAATCATGTCACCTCTTTTCCTTCTCTCCTGTAGTGTTCTTAGATTCAGTTTATTTAGTCTTTCTTCGTAGCTTAGATCCCTTAAGCTTGGTACCCATATTGTAGCGGCCCTTTGAACTTTTTCAATCATGAGTTTTATGAGATGAGGACTCCAGACTACTGATGCATACTCCAGGGTTGGTTTGATGAATGATGTTATTATTTTTCATAGCATGTCTTCATTTATGTATGTGAATGCTATTCTCATATTTGCAAGCGGTGTATACAGGTTCCGTACCTTCTCACTGATGTGGTCAGCCGGAGATAGTCTGTTATTGATAATCACACCTAGGTCCTTCTCTCTTTCTGATGTGTGTACAGTAGGTTTTTTTTTCCTAACTTATAATCCCAATCAGTTCTTTTTCCACTTTTACCAGACTTAACATTACAGTTGTCCACGTTGAATTCCATTTGCCATGTATTACTCCATTCATGAAGTTTTTTTTAATTCTTCTTGTAGCTCTTTACAAGAGTCTGTGTTAATAATTCTTCTTTGTATTTTTGCATCATCTGCAAACATTTTTAGATAGCTTTCATTTTCAGTGTTACTGTCTATATCATTTATATACACTAAACACATGATTGGTGCCAGCACTGAGCCCTGTGGTACTCCACTAGCCACTTCTTTCCATGATGAGTAATTTCCCTTTAGTACTGTTCTCATTTCTCTTCTTATGAGAAAATCTAGCATCCAACAATACAGTTTGCCTCGAATTCCTCCTTGATGGTACAGTTTTCATAAAAGTCTTTGGTGTGGTACTATGTCAAATGCTTTCTTGAAATATAAATAGATACTGTCCACCCATCCTTCTCTTTCCTCTAATGTGTCTGTTACTCTGTCATAGTAACTCAACAGATTAGTAACACATGATTTTCCTCTTCTGAAACCAAACTGTCTTTCTCTTATCATATTGTGTTCTTCTAGATGATTTACCCAAGCTTTTCTTATAAGCTTTTCTAATACCTTGCTTACAACACTTGTTAGTGATACTGGTCGGTAATTGAGTGGATTTTGTCTATTCCCATTCTTGAATAAGGGAACAATGTTTGCTTTCTTCCAAATATCAGGTAGTTTACCTTGACTCAAGGATTTCTTCAAAGTTAAAAAATAATGGTTTACTTAACTCCTTTGCACATTCACGTAGTACCCAACATGAAATTTCATCAGGACCATTTGCTTTTCCTTTGTCTAATTTACTTAGCTCCTCCTGTATTACTTTTTCTTATGCTTGTATATCTGGTAGTATGTGTGGGCATGCATGTTCCACATAATCCCTCTCAAAAAATTTTTCCTCTGTAAAAACTGATTGGAATTTCTTGTTTAGTGCTTCACAAATATCCTTCTCTTGTGTATAGGTGATTCCCTCGTCCGTAATGGATTGTATTTTATCTTTTACTTTGGTTTTGCTTCTGATGTAGCTTTAAAATAGCTTCGGTAGAACTCTTTTTTCCTTTTGATTTTTTACATTCTATATTGAACCATTTTTTTTCTTTTCTTTTCTGCTTCTTTGTGCTTTGGATGTACTTCTGGATTCGTATTTCATAAAGTTCATAGAATTTTTTATATATAGCATTTAAATC
Source organism: Coenobita brevimanus (assembly GCF_032717465.1). Lineage (NCBI taxonomy): Eukaryota > Metazoa > Arthropoda > Malacostraca > Decapoda > Coenobitidae > Coenobita > Coenobita brevimanus. Next base: position 11,688,469 of record NC_136997.1, read on the forward strand.
TTGTCCTTTAAGCTCCTTTCTGCAATCAGTTTCTAAGAAATACTTCTTTAGGTCATGATAGTTTCCCTTTTTATAGTTCAGGCTCTTTTTGTAACTTTCATTGCTCTTAACTATGCCATATGCTATCCTGAAGTTGCAATTTAGTACTGCTTGGTCGCTTTTGCCGAATGGAGGATGGTATATTAAATTGTCAATATCGTTTTCTTGCCTAGTAAATATGAGATCTAGCATTGAGGGTACATCTAGTCCTCTTTTTCTGGTGCTTTCCCTCCTCTGATCTTCCCTCATTTTTTGTTTTTGCTTCCTCCCTCTTCTCTTTCAGTAATTCCAGTTCCTCTTGTGTTAGGCATCTTTTTATCCATACATTTTTTAACTCCTCTTTTTCCATAAGATTCTCTGCATTTTTTTTTATTTCCTCCACGGTGCTTACAATCTGGAAGGTTACCTTTAGAGGTCTTGACTTCCCTCGTATTTCCCTAACCTTTTGTGTTCCTCTATGTCTTTACTACAGATTTCCTCTGATACTTCTTTCAATATCCTCAATACGTTTGCCATCTCCTTTTTGTCTCTTGAGATCTTGTTGTTTACTTCTTCCTCTTCTATACCAGTGATTACTATAGATTTGTTTAGATCTACTGAATCTCTGACTAACTTAGGATTGTTTTGGATTATTCTTTTTACTGCCTTTTTAATGCTTTTTTCTTCCACCCTTGTTTCTAAGTCTTTCTTTACTTTCATCATTTCAGCTTAAGTGGTTTCCACATCATTTTTATAGCTTTGCACAGCTTCATTCACCTGTGTTATCTTCTCCTCAATATCACTGCTCTGGTCTATCAGACTGCATACTTACCTAATTGTCTCTGTATCATTTTTTAACTCTTCCATAATACTCTCGTGGTTGACTACTGTACTTGCCATTTCACTAATTTTTCTCCTAAGTGAACGCAGTTCTACTGTCAGTTCATCTATTGTTGTGTCTTTCTTGTTGACTTCCTTTCCTAATATTTCTATTTCTTTCTTTTTCAAGTGCATCTGTTTCTTAATTTCATCAATCACATTTTGAAAAGCCATCTCTAGCCTGTGTACACGTTCCACCAGTTTATTGTGAGTCTCCATTTCAACCAGTTCTTGGTAGAAATCATCGTACTGCTTTCAAACTTTATCTCTTTTCTTTTCCAAATTTGCTTTACTAAAGTATGTTGTCATTATGCAGTACTAAAATCACAGCTGGTACTCGAATTCCCTGGTGCAGTTGTAAACAAACGATCAGCTGATTATGCACACTTAGGATACTCTAATTTGTTTACTTTTCTGTTTGAACAAATCTTGCTTAAAACTTCTTTTTTTGATATATATATATTAGAACACCATTTAGTCTAACCTGGTACAGAGCTTGACACATGTAAGATACTAACTTAGGTAATGCCACTGCCGAAGTTGGCCGTGTATGGACCGATGTTGGCGTACGTCTGGTCTTCGTGCCTTGTGTGTGTGTGTGTGTGTGTTCTTACCTTACCTAATTGTTCTTACCTAATTGTATCTTTACAGGAATGAGTCAAGCACGTATTGTCCCGTGTCTTAGACCATATTTATTGTACATATCTTTAAATTTGTGAATTGTTTTGGCACACACTATTTCATTCGGTAGTGTATTCCATTAATTAATTGCTCTGTTTGGGAAACTGAATTTCCTTACGTCTTTATCACCTCTCTTCTTATGCAGTTTTTTGCAGTGTCCTCTTGCTGATGCTTCTCCATATGTTAAGTAATCATTTATGTCTATTTTCTCCTTTCCTGATATGCACTTATATAGCATTATCATGTCACCTCTTTTCCTTCTCTCCTGTAGTGTTGGTAGATTCAGTTTACTTAGTCTTTCTTCGTAGCTTAGGTCCCTTAAGCTTGGTATCCATCTTGTAGCGGCCCTTTGAACTTTTTCAATCTTGTCTATATGTTTTTTGAGATGAGGACTCCAGACTATTGATGCATATTCCAGGGTTGGTCTAATGAATGATCATATTATCCTTCTTAGCATGTCTTCATTTATGTATGTGAATGCTATTCTCATATTTGCAAGCAGTGAATACATATTCCGTACCTTCTCGCTGATGTGGTCAGCCGAAGATAGTCTGTTATTGATAATCACACCTAGGTCTTTCTCTCTTTCTGATGTGTATAGGGTTTTATTTCCTAACTTATAATCCCAATCAGGTCTTTTTCCACTTTTACCAAACTTGATTACATGACACTTGTCCACATTGAATTCCATTTGCCATGTACTACTCCATTCATGAAGTTTATTTAATTCTTCTTGTAGCTCCCTACAAGAGTCTGTGCTAGTAATTCTCCTTTGTATTTTTGCATCATCTGCAAACATATTCAGATAGCTCTCATTTCCAGTGTTACTGTTTATATCATTTATGTACACTAGAAACATGATTGGTTCCAGCACCGAACCCTGTGGTACTCCACTAGTCACTTCTTTCCATGATGAGTAGTATCCTCTTAGTACTGTCCTCATTTCTCTTTTTATGAGAAAGTCTTGCATCCAACAAAACAGTTTGCCTCGAATTCCTCCTCGATGGTACAGCTTCCATAAAAGTCTTTGGTGTGGTACTGTGTCAATAGCTTTCTTGAAATCTTAATAGATACTGTCCACCCATCCTTCCCTTTCCTGTATTGTGTTTGTTTACTCTGTCATAGTAGCTCAACAGATTAGTAACACATGATTTTCCTTTTCTGAAACAAAACTGTCTTTCTGTTATCATACTGTGTTCTTCTAGATGATTTACCCAAGCTTTTCTTATAAGTTTTTCTAATACCTTGCTTACAACACTGGTCAGTGATATTGGTCGGTAGTTGAGAGGATTTTGTCTATTTCCTTTCTTGAATAAGGGGACTATATTTGCTTTTTTCCAAATATCAGGTAGTTTCCCTTGACTCAAGGATTTCTTGAAAATTAAAAATAATGGTTTACTTAACTCCTTTGCACATTCTCGTAACACCCAACATGAAATTTCATCAGGACCACTTGCTTTTCCTCTGTCTAATCTACTTAACTCCTCCTGTATTTCTTTTTCTGCTATTTGTATATCTGGTAGTATGTGTGGACATGCGTGTTCCACATATTCCCTCTCAAATTTTTTTCTTCTGTAAAAACTGATTGAAAATTCTTATTTAGTGCTTCACAAATATCTTTCTCTTGTGTATAAGTGATTCCCTCGTCCGTGATGGATTGTATTATATCTTTTACTTTGGTTTTGCTTCTGATATAGCTGTAAAACAGCGTTGGTTGATCACTACTTTTATTTATTATATCCTCCTCAAACTGTTTTTGGGCTTCCCTCCTTACTCTTATATAGTCGTTTCTTGCCTGTTTGTAATTATTATACACCCTTTCACTATTGTGTCTTCTGTATCTATTCCACAACAAATCTCTTCTTTCTTTTGATTTTTTACATTCTGTATTAAACCATTTCTGTATTTTCTTATCTGCTTCTTTGTGCTGTGGGATGTACTTCTGGACTCCTATTTCATAAAATTCACAAAATTTTTCATATACAGCATTTAAATCTTGTCCTCTAAGCTCATTTTCCCAATCAACTTCTAAGAAATATTTCTTTAGGTCTTGATAATTTCCCGTTTTATAGTTTAGTCTCTTTTTGTAACTGTCATTGCTGTTTACTATGTCATATGCTATCCTGAAGTTATAATTTAGTACTGCATGATCGCTTTTTCCGAGTGGAGGGTGATATATTAAATTGTCAATGTCATTTTCTTGCCTAGTAAATATTAGATCTAGCACTGAAGGTACATCAAGTCCTCTTTTTCTAGTGGTTTCCCTCACATGTTGCGTTAAGAAAAACTCTTGTACGAGATCCAGGAGCTTTTGGTCCCAACAGCTTTCTTGGCTATTTATATCTAGAGTATTCCAATTTATATTTGTATTGAAATCCCCAGTTAGTATAATTCTTTCCGATTGCTCTTCCATTTTATGTAGCAAGGATCTTATACTCTGAATTGTACTCTCTGCCAGGTACTCATATTCGTCTCTTTCCCATGTGTTTGATCTGGGTGGCATATAAAAATTGGCTACAATTACTTTACCTTCAGATGTGTCGATCTCTACTGCAATCAGTTCTACTTGTGATGGTATATCTAGATTTATTTCCTTGACTTTTAGATTTTTCTTAGTTAATATTATAATTCCTCCTCCTTTTTTTAAATTTCTGTCTCTTCTCCATATATTGTATTCCTCTAAGTTTAGTATGTCATTGGATATCCTTGGTGTTAATTTTGTCTCAGTTAGGCATATTATTTGTGGTTCATTTTCTCTGACATAATCATTCATCTCTAGTAATTTAGATACCATTCCATCCACATTTGAGTACATCAACTTTATCATCTTGTTTATATACTTGTCATGACATGGTTCTACTAACTTCGTCCTTTTTCTTCCATCCTGTTTGTGTACCACTTTCGTACCTGCAATCCTATTACTTTGTAAAAAAAATTTCTTCTTGTCCTCTTCTGATCTTCCCTCATTTTTTGTTTTTGCTTCCTCCCTTTTCTCTTTCAGTAATTCCAGTTCCTCTTGTGTTAGACATCTTTTTATCCATACCTTTTTGAACTCCTCTTTTTCCATAAGATTCTTTGCATTTTTTAGTATCTCTTCCACAGTGTTTACACTCTGGAAAGTCACCTTTAGAGGTCTTGTCTTGCTTTTCTCGTATTTCCCTAACCTTTGTGTTCCTCTATGTCTTTACTACAGATTTCCTCTGATACTTCTTTCAGTAAGCTCATTACATTTGCCATCTCCTTTTTGTCTCTAGTGATTTTGTTTTTAATTTCTTCCTCTTCTATACCAGTGATTACTATTGATTGAATTATTTCTACTGAATCTCTGACTAACTTTGGATTGTTTTGGATTATTCTTTTCACTTCCTTTTTAATGTTTTTTTCCTCCACCCTTGTTTCTAAGTCTTTCTTTACTTTCACCATTTCAGCATACGTGATTTCTACATCATTTTTGTAGCTTTGCACAGCTTCATTCACCTGTGTTATCTTCTCCTCAATATCACTGCTCTGGTCCATAAGACTGCTTGCTTGTCTAATTGTCTCTGTGTCATTTTTTAACTCTTCCATAACACTCTCGTAATTAACTACTGTACTTCCCATTTCACTCACTTTGTTCCTAAGCGTATTCAATTCCACTGTTAGTTCACTGATGGTTGTGTCTTTCTTATTGGTCTCCCTTCCTAGTTTTTCTATCTCTTCCTTTTGCAAGTGCATTTGCTTCTTTATTTCATCAATTTCATTTTTGAAAGCCATTTCTAGTTTGTGTACACGTTCAACCAGTCTATTGTGAGTCTCCACTTCAACCAGTTCTTGGTAGAAATCATTTTGCTTTTTACTTTTATCCCTTTTCTTTTCCAAATTTGTTTTACTGAAGTATGGATCCATTTTGTAATACTAAATGAACAGAGTGTGTACTTACAAAGTATGCACGCTTTCCCCGTGTTGCTGTAGTATAAAGAAACCCAGCTGACTCAACGCATCGTGGTTCTTTGTTGTTTGAACCAGTCTTATTTAAACTTATTATTTCTTTTCCTTTTAATAATGAAAAATCATTTAGTCTAACCTGGTACAGAGCTTGACTCATTCAAAGATACTTATTTAGGTAATGCCTCTGGCCGTGTTGAGCTGGTATGGAGCGCCGGTAACAGACGTCTACCTCCGACGATGCCGTGTGTGTGTGTGTGTGTGCAAATGTTGTATAGGTGGATAAGAATCTGAGTCAAGAGAGGAGAAACGATGGATGAGAAGGAAAGAGGGGTGATGTTTTGAGTTTCCTCCCACCATCAACCCTAAACTCAAAACATAACCCCTCTTTCCTTCCCATCCTTCCATTCTCCTATCTTCACCCTGATTCTTACCGACCTATACAACACTTGTACACACACACACACACACACACACACACACACACACACACACACACACACACACACACACGCACACACACACACACACAAGGCACTGGGGGTGTGAGGGGGCTAGAGGTATTGGTAGGGGGGGGGGATTGTAGAGAGGCAGGTAGGGCAAAAAAAAGGTGAGGTCCCAGGAGGAAAGGATTACCGATAACAAGACGAAGAGAAAGAAAGAAACAGGGGACAGGTGTAGTGGGATGTCCTATCGGAGGGAGAAAGAATGTTGGGAAAAGAAACGGGGGTCAAAGGGGAAAAAGATTGCCGATCCCAGCACGGGTGTGTGTGTGTGTGTGTGTGTGTGTGTGTGTGTGTGTGTGTGTGTGTGTGTGTGTGTGTGTGTATGTTCTTCCCTAATTGTTCTTACCTAATTGTATTTTTACAGGAATGAATCAAGCTCGTACTGTCCCGTGTCTTAAAACCATATTTATCGTACATATCCTTAAATTTGAGAATTGTTTTGGCACACACTATTTCATTCGGTAGTGCATTCCATTGATCAATTGCTCTGTTTGGGAAACTGAATTTCCTTACGTCTTTATCACCTCTCTTCTTATGCAGTTTTTTGCAGTGTCCTCTTGCTGATGCTTCTCCATATGTTAACTAATCATTTATGTCTATTTTCTCCTTCCCTGATATGCACTTATATAGCATTATCATGTCACCTCTTTTCCTTCTCTCCTGTAGTGTTGGTAGATTCAGTTTATTTAGTCTTTCTTCGTAGCTTAGGTCCCTTAAGCTTGGTATCCATCTTGTAGCGGCCCTTTGAACTTTTTCAATCTTGTCTATGTGTTTTTTGAGATGCGGACTCCAGACTACTGATGCATATTCCAGGGTTGGTCTAATGAATGATGTTATTATCCTTCTTAGCATGTCTTCATTCATGTATATGAATGCTATTCATATATTTGCAAGCAGTGTATACATCTGTGCTTGTAAGGGGTTGGCAATAGCCAACACCTACTTTCGGCATAAGATGATCCACCGGTATACATGGAGAGTAATGAGGAGGATGGATGGTGAACTTGTTGAACGAAAGGCAATGATAGACTACGTGTGTGTGGATGAGCGAATGAGAAGACAAGTGTTAGATGCAAGAGTGTGGAGAGGGTGGGGGAATGGAGTCTCGGACCATCACTTAGTGATGGCCAAGGTAGAGCTGCGAAGAAAGTGGTTGAGGAGACGAAGGGGAAGACAGGATGAAGCAACTCCGGTGAGAAGAGTGAAGAAATTGCAAGATAATGAGAAAATGACAGAGTATAAGAGCATAGTGGAAGAAAGATTGGGAAGGTATGAGCTAGAGCAGATGGAAGGGGTGGAAGACGTATGTAAGATATTCACGGAAGAGATAGGCGCAGCGTGTGAGGCGGTTTGTGGAGTGAGGAGGAGATGCAAGGGTGTGCAAGGGACAGCATGGTGGAATGATGAGGTGAAACGAGCTGTGGAACAAAAGAAGAAGGCATATAGTGAATGGTTAGTGAGTAGAGGTAGGGGAGAAGATGAGAGAGAGAAGAGAGAGGTATATGTGAGCACCAGAAGGGAGGTTAAGAGACTGGTGAAGGAGAGTAAAAAGAAAGTGGATGAGGAGTTTGGGAGGAATCTGAGTGTGAAATGGAGGGAGAGTAAGAAATTGTTTTGGAAGGAGGTAAAGAAAGTAAGGCAGTGTGAAAGGGGAAATAGTAGGGGAATGAAAGACAGGAATAATAGATTGTTGGTGGAGAAGAGAGAGAAACTGAGGAGATGGAAGGAGCCCTTTGAGGATTTGTTGAACGTGGAGAGTGAGAGCAGTGCGAGTATAAGAGGGTGGGGAATGGCTGGGAGAAGAAGAGATGAGAGGAGGGAGGAAGAGATCAGTAGGGCGGAAGTAGTGGAAGCGATGAAGAAGATTAAGTAGGGAAAGGCCCCAGGAATTGATGGAGTGTGTGGTGAAATGCTTAGGTATGGGGGTGAGATTGTTGTGGAGTGGATATGGAAATTGTGTAGATTGGCTTGGCAAGAGGGAAGGGTTCCAGAGGACTGAAAATCAGGTATAATTGTTCCTTTATACAAAGGAAAAGGAGAGAGAGAAGTATGTGGTAACCATAGGGGTATTTGCCTACTTAGTGTGACTGGTAAAATATATGGTAGAATACTCATTGATAGGGTTAGGCATATGACAGAGGGCCTAGTTGGAGTCGAACAAGGGGGATTTAGGAAGGGAAAACGGTGTGTAGATCAGATATTTGTTCTAGGATGTTTAGTAGAGAAGTATCTAGAGAAGGGAAGGAAAGTGTATGCTGCCTTCATGGACTTGGAGAAAGCTTATGACAGAATAGGTAGGCAAGGTATGTGGAAGGTATTAAGAATATACGGAGTGGAGGGAAAATTGTCGAGTGCTGTGAAGAGTATGTACGAGTGAGCTAGGGTTACGGTGCGAGTGGATGGTGAGCTGAGTGAGTTCTTTGATCTCAATGTGGGACTGAAACAGGGTTGTGTGATGTCTCCATGGCTGTTTAATATATACATGGATGGGGTTGTAAAGGAGGTGCAGGGTAGGGCAGTGGATGTGGGGGCGGCTCTAATGAATGAGGGTGAGATTTGGAAGCTTCCGGTGTTGCTATTTGCTGATGATACAGTACTGTTGAGTGAAGATGAATGGGAGTTGCAAGGTTTGGTGAATGAATTTGGGACAGTGTGTAGGAGGAGGAATCTGAAAGTTAATGTAAACAAAAGTAAAGTTATGGTGTTTGAGAGGAATGAAGTCACAGAGTGTGCAGTGAGGTTGGATGGTGAGGATATGGAGAATGTGAGTGCATTCAAGTACTTGGGTAGTGTGATGAGTAAGGATGGAAATTTGGGGGATGAAGTGCATGAAAGGGTACAGCAGGGAAGGAAGGTTGTTGGTACACTGAAAGCAGTGATGAGAAATAGGGAGATGAGTATGGAAGTTAAGAAGTCACTGCATGATAGTATTGTGATCCCTACCCTGACGTATGGAAGCGAGGCATGGACCTTGCAAAAGGGGAACAAGTCAAGAGTGAGAGCAGTGGAAATGAGTTACTTGAGAGGAGCATGTGGAGTGACGTGGAGGGACAGGTTGACGAATGAAGAAGTGAAGGAACGCTGTGGGGTGGATGTGGATGTGGTTGAGAAGATTAGGAGAAATACGCTGAGGTGGTTTGGACATGTGAAGAGAATGGAGAATGAAAAACTGACTAAGAGGGTGTATATAGGTGAGGTGGAGGGAGGGAGAGGGAGAGGTAGACCGAGGATGAGGTGGAGGGATGGAGTTGAGAGGTATATGAGGGAGGGGGGGCATGAGTTGGGGGGAGGGCAGTCAAATGGTGGGTGACAGAGCGACTTGGAGGCGTTTTGTCTGCGGCCACCCTTTGCGGGATTAGGGCGTCGGGCTATAGATAGATAGATAGTATACATGTTCTGTACCTTCTCGCTGATGTGGTCAGCCTGATGTGGTCAGATCCTCCTCTCTTTCTGATGTGTATAGGGTTTTATTTCCTAACTTATAATCCCAATCAGGTCTTTTTCCACTTTTACCAAACTTGATAACATGACACTTGTCCACACTGAATTCCATTTGCCATGTATTACTCCATTCATGAAGTTTATTTAATTCTTCTTGTAGCTCTTTACAAGAGTCTTTTAGTAATTCTCCTTTGTATTTTTGCATCATCTGCAAACATATTCAGACAGCTCTCATTTCCAGTGTTACTGTTTATATCATTTATATACACTAAAAACAATGATTGGTGCCAGCACTGAACCCTGTGGTTTTCCACTGGTCACTTCTTTCCATGATGAGTAGTATCCTCTTAGTACTGTTCTCATTTCTCTTTTTATGAGAAAATCTTGCATCCAACAAAACAGTTTGCCTCGAATTCCTCCTTGATGGTACAGTTTCCATAAAAGTCTTTGGTGTGGTACTGTGTCAAAAGCTTTCTTGAAATCTAAATAGATACTGTCCACCCGCCCTTCTCTTTCCTGTATTGTGTTTGTTACTCTGTCATAGTAGCTCAACAGATTAGTAACACATGATTTTCCTTTTCTGAAACCTAACTTTCTTTCTGTTATCATACTGTGTTCTAGATGATTTACCCAAGCTTTTCTTATAAGCGTTTCTAATACCTTGCTTACAACACTGGTCAGTGATACTGGTCGATAGTTGAGTGGATTTTGTCTATTTTCTTTCTTGAATAAGGGGACAATATTTGCTTTCTTCCAAATATCAGGTACTTTACCTTGACTCAAGGATTTCTTGAAAATTTAAAATAATGGTTTACTTAACTCCTTTGCACATTCTCGTAGTACCCAACATGAAATTTCATCAGGACCACTTGCTTTTCCTCTGTCTAATTTACTTAACTCCTCCTGTATTACTTTTTCTGCTATTTGTATATCTGTCAGTATGTGTGGACATGCATGTTCCACATAGTCCCTCTCAAAATTTTTTTCTTCTGTAAAAACTGATTGGAAATTCTTATTTAGTGCTTCACAAATATCTTTCTATTGTGTATAAGTGATTCCCTCGTCCGTAATGGATTGTATTATATCTTTTACTTTGGTTTTGCTTCTGATGTAGCTGTAAAACAGCTTTGGTTGACCACTATTATTTATTATATCCTCCTCAAACTGTTTTTGGGCTTCCCTCCTTATTCTTGTATAATCGTTTCTTGCCTGTCTGTAATTATTATATGCCCTTTCACTATTGTGTCTTCTGTATCTATTCCACAACAAATCTCTTTTTTCTTTTGAATTTTTACATTCTGTATTGAACCATTTCTGTATTTTCTTATCTGCTTCTTTGTGCTGTGGGATGTACTTCTGGACTCCTATTTCATAAAATTCACAGAATTTTTCATATACAGCATTTAAATCTTGTCCTCTAAGCTCATTTTCCCAATCAACTTCTAAGAAATACTTCTTTAGGTCTTGATAATTTCCCTTTTTATAGTTTAGGCTCTTTTTGTAACTTTCATTGTTGTTAACTATGTCATATGCTATCCTGAAGTTGTAATTTAGTACTGCATGATCGCTTTTGCCGAGTGGAGGGTGATATATTAAACTGTCAGTATCATTTTCTTGCCTAGTAAATAATAGATCTAGCACTGAAGGTACATCGAGTCTTCTTTTTCTGGTGGTTTCCCTCACATGTTGCGTTAGGAAAAACTCTTGCACAAGATCCAGGAGCTTTTGGTCCCAACAGCTTTCTTGGCTAATTATATCTAGAGTATTCCAATTTATATTTGTATTAAAATCTCCAGTTAGCATAATTCTTTCCGATTTCTCTTCCATTTTATGTAGTAATGATCTTAAACTCTGAATTGTTCTCTCTGCCAGGTACTCATATTCGTCTCTTTCCCATGTGTTTGATCTGGGTGGCATGTACAAATTGGCTACAGTTACTTTCCCTTCAGATGTGTTGATCTCTACTGCAATCAGTTCTGCTTGTGATGGTATATCTAGTTTTATTTAGTTAACTTTTAGATTTTTCTTAGTTAATATTATAACTCCTCCTCCTTTTTTTAAATTTCTGTCTCTTCTCCATATATTGTATTCCTCTAAGTTTAGTATGTCATTGGATATCCTTGATGTTTTGTTTCAGTTAGGCATATTATTTGTGGTTCATTTTCTCTGATATAATGATTCATCTCTAGTAATTTAGATACCATTCCATCCACATTTGAGTACATCAACACTATCATCTTGTTTATATACTTGTCATGACATGGTTCTACTACCTTCCTCCTTTTTATTCCATCCTGTTTGTGTACCACTTTCGTATCTGCAATCCTATTACTTTGTAAAAAAATGTGTTCTCTTCTGATCTTCCCTCATTTTTTGTTTTTGCTTCCTCCCTCTTTTCTTTCAGTAATTCCAGTTCCTCTTGTGTTAGGTATCTTTTTATCCATACATATTTGAACTCCTCTTTTTCCATAAGATTTTTTCCATTTTTTAGTATCTCCTCCACAGTGTTTACACTCTGGAAAGTCACCTTTAGAGGTCTTGTCTTGCTTTTCTCGTATTTCCCTAACCTTTTGTGTTTCTCTATGTCTACTACAGATTTCCTCTGATACTTCTTTCAGTAAGCTCATTACATTTGCCATCTCCTTTTTGTCTCTTGTGACCTACCCCTGGGGGTAAGTTTTTTTTTTTTTTTCAAGAATACTCCCCCAGTATCCCTGTTTGTCGAAAAAGGCGACTATAAGGGTTGGCGGAGGGTTAGTGCCCCTCCCCGGAAAACAACTAACTAAAAAAACAAACAATAAGCCTCAGACAAGGACTGACCAAACGATGACGACCAAGGACCGGACAATGGACATGGTTATCGGAACGTGGAATGTAAGAGGAGCGAATGATGAGGTGAAAGAGAGAGATATTTTCCAGGTGCTTGAGGGTGCGAAAGTGGATGTATGTGGAATAACTGAAACAAAATGGTGAGGAGAAAGTGTGAGAGAATGGGAGTATGGATGAGGTATATGTGCAGGAGTAGGTGAGAATGAGAGGGCAAAGGAAGGAGTATGTATAGTTGTGAGTAAAAAATGGAAGAGGAGCATAAGACAGTATGGATCAGTTGGGTCAAGGATTGTGTGGGTAAAGTTGAAAGTTGGAATACAAATGTGGGCGATTGTGTGTGTGTATGCGCCAACGCAAGATCGTGCTAGAAGAGTGAGAGAAGAGTTCTGGACAAATGTAGAAGTGTGCATGGAAAAGTTTGGAAGGAATGGGAAAGTGTTTTTGATTGGTGATATGAATGGTAAAGTTGGGAATGTGAGGGTGGATGGAATAGTTGGTGAGTGAGGTGTGCCTGCTGAGATTGATGAGAATGGCAGTGCGTTAGTGGACATTTGTGCTGGGAGGGGGTTGGTGATAGCCAATACCCTCTTCAGGCATAAAATGATCCACAGGTATACATGGCGAGTGATGAGAAGGGTGGGTGGTGAACTGAATGAAAGGAAGGCAATGATTGATTATGTGTGTGTGGATGAAAGGATGCGAAGATGTGTAATGGATGCAAGAGTTTATAGAGGTTGGGGGAGTGGACTTTCTGACCACTACTTGGTGGTGGCCAGAATTAAAATTCAAGTAAGATGGAGGAATAGAATAAGGGAAAGACGAGAGGAAGGAGTAGTTGCAAGGAGAGTGGAAAGGTTACAAGAGGATGAGAAAAAGGCAGAGTATAAGAGAGAAGTGGAGGAACGATTGGGCAAATATGAATTGGAGCAGATGGGAGATGTGGAAGGTGTGTGTAGCATATTTACAGAAGAAATATGTGCAGCATGTGATGTGGTGTGTGGAAGAGAAGACGGAGGGGGGTGCAAGGAACAGCGTGGTGGACTGAAGAGGTGAAACAGGCTGTGGCACAAAAGAAGAAAGCATACAATGAATGGATGAGAAATAGGGGCGTGGAAGAAGTTGAGAGGCGGAAGAGAGAGTTATATGTAGAAAGAAAGAGAGAGGTGAAAAGATTAGTAAGAGAGAGTAAGAAGAGAGTGGATGAGGAATTTGGAAGGAATTTGAGTGTAAAGTGGAGGGACTGTAAGAAAATGTTCTGGAGAGAGGTGAAAAGAGTAAAACAGGGTGGAAGTGAAGTTAGCAGGGGAGTGAAAGATAAAAATGGTAGATTACTAGTGGAGAAGGGAGAAAAAGTGAGCAGATGGAGAGAACACTTTAAGGAATTGTTGAACGTAGAGGATGGAAGTAATGCGAGTATAAGTGGCTGGGGAATGGCTGGGAGAAGGAGGGAGGTGAGAAGACAGGAAGAAATCAGTAGGATAGAAGTTGTAGAAGCAATGAAGAAAGCTAAATCGGGGAAAGCCCCAGGAATTGATGGAGTGTGTGGTGAAATGCTGAAGCATGGGGGAGAGATAGTAGTAGAATGGATGTGGAAGATGTGCAGATTGGCCTGGGAGGAAGGTAGAGTCCCGGAGGATTGGAAGTCAGGTATAATTATTCCCTTGTACAAAGGAAAAGGGGAAAATGAAGTGTGTGGTAATCATTGGGGCATTTGTCTTCTTAGTATAATAGGAAAAGTGTACGGTAGGATACTTATTGACAGAGTTAGAGAAAGAACAGAGAAATTAGTTGGAGAAGAACAGGGAGGCTTTAGGAAGGGAAAAGGTTGTGTAGATCAGATATTCATTCTTAGATCTTTAGTGGAAAAGTTTCTAGAGAAGGGAAAGAAGTTGTATGCGGCTTTCATGGATTTGGAGAAAGCATATGACAGGGTGTATAGACAAGGATTGTGGAAAGTGTTAAGAATATAGGGAGCAGATGGGAAGAAGCAGGTTTCCTTAATTTTCTGTAATTTTATCGAGTGACGGAGATTTAAAGCAATTGTTCGAATGCTGACCTTGACTTGGACTATTATAATACTTTGTTGACTCATATTTCTATCTTCCTACGCAGATTTCATTGTTGTTATGTATATAACGGATTTCTTATTGCTTTTGACGATTGTATTGTCAACAAACTCAGTATCATATCTGATAATAAAGACAGTACCGGTTTACGTAACAGTGAAATCGAACAAACACCTCCAGCCAATCAGAATCTCGGCTGGAACAGTGTTGCCATACATGCCTGGCCAGATTAATTGGTATGAGGTATAGCTACATCCACCCTCCCTCGTGACTGGCAGTGGCAGGTGCCTGACCAGGGAAACGGTGAGAAGGGGTTGACAGGTGTCGCTGTGACCTACAGTCTGTCCCACTTTGGGAAGTAGGTCTGGGCTAGATGTGGGTGTATCGCACGCACTCAGGAATGTCCAGATATGGGTGTTTCGAAGCTTACGGGTTAAATGCCAAAATGATGTTTTGAGATAATAGCGATTGAAAGTTTGGAAGATTATAACTCCGCAATACCCACATTGACTTTTTTGGTTTTGGTTTTAAATATAGGTCTAGTTAATGCCTACTTGGGTTTTCAGGTTCATGCTGTCATCATATATTTTTAATAAATTTAATTTTAACAGGGCAGGAAGATGCTTCATCACAGAAATATATATAAAGGCCAGGTGAACATACTGGTACATGCAACTCAAAATGGCTGATTTGGTGGACACACCCTCCCTCCACTGAGCGCCTCATATAAGTACCTTAGCTACATTTTCAAGGGTTAAATGCTTCGTGAGTATGCACAATTGTGTGTGTGTGTGTGTGTGTGTGTGTGTGTGTGTGTGTGTGTGTGTATGTAAGCTTGAGTGTGAGAATGTGTGCACTTGTGCATTTTGCAAGTATGAGAGCATGTGATTGTGTTACTGTCCTGAGTGCAGGCACTAGGGGGGGTGTCTGTGTACATGTCTCTTTTACAGCCAAATTTGGTATTTTCTTGATCCACATCAAACGACTCCAAAAAAAAGTTTGGGTAACACTTGCACACCAAGTACGTTTTTTCTGTACAGGCCACTTTATGATAATTCTTTGGCGTCATTTCACCAAACAAGGAAATCCTACATTTCATAGAATATCAGACCAAGCATTAACTTTAGAATTAAAATTTACATTTATTTTCCAGGTTGACACATAGACAATACATTTTCTGTATGACTTACTTAAACAAAATATGCTTTTCCATGCAAAATGGTTTTATTTAGCTCGAATTTGGTAATAAAAAACATTGCTTTCAGTTTGCCTATTAAACAAACTTTAATACCACCTCACTCACTTAATATTAAAGACAGAGCAGCAAAAATTGGTCAGAAGTTACCTCATGTAGTTCTCTTCTAACTAGAAACTAGACTTTTTTTATTGGTAGGTATCATACGGTGACAGTGAGGCCTAACAAAGAAAAGTTACTCCTAACCTCCCAAATGCCTGCTCCCAAGGCCCAAAAGTCCTCCTACATATCATACGCCTCTGGATGTCACCACTTCGGTGCTAACACCCACAATCCATATTGAATACATGCTAGGGCTGTCTCATACAGGACTGATGTATTGGGATTAGTGGGGATATTTTTACGACATGTCGGTGGATATTCTAGTACAGTGTTAAAGTCTGTTTTATATGAAATTCATATCTTTAAACTGTGTCATGCCTCAGTGGAGATTTTAACCTGGGTCCTGTAGGACCGCAGGCCACCTGTCTTCCGAATGAGCCACCTCTTTATGGATTGTTGTGTAATAAACTGATGGAATGCTTGTGGATGCCTATCTTAAGCTTATTGTGAACCTTGTCATTATATGGTTATCATCTCAGTCTACTGGGAATCTTACCTGATGGGGAGACCAGAAACTGGAACAAAGTATTAACCTTTTATCTAAGTGCAGTGATGGGGTCACTGGGCATGGCAAGGAAAAACAATATGTGGCTCAGTGGGACTTGATTTACCATGAAATGTTGGCAGTGAAGAATTTACTTCGCCAATATACAAATGTGATGGAGAGAACCCATGATACATACAACCATCATCGATCATCTCAAGTTAACACAGACCATAGAGAGTCACAAATTCAAGCCATGATAAAATTTGTTGAAGAGAAAGGATCCCCACTGTCTGTTCATGCTTCTCCAATCTTGCAAAATTTTGTGACAAAAGTGGTTATGACCAGTGAGATCAGGAATGATGTCCTGTATGCATTCAGCAAAGGAAAAGACAAGTACCTGAAATTTAGGAATGAGAGATTTTTCATGAAAACGACCAGGATAATTTACTGCATTCATTGTACTAATTTGAAAACAATGAAAACCATTCAAAACAAACCAACAAAAACAATAAGAAAGACAGTGAAGGAGAAAATATAGCAGAACAGAACACTGAAATAGCAAGGGAAGCGTGGCTTTACCACAGGTGAGCTATTGAAATATGATGTTCTTCCATCTCCATTATTGTTTGATGCGGTAGGAATGATGATAAAGCCCGAAAAGAGTTTGTTACTGAGGAACTGGAGGCTCATCTTAAAGCTGAAGACTACAGTTATAGTCAGTCATCGTGTCAATGCTTCCTTCATCATAGGTGTCATGGCTACCATTCAAAAGATTAATCTTAACAAACTCTCCAAATTCAGTGACCTCCTGGACAATTTCATGTCATTTTCAGCCATATATCGTCAGTTTGGACGCTATGACTATGTCTTTGACATGTATTCTGAAGAGCCCTCTGGAAAGGACAGTGAGAGGAAATGACGCACTGATAAAGTACCCATTGAATACAGTTCAACTAACCCATCCTCTCCACTACCAAAAGACATGGGAAATTTTTGGCCATCAAACAGCAACAATTTTCTTGAAAAACTGATCTATCAGCATCTTCGTTCCAAAATTGTCTCTGGGCAGCATCCCATTGTGCTTGGACATGTGACTAGGGAGGATGAGCAACACCATTGTATCATCATTAACCAAGGAGAGGAGAATACACCCGTTCACCTTCAATCAACATTTGAGGAAGCAAACATTCAGCTAATCCTCTGTGTTTTGGACTCCCTGAAGAATGGGCACACGGTATGCGTTGTCCTTTCTAATGACACACATGTCATTGTTGCCCTTCTGTACCACATTCCTGTTTTTTTGTTATACAATGTCCAGGAGTTGTGGGTTTGAGCTGGAGTTAGAGATACAGCCCGTTATGTGCCACGCCATACTATGTTTGAGCGCCTTGGAAGTCACCTCTGTGCAGGTCTACCGGCTGTACACAGCCTTACAGGGTGTAACATCACAAGCAAAGTCGCCACTAAAAAGGCTGCATTGAAAGCTAAAGCACTTTGGGCAAACTGCCACCCCATTTCAATCTGCTCTGCAAGATGCTGAATGCTATTTAGTGAAAGTTTTAACATCTAGAAGTGAGTCAGAGAATTTCTTGGAGTTATGCACTAATCTTTCGCCATGAAAACGGGAGTTCTCATCAGAACCTGCCTCCAACCAGCCAGGCCTTCTTCCACACGTATATCGTGCATTCTATAATGCTTACACAGTTATGCATGCACTAGAAATTCATCAAGAACATAAGATCTCATTAAAGCCAGAAGACTTCTGCTTCAGGCATGAGAATGAATGTTTAATACCTTCCACATCTTGGAAGACCCTGAAATCTCACTGGACAGTTGTCTGTTCATGCAGCAAGTGTGCCAGATCAACTTGTCCTTGCAGGGCTGCTGCTGCCATGTGTGTCAATTTCTGTATGTGCAAGAGGGATGATTGCAAAAATCTAGTAGGTTAGAATATTGTTGTGGTCATTTAGTTACACCTGCTATCTAATGAAAACGAATGAGGTCATTATCATCTGAACAATAAGAACTAGTGTGCTTTGTGCAATGTATTTTGTTAGTAACTGAAATTTGAGGTCTTCACCCTGCTACCAAATTGCCAGAAGAAAAGCCGAAGTCTTGTGACTTTGATATCAGTAGGGATATACAAATTGTATGCATTGGCTTGGCTATAATCTTTTTCACTTATTAAAATACTGAGTGGAATACACTCATGTCTCATTAGCTATAGGAAGATTTTAAAAGGAGCAGAGATTCCATTGTTACATTCACAAGTTTAAGCCTTTACATTTTACTGCCTTAATCATGATATTTGGCAACTGTTGTGATAATATACAATCAGATCATGACCCAGTTAGACTAATGATGATACCAATCAAAGCCTTGGTATAAATACGTATAGGTAGACAACGAAATCAACTTGCTATCTCAGTTATTTAGTCTGTTAGAGCCATTTTCCTGATTTTGGGAAAAATTGCATTTTGGGGGGTAGGGGTAACTTCTTGTTAGGCCACACTGTCACCATATGATACCTTGTAATAAAATAAAAAACTCTAGTTTCTAGTTATAAGAGAACTATTTAAGGAAACTTTTGACCAGTTTCGGTTGCTCTGTCTTTAATATTAAGTGAGTGAGGTGGTATTAAAATTTGCTTTGATGTTCAAACCGAAAGCGATTTTTTTTTTTTTTTTTTAATGAAGTCGAGCTAAGTAAGACCATTTTGCACTGAAAAACATATTTTGTGTCGGTAAGTCATGCAGAAAATGTGTTATCTATGTGTCAACCTGGAACATAAATGTAAATTTTAATTCTAAAGGTGATGCTTGGTCTGGTACTCCATGATATGTAAGATTTCCTTTTTGGCGAAGGACACCAAAGAATTATCATAAATTGGCCTGTATAGAAAAAAACGTATTTGGTGTGGAAGTGTTACCCAAACTTTTTTGGAGGCTCTAATGATGTGGATCAAGAAAATACCAGATTTGACTGTAAAAGAGACATGTACACAGACACCTCCCTAGAGCCAGTACTATTGATGAACATCAAAGATCACTACACCGTTCTCACCTTGTTCTCACGTCTAGATAATATATATATATATATATATATATATATATATATATATATATATATATATATATATATATATATATATATATATATATATATATGAGGAAGTCCCTTAAAATACAAACAGTACATGCAAATATTTCTACACATTCTGTATAATATTAGTGATGGCTTTACCGAAAACCTCTCCTATATTCTTCACAGTGGTTCAGTATAAAGGAATTTGGTGGCCAAATCAGTTATTTCTGAATCAAGAAAATTCTTCCCATAAAACTTTTCTTAATGTACCGTACAAGTAGTCCTGTGGATATGTGTACAGAGTATGCCAAACTTTGCATTTCTTAGGAATAACAACCAAACTTGGCACATTATTAAAACATGAATGTGCAACTAATATTGGCTATGAATCCAATCAAAATTCCGTCAAATGTGGCAATGACGGCCTTCTTAAATAATGGCCACCACCAAATGCAATTTTCACAGTAACTCTGGGATTATTTCATATATAAACTCGATTTGTTGTGTCTTTATATTTTGAAGGGAGAGCTATCCAGCAGACATAGGTATGATTAGGTACAGTTCCAACGAATGTGTTTTGGCGACTACTTTGAGGAAAAGTGGCTTTATCTATCTGTTTTTTTCCTTAAGCTATTTATGCTTGACAGAGCAACATAATTTTTTTGTGTGAATGCATATGTTGTCATGGAATCAGTCCAATATAAGTCATTTTACTTGTTCATCACTGTGATAAATGTGCCTATATCTGTATGCGATTAATCCTGTTATCATTCTTTTTCAGATGATATCTGGATGTAGCACTTCTCCCTGTGCATGGATGAGCTTTGCATCTGATGCATGAATATTGGTGGGGGTCTAAATGTATTTGTATGTTGGTGTTGGTAGTGAATATAATGTCTGACGAAGCTATAGATGACAGTAAACACTCAAGCATTGATCGGAATCCATGTAATCTCTGTCAGTCTGTCAAATCAACCCCACTTCAGTTTCCTGCTGATTCCAAAAGGACTGATGTTGGTGAAGGTTATCATACCTTTGCAATTAACCTTCATCATTTCCTTCAAAGTGATGATCTGCCAATGGAAATTCCCTTCACTGAACAACTAAATGATGGAAGTTGAACTTGAAATACATAAGCCAAAAGTAAGGCCAAATGACACAAAGACTATAATCTTCCTTATAATACTAGAAAGCTCAACAGAGCTGCCACTGAAACAGAGAAAAATCAATCAAGTGAAGTTGATGAAAACTCTGATGCCCTAAAAAAACTAACACGTAAGTCAATGTCAGTGCGAAGAGAAAAAAAAATATGCTTACTTTTTCTGTGATAAGCCAGGCCTGGTGATGCTCGACGTGCATCAAGTGATGACAAGTGCCGGATGTAATGCTCGTGGTTAAACTTGGCAAAGACCTGATTAGCCAAGATGCTGTGTACCACAACATATGCAGGAGAGGATCTAATAGTAGGGTAGAGTAATGGAAAGTGGCTCTGGTCAAAGAAGATGATCTTACAGAGATAATGTCTACCCTATCAAAATGGATCGAACACAAACCTTCAGCTGAAGACTTGCGAATGGTGAAATTGTCTAACGTCTGTGACATCTACAGTGCCAAACTTTATAAACTAGGGGTCAACCAATGTTCATCTGACATTCATGCTACGAGACTAAAGAGCGAGATACTCTCTATAAACTTAGGCTTCAGTTCTCATACACTGGGACGTGATGTTGTCTTTGCCCTCAAGAAAGATGTTGGCCTTGCCTTGAAAGCTACAGTTGCAGGACAAAAGGAGGTAGACGCTATCCTGATCAGGGCGCCATCTATACTAAGCCAAGGAATGTTCGATTGCGAGACAAGCTTTGGAGGAATATTTGATAAACATTCAAGATTAGTCAGTACCACCTATACTCCGGCATTTTTTAATATTTATTGGTTGGCCCAAAATCTGCTAGTGATGAACTGTCTAAAAAGCTGTACTGAAAGCATCACAGATCGTGCTACGTAACAGTTCCATTCGTTAAAGAGGTGTTACTCAACAGCATCACAGCATAATGCGAGAACCTGCTCTAGTTGATATACTACATCTTCTTGGACTCTCCATACCATAATATGGTATCATATTATGACAGAGTGCTGAACATCTCTACCAGGTATACACGAAGGCTTTATGAGAAGTTTGAGCCAGACAGAACTGTATGTCCTATCATCATGAGGACTGGATTGTTCATGACTGCAGCTATGAACAACATCGACCGTAACACCTCAGCAACAACAACGTCCCCTGTCCATGGTACTGACGTCCATCCTCATAATTATAACGTCAGTGGAGTGCGCAAGTATGCGGATACCGATATGCCAAAGAACGTGAGCATTTCGAAGGCTATATCGGAACTCTCACTGCTCTGGTACCAGCTACAATCCTGGATTCTGAAGCACTTACAGTTACAGATATTCATGGGGATGCTATTAGCAAGTATTATGTTTCTGTTTCAACAGCTGAACACTAAAAGTGAATGACAAAGGTAATGCGGGCTCCCTCCTACCATTTTCCCACAGAACTAACCCAATTCTTAATATCTTGCTTTTTCCCTGTACTAATGGCTTGGTGGTAGTTCACCTGTCTACTGATTTTACTTGTCCTGTTGGTGGACTATGCATACCATGCCTTATCTGCCCTATTATTCACAGGTGACTAGATTTTGTATCTGAACAGGCATTCATCGAGGACAGAGGTTTCAGTGCCTGGATCTCTTTGAGTAATTTTATGGCTGCCACTGACGAAGAATCTGAACTAACTGTACCAAACATCACATCACTTTTTCCGTTGTTCTGAGTCCTGCAAATCAGTTGCCAAGATCAAGCATGCTGCGAATGTTGTTAAAAAGGCTGTCGACCTTCTAAATCCAGGTCAGGTGCCAGTGATATGCTTGGAACAACCTCTGTACACACTTGTGAAGCAAAATCAGTGGAACTGGCCAGAGCAATACGAAGAAGACAGTCTGGTGGCAAAGTTTGGCCCTCTTCACATCAAGATGGCTGCTCTGCGGTTACTGGGAGACTGGTTTGATAAAAGGTGTTGGACTAGTGCCCTAGTACAAGCCAACATTGCCTCTCCTGTGATTGCTGATGCCTTCTTGATGGCAAGCCATGTCAGTCGTACACATAGAGCTTACCAGGTTACAGTCTACTTTCAAAATACGAGTATGCTACTTTAAGCAACATACAGTGAGAATATAAGTCCAGATGAGTTTACCCTGAGTATGAATAAGTGGTCAATCTAGAGATGCAATGGAAGTCCACACTCCCATTTGTGGAGGACAACAGTGAATGTGCAGAGTCCCACCCTGTACTTGTTTGGTTATTGTAGCCATCGCCAAGCGTTTCCAAAAATGTATTTGAGTGTAGGGATTTTTAAAGAAGGAGAGAATGTTCAAGTTGTTCTTGTCGTGGATGGAAGGAGTCTGGGGTTTGACTGCTGATTTATTCTTCAAAGGAAGTATCTCACGAAAGCATTACTTAGGCAAGAGCGGTATAATGCTTTGTAACTTCATGCACTCTGTTCCTGCCTTTCCCACCGTGCCTGTTCTTTCTCTTAACCCCTTCTGCCCTGTCTCTCCCATTTCCCCTGCATATAACTGGTTGGGTCATGTGTGAGGGCACGTGTTTCGACACCTGTTGAGTTCTCCATCAGGCGTCATAGTGTGCTTTGTGCGATATTCTTTAATCAGAATATGCATGGCTGTTTCCTCTAGATCTCTCAAGCTAGACAGGACTTTCTTCCAACCTCTGTATTACATATTAACAATATATACATTACTACCTATTATGTAATGTGTTGTGATAATTTAGTGTCCTGACATCGCTCTGTCACACCAAGCTGATGTTCCTATAGCAGCATGGAGTAACAAATTACATATTCTGTCATAACCTATTAATACATGGTATTCAGCACAATATAGTATGGACAAGGTAATATTGTAGAACCATAGCACATTGTATGGAGTGTATACATGGTATTAAAAACTAAACATTGAACATTGTACATAGTGATAATGTATATATGCAATTATACAATGGTAATATAATGGTAGTACCATGCCAAGAATATAGTAAGAATAAGTAACATGAAATGTACATATTATTATATATATATATATATATATATATATATATATATATATATATATATATATATATATATATATATATATATATATATATATATATATATATAGTCACTACTCGTTTTACGATGGGGTTATGTCAGGTCATACCTTAACGTATAACGATTTTATCGTAAATCAAGAGATTGAATCACATTATAAAAAGGGGGGTTACGTCAACTCAACTTCCCAAAGTCACCTACCTAAGACTGAAACGTCGGTCCAAGTTGTCTCCAAGACCAAAACAAACACTATCACAGCAATTCAAGCAGCGTTACTCACGTACAGTAAATCATTGCAACAACACAACAAACACACTTGCGCAATGTTGGCCTGGTGCTACACGATGTATAGGCCTACAGTAGCACGATGCTTAGCTGAGAGGTGATGATAGCTGGGGGGCACACGTGAACGAGTGGAAAAGACAGGGCTTTGAAGGGGTGGCGGGACTACAAATGAACCAAAACAATGTTCTGCATGCTGGGGCCGCCATCTTGCCTGAGACAAGCGACGGTCACCTTGTGAGTGCCTGGTGCTTTTCACGAAATATTCCGATGACAATATCGTTGTAGCAGGAAATTTATCGTAAATCAGATTTTGGAGTGGAACTTTTTTATTATCGTTGTAGCGAATTATTGTATACCGAATCAACGTAAAACGAGTAGTGACTGTATATATATATACAGGTATTTATATATAATAGGTACATTTCATATGACTCATTCTTACTATATTCTTGGCATGGTACTACCATTATATTACCATTGTATAAATGCTTATATACATTTTCACTATGCAATGATCAATGTTCAGTTTTTATTACCATGTATTTACTCCATACAACGTGCTATACTTTTACCATATTATTTTGTCTACAGTATACTATTTTGTAATAAATACCATATATATATATATATATATATATATATATATATATATATATATATATATATATATATATATATATATATATATATATATATATGCAAGGTTTGGCATACTTTGTGCACGTATCCACTGGACTACTTGTACGGTACATTAAAAAAAGTTTTATGGGAAAATTTTCTTGATTCAAAAATGACTGATTTGGCCACCAAATTCCTTTATAATGAACCACTGTGAAGATTATAGGAGAGGTTTTCGGTAAAGCCATCACTAATATTATATAGAATGTGTAGAAATATTTACATGTACTGTTTGTATTTTAAGGGACTTCCTCATCTCTCTCTCTCTCTCTCTCTCTCTCTCTCTCTCTCTCTCTCTCTCTCTCTCTCTCTCTTGTTATACGAAATGAATATATGTATATAAGTTTTTTCATTTATGCATACTTAGATTAATATTATATGATGTTCCGCCGTAATTTTCCTTACTTTAGTCTATATTTTTTCTTTGTATTTATGATTTTCAATATTTACATAGTATACATATATCAGTACTAATACTATTTTCAATACCAATACTAATATACTAAATATGCTGGAGAAGATTATAAAGATAACTGGAGCTGGGCTATACACATAATATGGACTGAATACTTATACTCAATTCTTCCCAGGGCTAAATTGTTTGATTGATTAATTGAATAGTTTCAAACTTTCGTGATGTCAGTTTCATATCTATGCCTATGTTTAAATCCATCTCAGGCAGTGGTTGTAGGTATTTGTGTGTGTGATTAGGGATGGCATAGTGATTCTTTGTAGCTAAGGTGGACAAAATGGTGTAAGTACAGCACAATAATCAGGTGCTATGTATAGTCCTGATACTGAAGTACGAGATGGTGGTGTATCTGGACAAATTGCAAAAACTGATGTGATATGAGTGACGCAGAAAAACTGTGAATGTCCGATGCGCTGATGGTGTGTGAGTTTATCTGGAGCATGTGTGAAGTTGCAATGCTGATGAATGTCATGATTTCTTATGATAACCATTTAAGGTACTGTTCCAGTTGGCTGAAACGTGAAAATGTACTCAGGACAAAGGTGAACAGAATGTAAGGAAGGGCGACACTCAAACCATGTTTATGTATGCCTTGACTGATTATTTGTCGTAGATCGTGAACTGGAAGTAAACTAATGGTAATCTTGCCATTACCAGCATTTGCAATACCTTTCATCAAAGCTTGATAACGAGTCCTGGTGTTGCCTAACTGATGTATTATTTTTGTGGCGGGGGGGACACAACCTGGCCGCACTATGGGGTGGTATTACTACTCTGCGGCCAGGTTGTGTTAGGAAGAATACTGCCACCGTATTCCCTGCGTGTCGTAAAAGGCGACTAAAAGGGGCGGGGTGAGGGGACTAGGGACCCCCTCCTCTGTTTTGTAGTTCCTAAAAAGAGACAGGCCAGAGAAAGGGATGGGGGATGGAGTTATCCCCGTACCCTGAAGATTGGGTCTATGAATGTGCGTGGATGTAGTACGATTGAGGCTAAAAGGGAGGAGATTGGGAGAATGTTTGTGAGAAGAAAGTTGGATGTGTTAGCTTTGAGTGAAACGAAGATGAAAGGGAAGGGGGAATCTATGTTTGGAAGTGTGAATGGAAGATTGTCAGGTGTTGATAGAGGAAGGGCAAGAGAAGGTGTGGCCTTGTTAGTGAGTCCGGAAGTTCAGCAATGTGTGATTGAATGGAAGGAGGTGTCATCGAGACTGATGTGGGTGAAAGCGAAATTTGAACGTGAGTTGTGGGTGTTTGTGAGTGCATATGGGCCTGGTAGTGAAAAGGATGAACAAGAGAGGGAGTCTTTCTGGAATGATGTTGATGAGTGTCTGCAGAGTTTTGAAGCGAATGTGAATGTGGTAATGATGGGAGATCTGAATGCTAGAGTGGGAAATGTATAGTTGAAGGCGTAGTTGGTATGCATGGTGTGCCTGGAAGAAATGAAAATGGGGAACGAATGATAGCGATGTGTGTTGAGCGAGAGATGGTGATTGGGAATACGCTGTTTGAGAAGAAAGATATTTATAAGTATACATGGGTGAGACAGGAGGGTGGAAGGGTTGTTGATAGAGCCTTGATGGACTATGTGGTTGTGTCTAGGAATGTAATAGGAAGATTGTTGGATGTGAGAGTTCTGAGAGGGGAGGGTGGAGGTATGTCTGACCACTACCTGGTGGAGGGAAAGTTAAGAGTAGGTAAGAGATGGATGAGAGCTAGGAGGGTTAGGTGTGGCAGGGAGGTTTTGAAAGTGAGTGAGTTGGATAAAAGAGAGAAAAAGATAGAGTATCAGGAGAAATTGAAAGATGAGTGGAACGCAGTGAAAGATCGGGAAAATGGCAGCGTGGAGGAGGAATGGCAGTTGTTTAAGAGTGCTGTGGTGGGGCATGCAGAAGAGGTGTGTGGTGTGAGACGTGTGGGTGGTGGTGTAAGAAAAGGAAGTGAATGGTGGTGCGAGGAAGTAAGTATGGCTGTCGCTGAGAAGAGACGTGCATATGAAGTGTGGCTGCAGAGGAAGGATGAGATGTCATATGAAAGGTATAAGGAGAAGAGGAATAGAGCGAGAAGGGCTGTGCGTGATGCTAAAGTGGCAGCAGATGAGAGGTGGGGTAGGCGGCTGACAGAGAATTTGCAGCAGAATAAGAAAATGTTTTGGAAGGAGGTGAAAAGGGTGCGAAAGGGAGAGTCTGGGAAGGAAGAACGAGTAAAAGCAGAGGATGGAAGGATGTTAATTGAGATGGATGCAGTAAGGAAGAGATGGGCAGAGTATTTTGAAAGATTGTTAAATGTAGAAGAGGAAAGGGTGGCTGAGATTGTGGCGGATGGAAGGGTGCAAGGAATAAATGTGTTGGGAGAGTTGAATGATTCTTTGATCACGAAGGAGGTAGTGGAGAAGGCAGTAAAGGAGATGAAAGCAGGGAAAGCTGCAGGTATGGATGGGTGTGCTGTGGAATGCCTGAAGGGTGGTGGAGTGACTATTGTTGACTGGTTAGTAAGATTGTTGAATGTGTGCTTTGAGAAAGGTATGGTGCCAATTGACTGGGCAAGTGCTTGTGTGGTCCCGTTGTATAAAGGCAAGGGTGATAAGTATGAATGTACTAGCTTTAGGGGTATAAGTCTGTTGAGTGTTGTAGGTAAGGTGTATGGTAGAGTGTTAATTATGAGAGTTAGAGAGGGTACAGAGGGAGTAATTAGTGATGAGCAGTGTGGCTTTAGGAGAGGGAGGGGATGCGTTGATCAGGTGTTTGCTGTGAGACAAGTGTGTGAAAAGTATTTAGCGAAAGGCAAGGATGTGTTTTGGGCATTTATGGATTTAGAGAAAGCGTATGATAGAATTGATAGGGAGGCTTTGTGGACTGTTTTAAGATTGTATGGACTTGATGGTAGGTTACTAAAAGGGGTGAAAAGTTTTTATGTAAATAGTAGAGCGTGTGTAAGAGTGGGAAATGCTGTGAGTGATTGGTTTCCCGTGAGAGTGGGGCTGCGACAGGGATGTGTGATGTCGCCTTGGTTGTTTAATATTTACATGGATGGTGTTGTAAGGGAGGTGAATGCAAGAGTTTTAGGTGGTCTGAGTCTGGTAAATGTTGATGGAGGAGAGTGGAATCTGAAGCAGCTGCTGTTTGCAGATGATACTGCACTGGTGACTGATTCAGAGGAGAGATTGAGAGAGTTGGTAGAGGAGTTTGGAAGGGTGTGTGAAAGGAGGAAATTGAAAGTAAATGAGAATAAGAGTAAAGTGATGAAGTGTACGAGGTTGATAGATGGTAGGGGGATGAATATAGTTTTGAATGGTGAGTTGCTTGAGGAGGTAGATTGTTTTAAATATCTAGGGTCACATGTTGCTGTGGATGGAAGAATAGATGCAGAAGTGAAGTTTAGAATAAATGAAGTAGGAAAGGTGCTGGGAGGAATGAAAAAAGTGTTTAAATGTCGTTCGCTTAGAATGGATGTAAAGAGAAGGCTGTATGAGGGTGTTGTGGTACCGACTGCATTATATGGGTCTGAAACATGGAATATGGGTGTAGCAGAGAGGAAAAGTTTGAATGTAATGGAGATGAGATGTCTGAGGAGAATGTGTGGAGTGACGCGTATGGATCGGGTGCGAAATGATGAAGTGCGAAGGAGAACTGGAGTTGTTCGGGAGATGGCTGGTAGAGTTGAGCAGAGGGTGTTGCAATGGTTTGGGCATATGGAGAGAATGGATAATGAGCGATTGGTGAAATAGATAACTAGATCTGATGTGAGAGGTGTAAGGCTGAGAGGAAGACTACGAATAGGATGGATGGACAGTGTGAAGAGAGCGCTGGATGCGAGAGGGATGTCTGTTGAGCAAGGAAGAGTGGCTGTGCGTGACAGAAATAAATGGAGAGAAATTGTGAATGAATAAGTGATGACGCAGCCCTGAGGGGATATTCTCCTGCATTTGGTCTGATCAGCTAGTCAGGTCAGGTGCGGGTAAGGGGATGGGTCTGTTATGATGTGGCAGGGGTAAACCAGTTCTGCTGTCGGGCCCTGCTGCGGATGTCACTGATTGCATTGCCCAGTTGACCCTTGTGCGGTGTGGTGCGGTGAGGATCTGTCCGTTCACCCCTTTGGGGCTAAGATGCGAATGAATGTGTTTGAATGGATGAGTAAATGGAGAGTGAGTCGTCCTGTCTCGGCTACCTCCCTTTCCTTGGGGGAAGCAGCCTAGGTATATAGATAGATAGATAGATGTTCTATGACTACTGAGATGTGTTGGAAAAAATCTGTTAATCAGGTAATCCAGTCATACTGAGGTCGATGATAGTGATGATGCGCATTATAAACTGGCTCTTGGAGAACAATAACTTTGCTCATTGTTTGACTTAGAGGAGTTTAAATTTATATCTAGATCACGTAGATGCTGTATTGTGGCATTTGTAGCAAGAGTTGCACCTACTTTTGTTTGTTTGTTATGCGGTCTTATTTTATTTCAGTATGTATTGATTTCTTCTTGTTTATTTTCATCGTTAGTGTTCAGTTTTTCGGTAGTGTACGAGGTTACATAAGTGCTGGCTAAATTCCTTGGGACCCTTTTTAAATGATCAACATGAATATGCTTTTCTTCGCCACCCGACAGCGACTCAAATACTGCCTTGTTGGATGTCTTCTTAATTATTATGTATTGGCCTTCAAATTTCGGTGATAGTTTAATGTCTCTAATGTGAATGATACCATTGACAGTGTCTCCTATGCTGATAGTTGATTCTTTTGCCTTTTTAAATGACTGTCATTTCTTCCATGGACATCGATAATTGTTTCTTTACCATTTTGTGTACCTTCTGGATATCACGCAAATGGAGTTAGGGATAATCGTCATATATGACGATTATCCCTATACAATTATAATTGTATACAGGCAAATTTTCACCTTCCAGAATCTCATACGGTAATTTCTTGTCTGTCCCGTTGATAATGAAATGGGTTGTACCTCCAATAGACTTGCTTATTGCACAATTAATTGATGCTTCCACTCTGTGAATCCAATCGTCCCAGCTTGCATAGTTTTCGTTGAGAATATGTCATGGCACATCCAACACTTTTTTGTGTCTCTGCCAACCAGTGGCTGCTGGGTGATAGGCTAGGACACTGGCCTTTTTTGTACTGAATTGTTTACATATGTCTTGTAAGACTTCAGAGTTAAATTCACCACCATTATCACTTACTAATGTTTTTGGTGTGGTGAATCGACATATAATGTGTATGATTACTCTTGCCACTGAGTCTGTTGTCTTATTCTTAATTGGGACTAAAATCACACATCTTAATAAATGATCTGTAGCAACGAAGAGTTATTGATTATTATTGTAAGATAAGGGTAACTTAAGTAAGTCAGTCAACCGCAACAACGTCCCACGGTTGATTAGGTACAGGATATTTCCCTACAGGTGCAGATGTTAACGTGTAGCCTTTGTGCCTCACACATGATCCGCATCTGTCTATGTGACTGTGTATGTCTTTGCATAACGATGGCCAGTAGTATAACATCGGGGCTTCTCTGATCGTCCTATGTTTGCCAGGATGTCCTGCATGTGGAGTATCGTGTATCGTCCTTAAAAAGCCTGAGGTATCATTTCATTAGGTACCAATGGTTGTCCGTTATTTCTTCTATGATTTGGTTGTCCTGGGTTGATCCCATATAAGGCATTGTCGACCACTGTGAATTATTTGAGTGGTATATGTAGCATGGATGAGCATACTGTATGTCCTCGCCACTCTCCAACTTGTACAGTATGTAACTTTAGACCATGTTGGATGAAGTCTCTGTGCATTTGAGATTTCATCATGTCTGGGGATGTTTTCCATTAGACCTAATGTTGTGACGTGAATTATCGTCGGGATCCTAGATACTGTGTCTGCGGCTAAATATATTTTGCCTTGTATGTTTTGAATATGTACATTATAATTTTCAACCATACATTTCCATCTTGCTCTCCTCCCAGAGAGGAATTTTTCTTGGAACATGTCCATGAGCGGTTTATGGTCGGTGAATAGGTGAATTTCGTAACTAGATACCAAATCTCGAAACTTCTGTAATGCAAAAACCACTGCAAGTGCCTCTAGGTCTGTAGTGCAAAAATTTTTCTCGGCACCTTTTATTTGTCTGCTAGCGAAAGCAATTGGTTGATTCCTTCCACGCTTATCTTCTTGTATCCATACGACCCCTAATCCATTAAGAGATGCATCTCTGCAAGTTTAAATGGTTTTGTGAAATCCGGATATGCCAAGCAAGGTGCACATGTAAGTTTATCTTTTAATTCATTAAATGCTATTTTTTTCCTTTCCCCACTGAAATACAGCTTGATTTTTCAGGAGGAGGAATAGTGGTTCTGCTGTGGGAGAGAATTGTTGTATGAACGACCTGTAGTATCCCGCTAGTCCTAAAAATTGTCTTACTTCATCCACATTTGTGGGTTCAAGGAAATCCCTTACTGCTTGTATTTTGAACTCTGAGCTGTGGATCTCCTCTGCATCGAGTCTGTGGCCTAAGAATTTTATTTCCTTAAATCAAATTTGCATTTAAATAGCTTAATTTTCAAACCAGCATTGGCTGACTTGTGTAAGAGCTGGTCTGATTTCTGTAAATATTCATCTGGTATGTGTGTCGCAATTATGATGTCGTCCAAGTACACAAAGATATCATTTCCTAACACCCCTAACACTCCTGATAATACACAATTCATTAGTCATCGGAATGTGCCTGGAACTGTCCTTAACCACATCGGCACTATTTTATATTGATAAAGCCCCGTATTTGAAGAGAAAGCAAGAGTATTTGTGGGACTCGTCATGTAGCGTAATTTGATAATATCCATTAAGCAATCGATTGTGAAAAGTACATTATTTTCTGGTCCAGTATTTTGCAAGGCGTCACATAACAGTGCCATAGGAAACCTGTCTTGGATTGCGTGCTGGTTTAGTTTGCGATAATCAGATACCACGCGCATTTCAAAGTTTCATTTGGACCATAAATATAATGGGGCCTTCCACGCGGAGACTGATGGCTCAGTAAGACCCACTTTTAACATTTCATTAACATACTGATCTGCAACGGTCCATTGTGTGTGTGCAACCCTATATGCTGGTACCTATATTGGTTGTGTGTCCTGGTGTACGTTGAACTTTTGTTTAATCAGGTTAGAACAACCTAATTTTTCTCCAGGTAATGCAACTGTCTGTCAGTGTCTTTGTAATAAATCCAGTAGATAATTTTCCACATCAAAATTTCCTGAGTGAATAAAATTCTCCTTTATGCACTCTATGTCCATCGATTTGATCTTACATGACGTTCCATTTATTGTTACTTAACGTGTAGGAGCAGGACAAGTATCTAAATTGTATATACAAGTCTCCTTTTTCTCTGCACTTCTCCGTTCATCTGATTAATTAGAAACACATGGGTTTCCACATCGTTATTCACCTGACAGTCATTTCACTTTAGATGATTCTTCTAAGAAAATAACAGTACCATTCTTCAATTTATTCTTTATGGTGACTTTCATATATGATTTAGGTGAGATGTGCGGGAATTAATGTTGGAAGTTTACTGTCACCTCGATCCCTGGGTAAAAGGGATGATAGAGATGGAAGGGTTTGTTTGAGTGCATGTGTACCCTCATCAGACTGAATCATTCTGCTAAGGTGTTTGATCATTCCAACTCCCTTCGATTTTCTGCAATTGTTGGATGATATTTCTGGTGAAATTTCCTCTATAAATTCGATGTCGTATTGTATTCCGTCCATTTGTGGGAATAATACGATATTCTCTTTCCTCATGGTTCTCAAATCCAGTAACATGTTAGCTCTTATTGCTAAGTTCTCTACTATGTAGAAATTAGCCGGGATTTTTCTCGTAGTCTCTGTAATAATTGATGTTTAAATGTATACAGCATATAAGTCTAAATTAGAGTCCTCCACGAAGGTTACATCTTATTCCTAAAAATCCCCTTTAATTCCTCTTGTGTTATTAAATTCAGTGGAGAGCATGTGGCATGCACTTCCCCCGACTTAAAAACAGATACTAATCTTTCAAATGTCTTGCAGTCTGACGTCCAGTGTTCTGTGTCTTTATGCTTTCTGCAATATGGCTGCATCCCTTTCTCTTTACCTCTGTCTTCCTTGTATTTAACGTAGCATTCAGAGTTCACGAGACCAGGAATGTGATTCACGAGATGACTTGCCATATATATATATTTTTTTTTCTGTGGCATGGTTTCTGCTTGGACAACGTGCAAATTTTTGAGGCTGCCTGTGGCCTGGTGTTTGCAATTGCTGCCTTGATGTCAGCTGTTGTTTTGTTTGTCTTTTCTCAGGCTGCGATCGTTTTTATTTAGTAATTGTACTAGATGTATTCATGGCTGCCACTGTGTCTAATTCTCATCCTGGTTGTACTTGACTGTGATATTTCACTCATCGCTGCTTTGCTGCAGTTCATCTCTACCTCGTTCATAATATCTAAGAAAAACATTCCTGAGGTATACGCAACTGTTCCTGCTATCTATAGTACCCAGCCAGATAATTTACACAATGCAGCTACATAACCAAGGATGTCTACGACATGCATTGGTGGCATCTTCCCATTAGATGTTACCCAGTTTGAGTTCTCTATACTGGCTAACAGCGTTCTCTTAACTGTGGACACATCTGCTGATATTTCACCTAGCACAGGGTTTGTGGTATGTTGTCTCATAAGATCCAAGATCTTATGTGATTCTGAGTTATACCTGGCAAAAAATTTATACCTCCAGAATATTTCTTTAAGAATTCTGTTTTAAATTCTTCATATGTTTGAGCACGTAAGAGCCTATCATATCTAAGCAGATCACCAGCTAGGCACCTTCTTCGTTAATCCTTGATGAAAAAACAGGTATTTTTATTTTTCTCCTCTGTTATATGTCTTTTAACAAAAAGTTGCTCCGACTCATTAAGTCATCACATCAGTGCAGTCTTTGTCCGTGCCTGAGAATTTTGTGAGATTTTTATCCTCATGGTACACAAATACTTGACGTGGGGAAGTTGAAGCTGTGCTGTTAGGTCAGTTCACCATTGTGTTTGGTCAAATCCACTTGATGTCCCTTGTCATTATGGGAAAGCATTGTTGTGTATGTATTTCCGGACCTTTGTATCCCATTGAATAAATGTTCATATTTGTGTGTGACAGATCTATAATCGTCGCTTTCTATGTCATAGAAAAATGTCCCAGAAGCGTCATTATCCTCAACTCCTACCACAGGAGAAGTGTTTGTTTATTGATCTTATGCTCGTGGAGAACTATGTGTTAGTTACGTTTTGTAATAGCACTAGTCATTAATTAAGATAAACATTTTGTTGATGAATGTTGTCTCATGAAATACTTATTGTATGTATGCCTTAACTGTGTAGATAGGTACAAAGATTAGGAAAAAATGAATGTTGTATATATATATATATATATATATATATATATATATATATATATATATATATATATATATATATATATATATATATATATAATTGTTACTGTTGGTATTTGTGCTTAGTAATGAGAAGGTGTATGTACAGCTCCGGACAGATGAAACGGCTACACCCCATCCACCAGCGACTTGGTTTGGGTCTCAGTGGTTCTGGTAACAGTTGCAGGTGGAGGGAGGGGGGATGTGGGGGGGTGAGGAGGGGAGAAATGTGGGCGGAGTTATATAGGGGATAGTGTGGGAGGGTGAAGAAGCAGCACAGTCTGGATGGTGGGAGGGGGAGACGAATGGTTAGGTAGCGGAGACGAGAGTCTGCTAGAGGGTAAGACAGGTGAGTGTGATTAGATGAAAAGAAATTACAAAAAATGAATTATTATAATATCTGCTGCATATATTGCATTTTATCTACTAAATAAAAACACTGTCTATTATTCACCACAGTATTTGGGTATCCTACTTATTATTATTATCCTTTGGATATTAGGCAATAAATAAAGATATTGGACGGTCTTTCGGACCCGAACCAATTTTTTCATAACTTTTTTCTTCAGCTATTTCCGTATTCCTATTATCCCTCGTGCTTGAAGTCCCCCTTTTTATCACTTTCTCCTACGCCCTACCTTTTTTTTTTTTTAGGCATAAGGCAGTTTAACTTTCTCTTTAAATAACCATATTTGTCAACAAATATTCCTTTCATTATTCTATTTAATTACCTGTTTTCTTTCAATATGCATTTGTCTAATAATGGGTGTTGCACCTTAATTGGCGCCGCTATTTGACGTTTTGAATAAATTTGGTCTAAATTTACGCATATATTGCAGTCTCTCTCAAGTAGGCTGGCAACCTCACACATCCTCCCCCCTGCTTTCTCCTTCTCTCGCTACCCGTTCCCTCCTTTCCTTTTGTAGTACTGTTTATCTATTCTTTCTCATATTATTAACCTCATTCCTTCTTACAAACTTTTAGTGCCATAGGAATTTCTCCCTTATCACCTACAGTCCTACTACATGAAATTGGAAAAAACTGCCATCGGGAAAAGAATAACTGGAAGTTTATAGCGAAGGTTACGATATTAGTTATTTAGAATGAAAGTGTTGGCAAATACGCATTCTTGACGTGATTATCACAGCCACAGCATTTCGCCTTCATAAAACAGAAGGACTATAGGTTTCATGCATTACCTCCTTACGTCCAGCATTACTGTGCAGAACGCCATGTATAACACATTAAGGACCACAAGGACAGTACTGGTAGTCATCGTGATTCTCATGAATCTCTCCATAGGCTATTGAAAACAGTGCTTTATGCTCAACTTCAGAATTATGTTCTCATCATGGCAATGATAGGCAAAGATAATAAAAACAATATATACAACCAAATTATCATTTATTATACAACAAAGCTCAAACTGCCTCCGTGCTGCAGTCTCAAGGGTGTAAACAGCTCACAATCACATGTAACCTGAAGAAATTAAATACCTGAATCATATATATATATATATATATATATATATATATATATATATATATATATATATATATATATATATATATATGGATGATGCCATGTCGTAGCGCTTAAGGGAACAACAGGGATGACGAATGTGATAATTGTCGCAAGGGAACGAGATGAAAGGAAAATTTTCTCTACCTGAAGTAAATTCTAATGGACAGTAATAATTACTGCAGGGGCTTGGACAACCATGTTTCAGTTTCATTACAACGTCAGTCCATGTAGAGGAAATTACTTTGGGCATATAGGGTTACTCGATGTTAAATTTCATAAGTGTAGAGCCTGTATGATTATATATATATATATATATATATATATATATATATATATATATGATCAGGTATTTAATTTTTTTCAGGTTGCACAGTGGCAGTTTGAGCTTTGTTGTATAATAAATGATAATTTGGTTGTATATATTGTTTTTATTATCTTTGCCTATCATTGCCATGATGAGAACATAATTCTGAAGTTGAGCATAAAGCACTGTTTTCAATAGCCTATGGAGAGATTCATGAGAATCACGATGACTACCAGTACTGTCCTTGTGGTCCTTAATGTGTTATACATGGTGTTCTGCACAGTAATGCTGGACGTAAGGAGGTAATGCATGAAACCTATAGTCCTTCTGTTTTATGAAGGCGAAATGCTGTGGCTGTGATAATCACGTCAAGAATGCGTATGTGCCAACAGTTTCATTCTAAATAACTAATATCGTAACCTTCGCCATAAATTTCCAGTTATTCTTTTCCCGATGGCAGTTTTCTCCACTTTCATGTAGTAGGACTGTAGGTGATAAGGAGTATTTGTAAAGCACTAAAAGTTTGTAAGAAGGAATGAGGTTAATAATATGAGAAAGAATAGATAAACAGTACTACAAAAGGAAAGGAGGGAACGGGTAGCGAGAGAAGGAGAAAGCAGGGGGGAGGATGTGTGAGGTTGCCAGCCTACTTGAGAGAGACTGCAATATATGCGTAAATTTAGACCAAATTTATTCAAAACGTCAAATAGCGGCGCCAATTAAGGTGTAACACCCATTATTAGACAAATGCATATTGAAAGAAAACAGGTAATTAAATAGAATAATGAAAGGAATATTTGTTGACAAATATGGTTATTTAAAGAGAAAGTTAAACTGCCTTATGCCTAAAAAAAAAAAAAGGTAGGGCGTAGGAGAAAGTGATAAAAAGGGGGACTTCAAGCACGAGGGATAATAGGAATACGGAAATAGCTGAAGAAAAAAGTTATGAAAAAATTGGTTCGGGTCCGAAAGACCGTCCAATATCTTTATTTATTGCCTAATATCCAAAGGATAATAATAATAAGTAGGATACCCAAATACTGTGGTGAATAATAGACAGTGTTTTTATTTAGTAGATAAAATGCAATATATGCAGCAGATATTATAATAATTCATTTTTTGTAATTTCTTTTCATCTAATCACACTCACCTGTCTTACCCTCTAGCAGACTCTCGTCTCCGCTACCCAACCATTCGTCTCCCCCTCCCACCAGCCAGACTGTGCTGCTTCTTCACCCTCCCACACTATCCCCTATATAACTCCGCCCACATTTCTCCCCTCCTCACCCTCCCACATCCCCCCTCCCTCCACCTGCAACTGTTACCAGAACCACTGAGACCCAAACCAAGTCGCTGGTGGATGGGGTGTAGCCGTTTCATCTGTCCGGAGCTGTACATAAGTTTGTTTATAGATGAAGTGGTGTTTGTTACTAGAAAGAGTAACATGTGGTAAAAAATAAATAAATAAAGAATAAAATGGCGGGTGAAAGGCTGTCGGGTTCAATCGTGTTATGAAAACTCAGGTCGTATCGTCACTCACTGCCTGTTTGCCTTTTTTCATAACCCTGTTACCTGCAATTACCCCAGTTTAATTAACTTAGTTTCATTGTTGTAAATATGATAGTTATAGTTGTAATTATAAAGCACATTTTTATATCTTGTACAAAGTGTTTATCACTTTTGTGTTAGCAATACATCCCTGTAGGATAGTGATGCTACTCATTGGTGAAGTTATAAACAAAAAAGGGGATTGTATGATTAAGCCCTCTGGGAGAAATCGAATAAAAGTATATTCACTCACTTGCAACTGAAGGATGATGTGAATGCTGGCGTCACCATGCCCCATCACCCTCGTAGACTCAGCGCCGTGGTGATGGAGCAGCAGTGAGTAATGGTTAGTGTGGTGAGGGAGGTGAGTAGTGGGTCAGGGATGGTTCTTGTTGTTGCTGTGTTGTCTCTCCCGTCACCACTAAATCAGCTCCTCCTCACTCTCCGCTGCGTTGCTTGTTCGCCTACTTCCTTTCCTCCTCTCAACTTGTAGTGCTTGTGATTATTTGTTCAACGTTTCGATTGTAGTTTCTTGCTGCATGGTGCGAACTTATAGCAGACCTTGGTTACCGTCTCACTTGCTTGTAGTTCACTTGTAGAATCGTTGTATCTTGTTTTGATTTTTTTTAATGTGTCCGACTCAGGGAATAGGCCTCACAGCCTGCTCCCAAGGCTCAGTAGTCCTCCTGCATTCCATACGCCTCTACATGCCACTACTTCGGTGCTATACCTCATACCAATTAATCTGGCCAGGCATGTATGGCAACACTGTTTCTGCCGAGATTCTGATTGGCTGGAAGTGTTTGTTCGATTTCGTTGTTGTTTAAACCAATACTCTCTTTATTATCAGACATGATACTGAGTTTGTCGACAGTACAATCGTAAAAAGCAATACGAAATCCGATATATACTTGACAACAATGAAATTTTCGTACGAAGATAAAGATATGAGTCAACAAAGTATTTTAACAGTCCAAGTCAAGGCCAGCATTCGAACAATTCCTTTAAATCTCCGACACTTCGTAATATAAAAGAAAATTAAGGAAACCTGCTTAATCTAAGCGATGGTATAACACACATTTAAATTTTAAGATCAGTCCGTACTGTGATAATAGAGGAGATATAATGTAATAGTTTTCCTTTAGCCTACTTTGATTTTCGCAATTTTTTCAAACCTCCCTCCCCGCAGAACTCGTCTTTCCATTAGAATTTTTAATTATTCATAGTTGTGGCACGATTTAAGGGTGCGGACTGATCATAATATTTAAATGTTTGTTATACCAATGTTTAGATTAAGCAGGTTTCCTTAATATTCTGTTATATTACAAAGTGTCGGAGATTTAAAGGAATTGTTCGAATGCTGACCTTGACTTGGACTGTTATAATACTTTGTTGACTCATATCTCTATCTTCCTACGAAAATTTCATTGTTGTTAAGTATATATCGGATTTCGTATTGCTTTTTACGATTGTACTGTCGACAAACTCAATATCACGTCTGATAATAAAGAGAGTATTGGTTTAAGCAACAACGAAATCGAACAAACACTTCCAGCCAATCAGAATCTCGGCAGGAACAGTGTTGCCATACATGCCTGGCCAGATTAATTGGTATGAGGTATACTGCCCACCGTCCATATTGTATATATACTAGGGCTGTCTCATACAGGACTAGTGTATTGGTATTAGCGGGGGTATTTTTACATGTCGGCCGGTTTTCTGGTAGATCAGCAAAGTCTGATTTAACGAAATTCAAATCCTTTTACTGTTCCTTGCCCCCCGGGGATTTGTACCTGGTCCGGCAGGACTGCAGGCCACCTCTCTACCGACTGAGCCACCGCTTTATTCTTAAATTGTTTGTTGATTGGTAATAGAGACGTTAATCGGCTTTCATTTATCGCTGTCGTTCATCGTTATAGGGGTTCAGGGTTGTTGGCTGGTGTGACTGAAATCGAAAGATGTCGAATGGCTTGAACTTGTACTTGTAGTAGTTCTTGTTTTGTCTTGATAGCCTAATGTAGACTCAGCTGTTGAATTGTAGACGTGGTTCGTACAATTACTGCCACCAAATAATAATATCGTAGCAGTCGCCGAACGTTTCCAAAAATGGTATTATTTTTTTTAAGAACAATGTTCAAGTTGTTCTTGTTGTGGATGGCAGGAGAAAGATAAAGATGAGTCTGCGGTTTGATTGCGGATTTGTTCTCCAAAGGAAGTATCTCACAAGACCAGTACTAAGGCGAGAGCGGTTTTATGCTTGCTAACTCCGTGAGCAGAACCCTTTGGGGCTAAGATGCGAATGACTGTGTTTGAATGGATGAGTAAATGGGGAGTGTGTCGTCCTGTCTCGGCTACCTGCCTTTCCTTGGGGGAAGCAGCCTAGGTATATAGATAGATAGAACTCCGTGAGCTCTGTTCCTGCCTTTCCCACCGTGCCTCTTCTCTCTCCTAACCCCTACTGCCCTG
The DNA here is from genome assembly GCF_032717465.1 of Coenobita brevimanus. Classification (NCBI taxonomy): domain Eukaryota; kingdom Metazoa; phylum Arthropoda; class Malacostraca; order Decapoda; family Coenobitidae; genus Coenobita; species Coenobita brevimanus. The sequence continues at coordinate 11,728,637 of NC_136997.1, forward strand.
TCTCTCCCATTTACCCTGTATGTGACTGATTGAGTCATGCATGAGGGCAAGTATTTCCACACCTGTGGAGTTTTTTATGAGGCGTCATACTGCTCTTGTGCGAAATTCCCTTCCCAGAATATCATGGCAGTTTTATCTAAACCTCTCGAGTTCAGGCACGACTTTCTTCCAACCTCTGTATTACATACTAACAATATATACGTAACTGGCTATTATGTAGTGTGTTATGATATTTTAGTGTCCTGCCATAGTTCCGCCAGACAGAGCAATGTTCAACTTTATGTCAACAGCCTGACAAAACTTGTTCCGTGGTTTTTTGCCCTGGATCTTGCAAACGCTGCTCGATGGCTCCCAGTACACATCAGAGACATGACATTGCTATTACTACTAACCCCATCCAGACGTACAGACTACAGAGCATTCAGCAAAAAGGTATTTAATATCCATATAAGAGCAAAACCTTTCTCACCCATTGGGTTGGATCATGCACATGAGCAGACCAACGCACAAGTCAGAGGTAACAGGGGAGCAGTAGGCCAGAGAGAAGGTCCAACAGAACGTAGAAGTGGATGTTGACAGGCCCAGAGATTTCATGTGTTGTCCATAAGTTGTGGTGTGGATGTGGATATGATAGGAAGCGTTAGGAAAAACACACTGAAGTGGTTTAGCCATGTGGAGAGGATGGAGTGAGAGACTAACGAGGAGAGTGTATGTAAGTGAGGTGGAGGGAGGGAGAGGGAGGGGGAGGCCAAGGATGAGATGAAGGGATGGAGTGGAGAGGTATATGAGAGATGCGGGTGTGAGCTGGGAGAAGGGCAGTGAAACAGCGGGGGACAGGGCGACACGGAGGCGATTTGTTCATGGCCACCTCTTACGGGATGAAGGCGTCTAGCGCTGATAGATAGATAGATAGATAAATCTAGACCAAGATCTAAAATATGAAAACAGTGGTTTAAAGCATCATTAATAGACATAATCCACCAAGATCGATTTGCGAAGGAAGTCGGATATCTAGCAGTTTAAGGAAAGGAAACGGAAAATCCTTTCCTGGATAAAAAAAAAAAAAAAAGGATCTCCAGGTATTGTATATCAGAGTTACCGCATACCCTTCCACCGTCAACAGTGTCATTCACATTGAAAGTTTGGGACAGGACCAGTGATGCCAGTTTGTAATAGATTGACTTGGTAGAAAATTGTCCATCTTTGAACCAATACAAGAAACAAACTTGAATTGTTCAGAAAGCCTGACGAGAAGATAACTTCAAACAGATAATGCAAATTAATTCACTCAAGTTGACTGCTCCCTCTTCTCCAAGCTCTATAGCCTTTATCCTGCCAATTCTGAAGTGACAAACTAGAGGACTTTTTCAAGCATGAGAACAGCCATATCCACCATCATCGTCTGATTTTGGAGAGATACATATCGACCAAAAGTTTGATCTGCTTGACTGCCTACCTGGTGAATTAAATCACCAAACAGTCACAAATTGATGCTATTTTCATTCTTGGAGCTGCCATGGTACACAAAATACATCCTCACCTGACCAAACACAAATCCTTTAAAGATTATGTAACAGCTGTGTTTGTCAATCTTTTATGTTTATCTACAGCCAGATGCCGCAATCCTGTAAGAGGTGGCCACAAACAAATCTCCTCCTTATCGCCCTCCCCCCTTCCATTTCGCTGCCCTCCCCCCAACTAAACCCTCCCGTCTCTCATATACTTTTCCACTCCATTCCATCCTTGGTCTCACCCTCCCTCTCCCCCGTTCCATCACAATCACATACATTCTTCTCGTTGGTCTCTTGTTCTCCACCCTCTCTACATGACATATACGAGTATTTTAAGCCGGCTTCAGAGTAAGTGTCACCAGGTGGAAGTTGTATTGGATGTCTGAGTCAACAACAATGTGAAGAAGACATGTACAAAAAAGTACAAATGTACCCGAAGACGTGTCCAACCCAAGAACAGCGTTCCTCATAAATGAGAAGACTCTACGTGATGAGACAAACAAGAAAGACTTATTCAATTTCATTCCTTGGCCTGTGGTAGAAACTGATAATCCTTATGGTACAATTAGCCTATCATAGCAAACTTCTGACAGCAGTTCTTATAGCAGTGGTGGTCGTAGTTTAGGAGCCCAGTCTTCTTGTTCTAAGGAAGAAGCTGATGGACGTTTGTTATTCATCTAGCAGGCAGTGCAGCCAACAGAAGTGAGAAAACGTTGATTAAGACGGTTGAGACGGATGTGGTTGCTGGCAGACTGGGCTTAAATGAGCTGTGGGTGGAAGCAGGAGCTGGTAAGAAGCGCTATTTTCCACTACATTACGTGCGCAGCATCTTTGGAGATGAGACGGCGAAGTCACATGCTTCCACTGGCTGTGATAGTGTTTTCTTTCATAGGTCGGAGCAGAGAGGCCCCATGGAATGTCTGGATCTGTTTCCTGGATGTTACAAAGTATGTTATATCTAGGCCACTGACACCAGAAACTATAGGTGATGGCACTTTGTGACGACTGGAGAGATACAGTATGCAGTCTCGATCAGTGACCGAAGAAGTGATGAAGTTGATGTGAATGCTGCTCGGCGAACTCCTTTTGCACGCTTTACCTCCTACAAAAGCATCTCTCACAGAACATGAGAATGTGATGTGTATCAGGCAGGATACATATAGGAGCAGTCCCTGGTCACTTCTTCGGTTCTGTCCTCTCCAAATGATTGGATCTGAGTCATTAAGGAACCATACTGGACAAATTTGCTATAGGCTTCACCTGCAATGCAAGCTATCTGAAAGTGTGGCTGCAAGAAAACCTGTGCTACAAAGTGTAAATGTGCAAAAGCCTAACTACCATGCACAAATGTATGCTCATGCTTTGGCCAATAAATACTGATATCTGTAACCTGACAAAATTAATTAATAAAAGCTGAACATTACCTCAGGTTAATTATTATCAAATTGCCACATCGTGTTTCGTAAACCAGTCATATGTAAATAAAAAGTGAAACTATGGTACTATCTATGAGTAAGCAATATTGTTCTCCGCATTGATAACTGATCTGGTTCGGTCAAGAAGTGAAGGTATCGGTTTTAAGCATCTCATGTCAATTTTTAAATACAAACTTCATGTTATTATTATTAATGGTCACACATTTTTGAGGTCATCCATAGAATCTGCGCTATTTTGCATAAGTGAACAGGAATTGTTACAACAGAGTATATACATTAGGCCAGCCAGATACTAGCCATACATTTGTCTTTGAATGGACAACAAAAAATGTACAACAGTGAATTTAGAACATATTCATTGCAAACAGTAACGTCAATATTTAGTAGACACAAAATTCATGTTGCTATCTCATTTAAGGAGCAAGACATGACTAAGCACTATTTGCATATTTTTCCTTATGTAGGCATTCAAAATGTTTCATATTATAAACTCTGCCCATGAAGACATTGGTATGGACACTAAAATCATGTTGCTCTTGTAAATATAAGTAACTAAAGACAAACATGAATTTACCGCAAGCCATTTTACCTCAATACCATCATTAATTAAAACACATTGCTTGGAACTGTACTTCAGTATACCTATGTCCATTGGATTGTTCATTGTTCAAAACATATAAATACACAAAAATCATGTTTCCGTGAAAAATACTCCAAGAGTTACTGTCAAAACTGCATTCAGTGGTGGCCATTTTCCAAAATGGTCGCCATTGGCACATTTGATGGAATATCGAGAGGCTCCATATAGAGTATTGGTTGCATTGGCATGTCTTAATATTGTGCCAAGTTTGTCGTTATCGCTAAAAAATGCAGGGCTGAGTCACATATCCGCCGGAGTTGACACACAATGGGCACTTCACTGGGTAATATGAAAAATTACACGAGAGACAATATTCTACGGGTTATGCCACGTAGTTGCATATGGAGTGTAATTTATTTGCCCAGGGAGGTAACTTCTCTCTTGCACTTGTGTCTGGGTCAGACTTATTGCAGTCGGAGTTGGGGAGTGATATTGTTGTGTTCCCAATAATACTGCATTCCTGCATTTTTCTGGTGACATACCACAAAACAGAATTCCCTAACAGGCGTGGCATTAAACTTTCAAATAAACTGACAGACTAGTAATTGAACTATTGAAAAGAATGCACAGTTGTAATCTTAACTCCGTAAAAATGTCACTCGGGTGTCCACATTTCCTAGGGTTTAAGCTATGGATCTGCAAACTACTCCAGACTATATCTGCGTAAATAACAAAGTCTAGAGCCAAACCAGCTCACGCACGTGCTTGCATATAAATACCGCTGAAATCACAGACATGCTGTACTGCTTATTTTATTGAATAATTATAGATATTCATGCTAGCATTTCATATTTACAAGCCTTGACACGCATGCAATTAATAGTATATTCCTGGAGGAACACACATGAGCTCCAGAACTTCGAGAAGCATAGGCAAAAGCTTGAGGTAGATTGGACACTCACGTTTACCTTAACTGTACAATATTATTTTCCGCTTATGGCTTTACTGTAAAATGCATGAAAAAGTTTTAATTCTTGCATATTTACCAAACGGATAGTGGAGACGTTAACAATACAACAATGACCACATCACAAATTTGAGATTAAATATACACAGATAATTTGAGTGTAAACAGTTTTTGTTTTGATAATTCTGCTGTCAGTATGGTAAATGTGATATGAATGGAGATTTCTTTCGTGACTGCAGTGCGTAACAGGAAAACTATTGTGCATTACAGTAAAACCATGGTTTACATAGGGGGTTGCTAGGCCGATAAAGGGTATGACTACCTCCATGGTATGATATGGGTTTCATTTCGGCTACCGAAACATGATTTTACGTAGTACGGGTAAATGTCGTGCTCAATAGAGTTAAACAGTGATTTTCTTTTGGCTGACAACAGACGAGTTTATCCATCACGTGAAAACTTCTTTCCCGACACAGTGAAACGTTGCTTATATTTTGAGTAATGCCTGCTTACTTTACAAAATATATCTCCAGCCCGGTTGTGTAGTTTTTGGTAAATACGCTATGCTCTAAAGTATGTGTTGTTCCTCTGGCTAACAACTGCAGACATATGCTAAAAAAGGTTATTTTACTTATTAACTGGATACTCGACGATGGAAAATAGTCCAAAGTGCTTTCTTTAGGACTGGTTTTTGCTACATCAATAGCATTTATCTCTTAATTACATTTTCCACTGACAGTAGTTCTCCTGAAAAATGTCCCTTGTATCACAGACCAAGGCAAGTTCTAGTGCTTCATGGAAGGATCATCCATATTCTCGACATATGCATTTTCTGTGATGCATTAAGGACTCCAAGGCCTCTTACCCCCTGCACTCCCTTCCGACCATTTGCCTCCACCCTGCCCACCCATCCCATTTCTTCAAAACACACAGGCACCCAACACCCTCCCTTTCACTCCTTGCAATGAATGAATTTTTTGAAAATCATCGCTCATTGTGTCTGTGAATTCAGATCTAGAGGAAGGCGCAGAATGGAGCCAAATATACACATTTACGTCGGTTGATGGCTTTGTAATATAGGAAACAATACATTTATTAAACAACATATGTGATTATGTTATCAGAGTCAAACCTTTACGGCAGATATTACTACCGCTATATCCATTAGCAGAAGGCTTGAGCTGATAGGATTTTTTTCGACAGAAATGCACACTAGATGTAGTGCCAGTAAGTTAGGTTAAGATGTAATATAAGTATAACTTAGATGTAAGATACTTGTAATTTAGTAATTAAGAACAATTTAGTATAAGTGTGGATGATTATAATCTAGTATAAGTGTACTATAAGTATAAGAGTGATTTTTGTATTGTAGAGATAAGTTAGAAGTGAACATCTATGCATTATGTAATTCGCATTGAGTATTACATCAGCAGACCACACTCCCTCCTCCCCTCCATACGCACTCCCTCCTCCCATCCATAAAACATGCGGGTAGCGGAGTCTGGCGAACATGTAAATTGGCTTAGTCTTCATAGCCTCTTAATTGAGTAAATTAAAAGATATCTTTCGGTCTCAATCCATTTTAGTGATAGAAATGCTAATTGAGTAAGTGCACGAAGGTGATGAAACAGTCCATAATGTTCTGTGTATAGTTAGCTCGAAATATCGATCATTGTACATTCCCACGCTAAGCTAACTGACAAATAGCATCCAAACATCATTACCAAGACTTGATATTAATTGATGTGATCATTATCAATACTACGCAAATTTTCCCCATCGTCATGTAATCTTTGTGAAATACGATAAGCTCTAAAGAAGTCAATTCCCAAAAGGGTAATGCGAAACATACTTGTTAACGTGAAAGCTATAACCGGAAATTAACATCCTCGGACCAGTTCTCGAAGCTTATATAAGGGCAGGGCACGCATTACGTACATGACTCAACCACTGCTTTTCACCTGATCCACAGATTTTAACATCAAATCAAGTCGTAATCTGCCAAATGCGTCCCCACACTTACATATCATACATTTCCCCCCCCCATTCATTGTTAGGCAAAACTCTAAATCATTGTACCTTAACTCAAGTCGGGGAGTTTTCTTAATCATAAGTCACAAGGGAAATATTGTAATCGAAGTGTATTTCATTAGTCTAAAATGGTAATCTAATTCTCAGAAGTTCTGTACGTATTAACCTGCCGCATGCCAGTGCCATTTTAATATGGTCTAACATAATTCCGTGGCCAGTGCCAGTGCCGTTTTAAAACTGTTTAAAATAAAAAACTTCACTGTGACCACATTTTCCAAGATTCGCAGGTAAAAATTGGCAGGCATGTAAGGTAACTGTTCCTCTACCATCCCCCAGGCTGTCAAGGCCATACACTCACTCGCTTCCCCCCTCACACTCGCTCTGCCTGACTCTGCCTGTGTGCCTCACCCATTGCTGTATATAGTAGAGGCATTTTGTAAATATTTTCATGTAAATGTAAGTTGTAAATATTTTCTTGTAAGTTTAAGGACTATATAGTGAAGTCAAGTTGTAAATACCTTCTTGTAAGTGCCAGGACTGTACGTAATGAAGTCAGGTTGTACCTATCTTCAAGTAAGTGTAAGATAATGCATTCACAGTGAGAAAGACACGTTAATTATAATTGTTGTTTCCACATCAAAATCTATCATTTTAGTAAAAAAAAAAACAAGGTTAAAAAATGGCCGGCACTGGGGTGACCCATAGAGCTAAAAACAGCTGGCACGTGGCGGGTTAAGTTAGGTCATTTTTGGGTCTTACGATTAATTGAGCAGAGTGTTATGGTTATGTCTCACCATTGATGTGAAAGTGTTATTGTTGGAGAGGGGTGAAGGATGTATGATTGAGTAAGTGGTCCTAATATCATTTTAGTATCATCCCTCCTTGAGTTCCTCAGTGACCAAGGAGAACGACATCTACTCATAACTCATATGGTCTTTTTGTTTCAAGGGTTATTAGAACTATGTTAACTAGGAAATTGACTCTATGGATTTAAGCATTCATTACTTTTGGGTATGATTAAAATCAATGCAATACTATTTAGATTTGGGTTTCCAACTAGCCTTCTTTGATGGCTATGTATAGGACGGCCCGCAAGGTGTACTATATGGGAATAACAACTCAAGAAACCCATTCAGTATGAAATCTGATCCTATAGTTTGTACATAAGTTAGGTATTCATTGATACCAATTTCAGAGTAAGGGGATTAACCCGAGGTGTCCCGTTGACGTATGGATACGTTGCAACATTTTGTATTTGCCAGTCCCGACGACGTACTGGTACATTGCACAATTGCAAGGTGCATAATTTGCACAATTTTAAAATTTTGCGCTTGAATTTCGGTATGTATGGTCGCTCGACCTTCCCCTACCTGCCAGCAGGCAGGGACACTCGGCACCCCCGCGTGACCCGCGCTCACCCGCGGCTCGGTCACTCACCTGTTAGCAACGGTCCTGCTCTGACATGGAGCATAGAGGTCTCTCCGAGGAGGAAATCCAAGCCACTCTGGACGCCTTTACGGGCAACAGTGATTCTCCATTGGACGACAAGGTTGTGGACAAGAATTATGTGCCGCCAGAGGAGGTGGAAAGCAGCAGTGATTCTCCATTGGACGACAAGGTTGTGGACAAGAATTATGTGCCGCCAGAGGAGGTGGAAAGCAGCAGCAGTGACGAGGAAGTTCCGTCCCCCAGGAAGCGGCGCTACGTGACTTATCGTGCCCTTAGAGAGGCCCAGCCTGCACAAAAACAACGTGCAACATCCTCTAGCCAGCCCCAACGTGATGTGGAGCCCAATTTTGATTATAAGAATGGAGCCGTGGGACGTGCTGCCACGTGGTACGGCCAAGAAGTTATCACTCATCGTGGCCCCAAGTGCACACAATGTCGTACGAGCAGGTATGGGCCTAGTGTTTTGTTTGGGGAGATAGGAAGTGCCATGGAGGGAATGGGGAGTGAAAGGGAAAGTGCAGGGAGGAGTATTGAAAGTGAGAGTGGCGGGAGTGAATCATCGCTCTCCTGTGGTGGTGTGAGGCGGCAGGGTGTATCACGTGGGCGAGTAAGGGTGTGTCCTGAATCACTTGGGGTTGTGATAGCGGGGGAAGGTGGGGAGGAACCACTCCCCAGCACGTCTTATGCTCCCGAATATACCCAGACATGTGGGCGAGTGAGGGTGGATGCAGAGTCACGTGGTGTTGTCATGGAGGGGGAAGGTGGGGAGGAACTACTCCCCAGCACGTGTTATGCTCCCCAATATTCACAGACTTCATCCCCACAGCCCCCTAATGTTCCACAAGGCCGTAAGGGTAAGGGAAAGGGAAAGGGTAAAGGCCGAGGGAAGAGGAGTGCGAGTGGGGAACCCCTCCGCACTTCTCCTCCCCAACCTCCCCCACCAGCATATCCTCCCCACCCAGATGAAGGCAACGATAGGGACGATGGGGACTAGGGATTTGTTTCTTGGAATTGGGAGGATGGGAGTGATTTTTCTCCCATCATTCACCCCTTCACTGAGCAGGGGCGCGCTGGCTGCATTGCTCCCGGAATTCACCCTAATTCCACCAGGCTGGATTTTTTCCACCTCTTTTACAGTGAGGGTTTTGTGGAGCAGATAGTTGATCAAACAAACTGTTTTGCTAGCAGCCAGCGCTGTGAGAGTGAAAGACTGGGCACAAGGAGCAGGCATTCTACTGTATCATATATGATTACCTTGTCTCCCTTTCAGAAATGTTTTTATTTTTTGCCCTGATCCATTTGATGGGTATTATACGAAAGAACAAAATTTCGGCATACTTGACAAGGGACCCTGTTATGCTGACAGCAATATTTGGCCAAGTGATGAGCCGTAATCGCTTTCAACAAATTCTAAGTCACCTCCACTTTTACGATGCTGATGATCCTACAAATGCGAATGAAACAGATAAGATGAGGCGAATTAGGTTGGTCTTTGATCACCTGAGGCAAACATTTCGTTCGTCATTTTATCCCTAAAGAGACCTAGTCATAGACGAGAGTCTCGTGTTGTGGAGAGGCAATATTTCATTTTGGCAGTACATACCCAGCAAAAGGCACCGTTTTGGGTTCAAGATCTTTGTTATGTGTGACTGTAGACCTGGTTATGTGCAAGACATAGTCTTGTACACCGGTGCACAGACAGACATAATAGAAGATCGAAATATTGGACTGTCGGGAGCAGTGGTAAAGACAATGATAGAAGACTACCTTCATTGTGGTCACATCCTTTACCTGGACAATTGGTACACTAGCCCTCTTCTCGCTCGTTATCTACACAGGCATGACACGGGAATCTGTGGTACTGTCAAGGTGAACCAGCATCACATGGTCAAGGTGGGACGGAAACTTGACAGAAATGAGGTTGTCTTCTTCCAGGCAAACAACATACTTGCAACTGTGTGGAACCATAATAGAGAAGTCAGCCTCTTGTCCACGGTTCACCGTCCCTTGATGCACCGTACTGATTCCGTGGATTACACGAGCGAGAACAGGCGCCACATATGGAAACCTGAGTGTGTCCTAGATTATAACATCAACATGCACCTGGTGGACCAGTCAGACTCCATGATATCCACAGTCGAGTGTGCTAGGACCACGATGAAGTGGTATAAGAAGCTTTTCCTTCACTTCCTAGATATAACTGCTCTGAATTGCCACCACCTGCACGCCATGACAACAGGAGTTCAGGAAACCTTTGAAGGGTTTGTGAGGGAGCTAACAAGAGAGATTTTTTCCCGGTATGTGGTTGAAAGGCCCCAACACCGCACCCGCACTGCCCCTGTTGCTCAAACTCCCCTGAGAATATCTGCTCGCCATTTCCCCACTCCTATCCCTCCCCAGGCAAATAGACCTAGGCCCCAACGCAGGTGTCACGTGTGTAGCAATTCCCGGGTGAGACCCACCACTCAGAGGAAAGACACCCGCTATGAGTGCGTGGAGTGTGACGTGGGTCTCAGTATTCACCCATGTTTCAGCGAGTATCACACCTTGATCCACTTTTGATATGGTGTGAATGCGATAGGACGCTGCTACTCAGAAATAAATGCGACAAACAGACGCTCAGTGTAATTATAAGGCCCGTAGATCTGTAAATAGTTGTATAAAGTGGAAACGGGTGTAATATAAGTGGAAAATTAGTATGTAAGTGTATAAATATGATCTAAGTGGAAACATACCTAGCGAGGATATTTTGATGCGATATTCTGACGCTCAGTGGAACAAATAAGGCCCGTAAGTATGTAAATATTTGTATGGAAAATGCAAGCGGGTGTAATATAAGTTGAAAGTTTTGTAAGTGCTGCAATTTATTCTAAGTCAAAATGTTCCTAACAAGTGTATATAGATGCGATTTCCTGACGCTCAGTGGAATAAATAAGGCTCGTAAATATGTAAAAAGGAGTCTACAAGTGGAAACGGGTGTAATATATGTGAAAAATTAGTATGTAAGTGTGTGAGTATTATCTTAGTCGAAACATTCATCGCGAGGGTATTTTGGTGCGATATTCTGACACTCAGTTGAATAAATAATGACAGTAAATATGTACAGTGCAGTATAGGTTGTAAACGGGTGTAATGTAAGTGGAAAAGTATATTTAGAATGAAAAAATAAAGTAGAAGTTGAAACACGAGTCGCAGAGATTGTGCTTGCTACGTGAATATGCTCTAGCATTTCGCTAAATGCCCTCGTAATGAATGCAAATAAATGAAAAGATTTACAGTGGTGGAGGAAAGGTTTTATGTAAAGAAAACAATACTATTAAAGTGATAAAACAATATGGTATGGTAAGCAGATGTGCACTATCGTTATGCTACATGTCATCGTAATGAATGAAAACAGCTGAAAACATTTACATGCAGTACAAAACGGTAAAATGACACTGAAACAATAGTATACAAGTAGAAAAAATGATATGTTGACTGAAACAAGAAACTTAGCACATAGCGTGTTACCACTCTGACCAAACTCGCTATGCTCGCGCGATGGTACAATGCTTATTTTTCATATATATGTCATTGAAAACCATTATATTGTTATTGTTATTGTTCATTAGTTCAAATTCAATAAATGTAGAGGTGTTCTTCGTGGTTTCTCCCAAAATTACCTACCATAGAAAACGTGAGAGCCTCACACATCAGTGACAGAATACAATACCTGGCGCGGGGGACCTCACCTGTTCTGACCACTTATGGACCATGGTAAGCCCTTTCTTGGTGATTTTCCTTTGTTTCTCAACAAAAGCGGAAGTTTTAGCCAAAAAGAAAAATTCCAAAATAGCTCGGGATTGGGGGGTGTCAGAGGTGCGAAATAGCTCGGGACGTGATGGGTTAAAACACAGTTGGTTTGGGGCTTTACACTAAAAAATAGGCTCAGTAATTTAACCCTTTCTCCCAATATGATGCGCTTGTCGTCATTTGGAAGTTTCTACAACTATATGCGAAGACGCATTTGTTGTCAAGTAGGCATAAAAACTTACATCAAAGAAAAAGTTTTTGGCCAATCAGCGTCATTTTTGGACGCATCATAGTTCCTGCATGTCTCGTCAAAAGTAATGACTTGGCAACCTCGGGGCCCGAGACGCGTGGCAGCCAGACCAGGTTGATTAATTGCGCATCAGCCATCGAGGGAGAAGGTAGTGCACGACTGGGCATTTAAATCTTATTCTGTTTATCCTGTCCTGGGTTGCGCATCATATTCCACTCTACCAATAGTGCTTGTGTTTACTTTTTGGGCACTATTGTGATTAGATTTGGTGTTTGCAATAGGGAATTAGGTTTTTGTGAATCATTCATGGCTGTTATTCTGCTGTTGGCCCAGTGAAGATTGTGGTAGGCCTACCCTGTTTATCGGCGGTTCCCAACAACTACACTCCCTCTACCCTGCACCCAATGTGAGTATTCAACCATTGAATAATAGTGACAGTGAATCAGGTGAATATACAGTAGTGTGCAATAGCCAGTGAGGAAGGACATGGTGAAAGGTTTAGCTGAGGGAGGCAGGAAATCGTCTGACGACACGGCGTTGTCTTGAAGGGAATATTTGCTAAGGTGTTGATGAAGTCCTTGTTTTATGCTGGTATGTGGTGGATAGAGTTATTGTGCGATAGATAGGAGTATAGTGCAGCGAGTGTACATGATGAAAATATTGGCTAGGGCAGGAGTCACGTACTCCTGGCCACAGCATCCCATTGTCAGGAGGGGATAAAAAACAGGAGGTTTATAGGGATATTTGATTTTATCATATTGTTATACTTATTCCGTATGCTTTCTGTGTGAAATAATGCATGAGTGTTATTGATAGGTTTATCATATGCTTGTGTGGATGAACTTAAACACTGACCCACATGCTCGTCGGAAAATATCGTTTGTGATACCTTAGGTATTGCAGATGTGCCATACAGAGCACGATCAGGTACTGTTGTGGTGAAATATCATGTATGTCTAATAAAATGATGGATTTGATTTTGTGTATTGTGAAAAAAAATCGTAAACACTTCAGTGTCTTCTGGTAAGGGAAACATCATCTGCTACACCTTAGCGGACAGGTAAGGGGCACGTACTTGTACGTGTTGTGGTGTAATACACTGTTTATCTCATATATTGATAGATTTGGTTGTTTTATGTGAAAAGACAGTGAAAAAGTGAGCCACGTGCTCGTAAGGAGGAGTGTGAGTCATACACCTGAGCTAGCACAAAGGTAGCGAAATGTAACACGAGGTTTGGAACACGTGCACTTGAATATGTTTTATTTTTCTTAGTGAAATCTACTGTGTTTCCCATGTACTGATATATTTGGCTATGTTTTATGTGAAAAGACAGTGAAAAAGAGAGCCACGTACTTGTAAGGAAAACTGTGTTTCTTACACCTGAGCTAGCACAAAGCTAGCAAAATGCAGCGCGAGGTTTGGAACACATGCATTTACATATGTTTTTTTTTTTTCTTGGTGAAATCTACTGTGTTTCCCATGTACTGATACATTTGGCTATGTTTTATGTGAAAAGAGTGTGAAAAAGTGAGCCACGTCCTCATAAGGAAGAGTGTGTCATACACCTGAGCTAGCACACAGGTAGTGAAATGCAATGCGGGGTTTGGAACACATGCGTTTACATATATATGTTTTTTTTTTTTTGGGGGGGTGAAATCTACTGTGTTTCCCATGTACTGATATAGTTGGCCATGTTTTATGTGAAAAGACAGTGAAAGACTGACTTACTGCAGCGTGTTCTCAAAAGGGAAACACCATCTGCTACACCTTAGCACACAGGTAATGGCCTATGGAACACTTCCATTTCCATGTTACTGGTGAAATGTACTGTGTATCTCATAAAATGATAGATTTTGTTATGTGTAATGTCCAAAGAAAATGAAAGGAGTAACCACGTGCTACTGGCCCCTACCTGTGTGCTAAGTCAGGTGCAGGAGACAATGTTTTCCAAGGACATACACGCATATCATGAACACTTGTCATGCCAGTGTTGAGCCTAGTTCTTGGCTGGCTGTGAGTAACATGTCTTGACTCCTTTATTTCAGCTCACACTCGTACCATAGCACTGGACTGCCACAGGGTCCACAATCCCTCACACAGCAATTTATTCTCCAGTTGGCTTCGGTCCTGCAAAAATGAGATGCAGGTTGGCACCACACAAATGGCATCAGATCCTCGAGGAGGTAGAGTTGGAGAGCGATTTTGAGAGTGACTGTCCTGGGGTGGAGGAGGTTGAGCTGACGCCATCTGGTCAGCAAATGAAGCTGCCTTTCCGCCTTCCTCTGAGGGAGACCACACCATCATCATCAGCCGGCTTCACCAGATAACCCTCCCCACCTCTAGGGCCTGCCGTTCTCACCGCTCTCTTTGTTGGCTCCCAATCTCCAGGCCCCTCTGCCCCCCTTGGTGAGCCAGTGTCACCGGAAGCTGAGCCTTTGTTCGTTGTGATGGCCCCTCCACCCACTTCTGCCATGCAGGATGCTACAGTGACATCCTCGCTGGCCAGGCCAAGGAGACTGGTGTCCCCAGAGCCCTCTGTCTCGTCCTTGTCCTCGTCCGAGGCATCCCCTCCTAGACGAGGGTGTCGTGGTCCACTGCCTGGACATGGGGGACGTCCAAGGGGTTGGAGGGCAGGCCGAACGGTGTCGACTGGCCGACCCGCTGCCACCGCCGCCACCACCACTGAAGAGGATCCTGGGTGGAGCAGTGGGCCATTCACACCAAACCACGGGCCATTCACTGGCTCTCTGGGGATAAATGTGGATATTCCAACAACTCCCCTGCGGGAGACCCCACACCAGCACCACAAGTAGCTGGGCCATCACAGGTGCCACCATCACCACCAGTACCACCTGCAGGAGGCGCATCACGGGTGCCAGAACCACCACCAACTCCAGTTGCTGGTCCGTTGGAGGAACCCATGCCTGGGGCTGCAGCTCCCGCACGACAGGACCACAGAACACGAGGGTATCCAAGCAAGCATTGCCGGGTCATTGACGATGACATGAGGTTGGATCGCACTCTGGGCCACCACAGGGCGAGGATCTCTGACAAGAAGAAGCTCAGGTGTGCCTTGTGCTTCAAGTTGGGAGGAGGAAAGACACAAGGAACATGTGTCCTGTATGTGATGTGCCGCTTTGCATGGGTGATTGTTTCGACTGGTACCATACCGAGCAATACCTTCACTAGTGGAGCACATACACATACAGACAGACAGACAGACACACACACACACACACACACACACACACACACACACACACACACACACGCAGACACTCACATACACACACAGTACAAAACTCCTCACCTCCCATCCGATGTGGTCCTGCAGGAAGATCATCGCCACTGGAGAAGTACGTTGTATTCTTTTTTTATTTATCTCTTTACCTTTATTTATGTCAGTATATTTACATATACATATATATTGTTTTTTAGCTCAACACAAATGACAGGGAAATAAGTACAGCTTCAGTTTCAGTTGGTAGCAACAGGTTTAGTGTTCATGTGCGGTTTCTGAGAGGACTAAAAACAAAACAGAAGTAATTATACGAAATAGTTGTTGGCATAAAACCAAGGAAAGCGAAGCTAACAAGCATAAATGTGTTAGCGCACTACAGGAAGCTAGCGTAAGTGAGCGCGGTTGATGGCGGGTCAGTGTGCAGCAAAATACGCCATAGTTTTTTGCATTTCTCTCGAAAAGTATGAGACCTAGGATCACCGTTCTTTACTGAGAATAAAGAGGATGAAATTGTGCATAGGAAGATGAAATAAAAACAAGGGTGCCGTTGAAAGTTCTTCACAAACCCTCTTCGAATGACAAAGTTATTTTCTGTCGAAAATGGCTTTTACTTTCTCACTTATTACTCGAAAGGCCATATATCGTATCAAATTGGGACCTGACCAATTCGAAACCTAATAAAATTTTCTTTTGATTGATGGTCCAACATGTAGAGACTGATTAGTAAACATTCGACTTGTGATGTTGGGAAGTGAAATCTATGATCCTGAATGTTTATTCCGAGCGCCCGAACGTATGCATAGTTTTTTTTTGGGGGGGGTCTATTTTCTTTTTTCTTGCTTATCATGTAGAACAAACATCGTTGAATAGGAATATATGGGTTTTGTGGCAAAATAAATATGTTTGGGTGGTGAAAATAAGCCAAGAATACACATTTTTGGAATGCGCGGCAGCCAGGGGGGAGGGGAGAAAAGCCTGCGTGTCAGAGCTGGGAAAACTTAAAAACTTATCCACGCGCAAAAGGTTAATAGCAGCCACGTTGGTAAGTTCAAAGTGTTCTGCTCAAGGTTAATACAGTGATGGCTAGCCATAAAGAATATCACACTACCACACCTCCCATCCTCCATAAAATCTAATACAACCTTGAATTGAACAAAGACAATAGAACCGGCATAGAAACCTCACCGGTTACTAAATTCCCATAACCAACTGATCCCATTATAATCTCAACTTTAAATTCAGTGCGCATCCTGGTGATTTACACTCCAACGCTAAGCTGTGATATAAGAAATTGTTGTAAGAGGAGAGATTTTAGTGACATCAAAGTTTTTGTGGGATCAGAATAATCGTAACATTTCTCAGGTGTCATAACAGTGAGATATAATTAAAATTCTATAACAATTCGCTAGTGGCCAGCGGTGATATATATGTATATATATATATATATATATATATATATATATATATATATATATATATATATTCCAGACGCCTCAATCCCGTTTGGGGTGGCCAAAAACAAATCGCCTCCACGTCGCCTTGTCCCCCGCCATTTCACTGCCCTGCTCCCAACTCACACTCCCCTCAAATACCTCTCCACCCCATCCCTCCATCTCATCCTCGGCCTCCCCCTCCCGCTTCCCCCCTCCACCTCACTCACATACACTCTCTTCGTCAGTCTCTCACCCTCCATCCTCTCCACATGGCCAAACTACCTCAGTGTGTTCCTCATAACGCTTCCTATCACATCCACATCCACACCACAACGCTCCTTTATATCCTCATTCGTCAGCCTGTCTCTCCATGTGACTCCACAGGCTCCTCTCAAATAACTCATTTCCACTGCTCTCACTCTTGACTTGTGTCCTTCCAACAACGTCCAAGCTTCACTTCCATACGTTAGAGTTGGTATCACAATACTATCATGTAGTAACTTTTTCACTTCCATGCTCACTTCCCTGTTTCTTATCACTGCTTTCAAAGAACCAGCAACTTTTCTTCCCTGCTGTACCCTTTCAAGCACTTCACCCTCCAAACCTCCATCCTTACTCATCACACTACCAAAGTACTTAAACGTAGTCACATTTTCCAATTCCTCACCATCCAACCTCGCTGTACATTCACTGATTTCACTTTTATATATATATATATATATATATATATATATATATATATATATATATATATATATATATATATATCCCATTGGAGCCCGGTGTCCGGAATATTGAACAGAACTGGGATTTTTCAAGTCTTTATAAAGTAGGGAACCCTCGGGTAGGGACCTATGAGCTTCGCGACTATGAGCCGACAGGCGGAGGGCGGTGCACTTAGTACCCACCCAGTGCCATGCCTCGCCCAGCACCCCTGGGATCCAATGGGTTATATATATATATATATATATATATATATATATATATATATATATATATATATATATATATATATATAGCATTACACTGGAGTTAGCGGTAAGATATTCATTAAAAAGACTCGGACACAGCACAGTTGGCATATATATTAAATTCTTGCCATTACATAGGCAACTGCTGTGCTCTTGAATGTAACACTGCCATACACAGGTGCTGGATGAAAAATGGTTAACTGCTACCCCTTGCCACAATAATGCCTACCTACGTTCATCATTTCCAAGCAAATTTTACACACACACACACACACACACACACACACACACACACACACACACACACAATCAGTGTGTGTATGTGCTTTATGTTTTATTCATAAAACATCCGTGTGTGTGTGTGTGTGTGTGTGTGTGTGTGTGTGTGTGTGTGTGTGTGTGTGTGTTACAAATGAGCAAATGCTCATGGCAAGATAACAGTCGTAACAGATAATATTGTACTGTATTATTCCACCTACTGTATAATACTGATTAGCAAAAAAAAAATAATAATAAAAAAAAAAAATAACGGATGGGTATTCTGATATCAAAGTACTGGCTTGGTCAGAGATATAAAATGACACGGCGGCTACTTCACCAAGTAAATAACGGTACAGTACCGCGTAATGAAATACACTGCGCCAAGAAGAAAGTTCAAAGTCTGCAGTTTTATTCCTTTATCAATGAATCGCGTTACAAAGTACACAAACATGCATGACAGTAACATATAAGACAAACATGTACAAGGTACACTTAGTGCAGTCTATGGCGTGTTACAGAATGTGTCTATAGCTAGTAACAACGTGAATCAGTTTTCCTCATGTAAGTTTACGGCTGGTGATACACACGTAAGGCAATGGAATTGTGCAGAAGGCGAGGTAGCGCAGCTGGAATAAACGGGAGAACACACCCAGCAGAGAGTGACTGTCATATTCTAATTGCAAAGGAAAAGAGTGATAACAAATGGAGGTAGACTGAGTATAGTTGCTACAAGAGCATGTTGAAGGAGTTCGATTGATGAAGGATGAGTGCTGAGTTACCACTGGATACAAACAATAATGACTAAATAAATGTTCTCGCACAACAACTAATACAACAAATGCTGTCAAGAACAAATTAGTTAACATATCACAAAGAAACAGAAGATGAGATCTGGAAATGAAGGTTTAGTTCTTTATGACATCTATCTATCTATCTATATACGATACCTAGGCTGCTTCCCCCAAAGAAAGGGAGGTAGCCGAGACAGGACGACACACTCCCCATCTACTCATCCATTCAAACACATTCATTCGCATCTTAGTCCGAAAGGGGAGAAAGGACAGATCCTCACCGCACCACACCGCACAAGGGTCCACTGCGCAGTGCAATCAGTGACATCCACAGCAGGGCCCGACAGCAGAGCTGGTTTACCCCTGCCACATCATGATAGACCCATCCCCTTACCCGCACCTGACCTGACTAGCTGATCAGACCAAATGCGGGAGAATATCCCCTTAGGGCTGCTTTATCATTTATTCATTCACAATTTCTCTCCATTTATTTCTGTCACACACAGCCACTCTTCCATGCTCAACAGACATCCCTCTCACATCCAGCGCTCTCTTCACACTGTCCATCCATCCTATTTGTGGTCTCCCTCTCAGCCTTACACCTCTCACATCAGATCTAGTTATCTTTTTCACCAATCGCTCATTATCCAATCTCTCGATGTGCTCAAACCATCGCAACACCCTCTGCTCAACTCTATCAGCCATCTCCCGAATACCTCCGGTTCTCCTTTGCAGTTCATCGTTTCACACTCGATCCATATGCGTCACTCCACACATACTCCTCAGACACCTCATCTTCATTACATTCAAACTTTTCCTCTCTGCTACACCCATATTCCATGTTTCAGCCCCATATAACGCAGTCGGTACCACAACACCCTCATACAGCCTTCTCTTTACATCCATTCTAAGCGAACGACATTTAAACAACTTTTTCATTCCTCCCAGCACCTTTCCTATTTCATTCATTCTAAACTTCACTTCTGCATCTATTCTTCCATCCACAGCAACATGTGACCCTAAATATTTAAAACACTCTAACTCCTCAAGCAACTCACTATTCAAAACGACATTCATCCCCCTATCATCTACCAACCTCGTACACTTCATCACTTTACTCTTAATCTCATTTACTTTCAATTTCCTCCTTTCACACACCCTTCCAAACTCCTCTACCAACTGTCTCAATCTCTCCGAATCAGCCACCAGTGCAGTATCATCTGCAAACAGCAGCTGCTTCAGATTCCACTCTCTACCATCAACATTCACCAGACTCAGACCTCCACCTAAAACTCTTGCATTCACCTCCCTTACAACACCATCCATATAAATATTAAACAACCAAGGCGACATCAGACATCCCTGTTGCAGCCCCACTCTCACAGGAAACCAATCACTCACAGCATTTCCCACTCTTACACACGCTCTACTATTTACATAAAAACTCTTCACCCCTTTTAGCAACCTACCATGAAGTCCATACAATCTTAAAACAGTCCACAAAGCCATACGCTTTCTCTAAATCCATGAATGCCCAAAACACATCCTTGCCTTTCGCTAAATGCTTTTCACACACTTGTCTCACAGCAGACACCTGATCCACTCATCCTTTCCCTCTCCTAAAGCCACACTGCTCATCACCAATCACTCCCTCTGTACCCTCTCTAACTCTCATAATTAACACTCTACCATACACCTTACCTACAACACTGAAGAGACTTATACCCCTACAGCTAGTACATTCATACTTATCACCTTTGCCTTTATACAACGGGACCACACAAGCACTTGCCCAGTCAACTGGCACCATAACTTTCACGAAGCACACATTCAACAATCTTACTAACCAGTCAACAATAGTCACTTCACCACCCTTCAGGCATTCCACAGCACACCCATCCATACCTGCAGCTTTCCCTGTTTTCATCTCCTTTACTGCCTTCTCCACTTCCTCCTTCGTGATCAAAGAATCATTCAACTCTCCCAACACATTTATTCCTTGCACCCTTTCATCCGCCACAATCTCAGCCATCCTTTCCTCCTGTGAAAAATATTTAATAGTTCTGGCAAACAAATCGGGTCCCTCTTTCTGGGCACCAAAATGTGAAAAATATTTCATGTATACAAGTCGGTATCCCTGCCGGGGCACCGCTATGTAAGAAATTTCTGGTATTTACTAATAAACAACTTGTAGGTCGTTACTCGTCTATAAAGTTGTTCTTAAGTAAATCAAACAAGTCTCAGAGTTAGGCGAAACCTAACTTAACCTTAACTCACATACAATAAATATTTCTCTTCTATCTCATAGCTAATCCCCCCTTGAATTGGCCAATTCGTAAAGGTTACTTAGCTAGTGAAGAGGGAGTGATCGTTAACCGATGACGATGAGGCTGCTTAGTGTATTTGCTTGAGCAAGCAAGCGTCCTGATGGTGCGTATATACAACCGTGTTAGCTTGAGAGTGACTAGGAACAGAGCTTACTCCACGAGATCTAGGAGCAGAGAGGTGGTAGGTTGCCAACTATTAATTATTTACAGTACCAAATACAGTTACATTACATCATGATATGTACAGGACAAATCTAACAAATTAATCTTAATTTTAATTAAACTAAAGTTAGACAAAATATTCCCTTTGTGTAAATATCTTAATTCCACATCTGCTAAACCGGAGAATCTTTCCCTACTTGCCACATCATCTAAGGCGCAGATGCAGTTTAGGTCAGTGGAAAATACCACATAATTACATTTATTTACAAATGTATAGTTGTCCACGGGGGTTAAATGCAGTAGCATTTAATTTATCAATAACAAGAATTATTAAAGAGAACAATTTCTGGGTTATTAAAACCACTTGAACAATTAACAACGGTCTCAATTTTTCCTCTGCCTTTAACCAGGGATAACTATGATGAAAATAGAGAGCGCAACTGCTCTGGGGGAAAATATTTCCCACAGTTTTGGGGCCGGCAGAAAATGATACGTTGTATCATGTAATATGACCCTTAGCCAAGAGTTCCCTCCATAGTTCTCGAGAACCCTGTGCTGCAGCCCTACTAGGTCGCGCCTCTTGACCCGTTTGATCTTCACCATCCTCTGGATCCGGAGTAGCTGCTAACTCAAGGGGTACCAGTTTATCAATAGTTTTTATACTGATATGTCCCCTGCATTTTATTTTTACGAGTCTCAGCACCCCTTCAGAATCTGGGTGTGTGGAGATCACTTTAGCTAATGGCCACTGGGATCTTGGCTGTTCAGTCTTCACTAAGACCACATCTCCTATGTTAATAACTGATATGTTGCTGGCAGCTTGAGCTCCATAAAACCTCTCACTTAGGCTCAAAAGATACTCTTCGCTCCAATGTCTATTCCAAGTATCCAACATCCTTTTCAGACGTTGATATCCGTCCCGCAGATGTTGTCCTAAATCATTATTTTCTATGTTAGGATCATCAACTTCTTCCTGGATATCCACACAAGGCATCGGATGGAGCTTCCTGCCATATAACATGTGAACCGCTGTTAAGGCCTCTAGCGAGTCGCTAGTGTCATCTTGATAAGTCAAGGGTCTATTATTAACCCTGGTTTCAATTTCAGTTATTACTGTTCTTAAATCTTCTCTCGTGATCTTAGTTCTATGTAATGTTTTCCTCAGGCAGGTCTTGACAATACCAATCATTCTTTCGGTAAATCCATTTTGCCATGGAGCTCTTGGAGCTGTGAACTGCTGGATTCCAGCGCTGACTTAACCTTTGGGTCGTTCATTATGTTCAACAGTAAAGGTGCTGCTCCAACGAAATTAGTTCCGTTGTCGCTTATTAACTTGCCAGGACAAGACCTTCTAGTGGCAAATCTGCGAAAGACATTGAAGAATGTCTCTGAGCTTAGGTCTTCCACTAATTCTAGATGGACTGCCCTTGTGTAGGCACAAGTAAATAAACAAATGTAAACTTTATGGGGAGTTTCCTCACCCGTAACAGTTATAGCCCCTGTGTAGTCCACTCCTGTTATATGGAAGGGCCGACTTATGTTCACCCTATTCTTCGGTAGGGCTGGTGGTCCTGGGTAGATATAAGGTCGCTGCTCATACCTCCTACAAATGATGCAGTTTTTGAGATATTTTTTAATAACCTGTCTACCCTTAGGAATCTAGTACCTTTCCCGAATTTGGGCTAAGGTCTGCGGTACACCTCCATGGAGAGTGGAATCATGGGCTTCCTTTATAATAAGTTGTACAAAGCATCCACTCTTAGGTAATAAAATGGGATGTTTGGTTTGGATGGGCAAGTCAGCCTTTACCAATCGGCCTCGACATCTTATCAGACCTTTTCCGTCTAAGAGCAAGCCTAAATTCTTAATCAGCTTATTCCCCTTTCCAGTGTCTTGGCCTAAAAGTTTATATATTTCCTCGTAAGAATTTCTTTGTACTCTTTTCAGCCAGTATTCTAGCGGATCTAATTTCTGAAACCCCACCTTCTTATTCAAAAATTTAACAACCAATTTAGTAGTATTTAGAAGTTGTCTTATTGACGAGAATTGGCTGATGTCAATTACTTCTGGCTCAGGTACTACAGGATCCAAGTTCACTACACTAATCTCAGCAATACTGTACTGTTTCTGTTCAGGCCAATCCTTAGTGAGTAACCATTTAGGACCTTCAAACCACAAGTTATCTTTGATCAGTCTCCTTACGGTCGAACCTCTCGAGAGCAGATCAGCTGGATCTTGTTTGGAGGACACATGCATGAAATTAAATTTAGAAGACAGCTCTTTAATAGTCTTCACTCTATTATGGACGAAAGGAATTTTACTGTCTTCCTTCTCTATCCAGTAAAGACAAATCACACTGTCAGTCCATATGTAAATATCCTCATACTGAGTATCAAGTGTAGTGGTTATATACCTGGCCAATTTAGTTCCTACTTTTATGGAAGCCAATTCCATTTGAGGCAGGGTTCTTTCTTTAATTGGCGCAACTCTGGCTTTGGACATTATAATCTTACTATCCTCTCCTGTTGCGCAATAAGCTACTGCTCCATTGGCCCTTTGAGAAGCATCACAAAACATGTGTACGTGCAACTTCTCATTACTGTTTATTTTCCTGGGAATACATATGCTTGATGTAGTTTCAAACTCGTTTCTAATCTGTTCCCATTGCTCCACATATGTCTCACCTAATTCAGTGTCCCAGTCTAACTTTTCTCGCCAAGCCTCCTGTAATAAACATTTGCCCCTAGTAACTATAGGACTGACAAATCCTAATGGGTCAAATAGCTTGGAAACCTGACTTAACAAGGACCTCTTGGTGAGAGTAACATCAGAGAACTTAATTGGTTTCAAACTTATTACATCAGCTGTTGTATCCCAGTTAAGACCTAACACATTTTGAATTTTGGGAATGTCAGAATCTGGATAGTCCTCTTGTATTTTATTCCTCAAAAGCGGTGAATTTGTATTCCATCTCTGTAACGGCAAATGTTGCATTCCCACATTCGGAATTGGCTACTTCATAACCCTTCAAAACTTCCGACTCTGTATCAGCAACACCTTGCAAATTATCCATGTAAAAAGCCTGCCCTATTTCTGGACATTTGGCATTTTCAAAATGATGCTTTAAAGTGTTGCAAAGTAGGAAAGGACTAGCACAAGAGCCAAAAAGCACCGATCAGAAACAGTAAGTTTTCAATGGACTATCCTCATTTTGAGGATCATGAGGCCAGAGGAATTTTGTAAATTTCCTATCCTCATCTCTCAGTCCTATTCTGAGAAAAGCCTTACTAATGTCTGCTGCGTAAGCGTTTCTCTCTAAATCTTTGTAACACATTCCCTAACTTCTCTGTTAGTGTAGGTCCAGAGTATAGGCAATCGTTCAAGCTAGCTGATCCCTTGGGCGCTTTACTACTACAGTTGAATACTATCCTTATGGGAGTAGTTACTGAGTCCTTGCTTACTGCATGATGTGGTAAGTAGTGTCCTTCTTTGTGGTTAACAGGGTATTCTACCTCTTCTATAAATTTATTCTTCAATTGATCCTTTATAATATTATCATATAGGGTCAGATGTTCTGGTTTATCTCTCAACTTTCTTAGAAGAGAATTTAACTGAACTTTAGCTGCTTGGTAATTTGTTGGTAACTCTGAATGGTTTAGTTTCCATGGTAATCCTACCCAATACTGTCCATCCTTAAATTCCACAGACTGATTATACAGATCCAAAGTTATTTTATCTTCAGGGGTTGGTTCCTCAGAGTGTATTCCTACACTGTCTAGGTCCCACAGTTTGTGTACAGGTTCAATATTTTCATCCAACAAGTCATTTATCTGAGTAGGTTCTAATTCTGCACCTATTCTAGCTACCATCAATGACTCTGTGGGGGTAACAAAGACTGAGTCTACTAGTTTGGCCTCTCCTTTAACTTGTTTTGGAAAAGGCAACTGACCCATAATAAGGTTACCTCCTGGACTCTTGAACAACTGTACCTTATTCCTTTTGAAAGTCCTATGTAGGAATCTTCCACAATAATCAGAACCAATTATCATTTTTATGGGACCCACAGTATCTGATTCCACATTCCGTTTAGCCAACTTTATCCCTGAATTTTGTAGATGATCAGAGGTTTCCTTCAATCCCTTTATGTATATACTTGTCTCCATATTATCAAGCACAGCTGCTGTTATACGGCATTTATATCTGCCTAATTGTATTACAGGTCTAACTAAATCAAACGACTGAGCTTTCTTAGTTGTTAAGAATCCTGTAATGGCTAGATTTACCTTGCCGATAACTGGTAACTTTAATTTCTCCACAATGTCTGCAGAAATGAAAGTTTTCTGAGCACCCGTATCAAACAGGGTACATACTAATTGGTTTCTATTCTCAAACAATACTTTCACAACTGCTATTGGTACTGCAGCTGGCATTACTAATGGAGCATTCCCTTTTGCAATTGTCATATTGACGCTTGCAGGTTTAGGAACCTCAATTTTCATCCTAGGGCATAAAGCACTATGATGATGATCTTTTTTGCATTTAAAGCAAAGATTTAATTTAGTCTTACAGTCCGCGACAGTATGTTCGGAGTTCATACAGATTATACAACACCCCAGTTCCTGAAGCTTCCCTACTCTAGAAGCATAATCAGGGTACGGTTGACAAGATACACTGGAATGTTGCTCACCACAAAAGACACAAACTTTCCTGTCTTTTACCATGGAAGGTTTTATTTCCTTAATATCCTCAGGATGTCTATTTCTTATCTTTAATACTTTATCCTCGGCCTTTGTGGAGCTAAGGAAAGTACCTATCTCCTCTTTAGGCACATACTTAGTTTTCTCTGACTTAACTTTCCCAATCAGTTGGTTAGTGGGTTTTTTCTTTACTTCAGTCTTCTGTTTGACCTCAGTAGTGTTTAATGTTCCTTGCAAATGTTTACAGAGTTGCATCAAGCCTTCCTCAATCTCTTCACATGAGAAATTATCCTTCTGGTACCTACCATACAAAGCATCCTTGGTTTTCGGTGGTAGCTTTAAGGACACAATTCTTGAAAGCACCCAATCTGATGTCTTAATATCTTCGTAAGTACCTAAGGCCCTTAATTTACAACTCATTGCAATTCTAAAATTTTGCAAGGAATCAAAATCGTGCCTAGGCGTGGGTAATTCTATTAGAGCCCTCAATAATTGATGTATAACTTGTTCCCTGTCTTCGTAATTTTCTCTAAGGATGGTCAAAGCCACCTCATAATTATTTTCTTCTACTGGTAATTCTTTTATCAGTTGATATGGTGTTCCTTTGACCTGTCCTAACAAATACGTAAGTTTGGTGACTTTAGGGAGATCTGTTCTATCGTGTACCAAATATTTGAATTGATCCCAAAAGGATTTCCAGTTCTGCTCCCCATCAAACTCCGGAAGCGTTATTTGTGGTAACACAGCTCTACCCTGCTGTGCCACAACTTGTGTTTCCGCGGCAGTGTCAGCTAATTCTGACTCTAGTGTCTTTACTACAGTTAAGTATTCTTCTAATTTGTTTTCAAACTTCGTAGTTTCTGACTCTAAGAATTCCTTATTCTCAGCCTTTACTATAGCCGCTTCTAAAGTTAAGTAACTCTATTCGTACTTACTCCATCGATCTTTCAGGATATTTAGGAGACTATTTATTCTCTCCTTGGACAGAGGTATTTGGTCCAACGACTGGTTACAATCATTTATGGCTCTAGTTACCCATCCTGCCTTACTACTAGAAGATCTGTGCAATAAAGAAACAGACATGTTGACGGAGTTCTAATTTAATAATTATGAATTCCAACCACAAATTTACCTCAACTTAGTAATGATTTGATTATTTTAAATTTTGAAGAGGGTAGGGATTAAGTCCTCATTGTGCAAATTATCCCCTCTCCCAATTTCGTAATATTTATTACAGCTCAGCTAATTATTCATTTAATTTTGAGGAGTGTAGGGATTAGGTCTATAATTTCAACCTATCCCCCAGGGTTATTAAACCTCTAGGGTTCTATTTCATCCCCACACTCAATTGCCAAAACACCCATATTCCCCGAGCTCAGAATTAATTACCTCAATACTCCATAGGCCCACCCATAGCTTGTACAGCATAGAACTCTCCTTTCTTATGTTCTACATAATTTATAAATTTCTGCAGAACCGCTTCCATACCATGACGGTTCCAATGTATACCATCAGCTTTCAGCATTGCTTGGAAGGGCTTGGCATTAAAATGTATGAAATCCCTTCCCTTCCTGGCCCGTTGCAACTTTCGGTTTACATCTCTGCTTATTAATTTATATGTTCCATAACAAACTGTAGAGCCATATGGCAGGTTCCTTGGCTCGAGGAGGGTTATGGCTACTGAGGATTTACAAGAGCCTTCTATGGCTCCTACCACTGCTAAAATTTTCTCCACTACTTCATTGACCTCCAAGGAACAGGACCGTACGGTCATGCTCCCAGTCTAGTACGGCATTCAGCCTTTCATCTTCAGAGAAAGAGCTTGCCTTTCCTCCTGGAGCTCTATAGATACGTACGTCCACGTCTTCCACTTCAACCGAACGTGGTAGTAAACTGTGTCCCACAAAAGCAACTTTAAACACATTCAGCACTTCGGCACACATCGGTTTTCCTCACTTGGTCGGGGCACCAAAAATGTGAAAAATGTTTAATAGTTCTGGTAAACAAATCGGGGCCCTCTTTCTGGGCACCAAAATGTGAAAAATATTTCATGTATACAAGTCGGTATCCCTGCCGGGGCACCGCTATGTAAGAAATTTCTGGTATTTACTAATAAACAACTTGTAGGTCGTTACTCATCTATAAAGTTGTTCTTAAGTAAATCAAACAAGTCTCATAGAGTTAGGCGAAACGTAACTTAACCTTAACTCACCTACAATAACTATTTCTCTTCTATCTCATAGCTAATCCCCCCTTGAATTGGCCAATTCGTAAAGATTACTTAGCTAGTGAAGAGGGAGTGATCGTTAACCGATGACGATGAGGCTGCTTAGTGTAATTGCTTGAGCAAGCAAGCGTCCTGATGGTGCGTATATACAACCGTGTTAGCTTGAGAGTGACTAGGAACAGAGCTAACTCCACGAGATCTAGGAGCAGAGAGGTGTGCAGCAGGACCTACCTCCCTCATAGAATGGTGGGTTGCCAACTATTAACTATTTACAGTATCAAATACAGTTAGATTACATCATGATATGTACAGGACAAATCTAACAAATTAGTCTTAGTTTTAATTAAACTAAAGTTAGACCAAATATTCCCTTTGTGTAAATATCTTAGTTACACATCTGCTAAACCGGAGAATCTTTCCCTACTTGCCACGTCATCTAACGTGCAGACGCAGTTTAGGTCAGTGGAAAATACCACATAATTACATATATTTACAAATGTATAGTTGTCCACGGGGGTTAAATGCAGTAGCATTTAATTTATCAATAACAAGAATTATTAAAGAGAACGTAATTTCTGGGTTGTTAAAACCGCTTGAACAATTAACAACGGTCTCAATTTTTCCTCTGCCTTTAACCAGGGATAAGTATGATGATAATAGAGAGCGCAAATGCTCTGGGGAAAAATATTTCCCACACCTCCTCTATATTTAATAATCTTTCAAAATACTCTTCCCATCTCTTCCTTATTGCAACCATCTCAATTAACATCCTTCCATCCTCTGCTTTCACTTGCTCTTCCTTCCCAGACTCTCCCTTTTGCACCCTTTTCACCTTCCTTCCAGAACATTTTCTTATTCTGCTGAAAATTCCCAGTCAACCGCCTACCCCACCTCTCATCTGCTGCCACTTTAGCATCATGCACAGCCCTTCTCGCCCTATTCCTCTTTTCCTTATACTTCTCATATGACACCTCATCCTTCCTCTGCAGCCACACTTCATATGCACGTCTCTTCTCAGCCACAGCCATACTTACTTCCTCTCACCACCATTCACTTTCTTTTCTTACACCACCAGCCACACTTCTCACACCACAAACCTCTTCTGCATGCCCCACCACAGCACTCTTAAACAACTGCCATTCCTCCTCCACACTGCCATTTTCCTGATCTTTCACTGTGTTTCACTCATCTTTCAATTTCTCCTGATACTCTACCATTTTCTCTCTTTTATCCAACTCACTCACTTTCAAAACCTCCCTGCCACACCTAACCTTCCTAGCTCTCACCCATCTCTTACTTACTCTTAACTTTCCCTCCACCAGGAAGTGGTCAGACATACCTCCACCCTTCCCTCTCAGAACTCTCACATCCAACAATCTTCCTATTACATTCCTGGACACAACCAAGTAGTCCGTCAAAACTCTATCAACAACCCTTCCACCCTCCTGTCTCACCCATGTATATAATATCTTTCTTCTTCTTTATGACATAGGGAAAGTAAAGTGTGGGTTGCGTCTGTGTGGTTTGTCACCTGGAGAGCAATACCGATGGGGTCGCTGACGTGATGGAGTCTGTGAACGAGGAATGCCAGTGCAGAGGAAATCACCACCGTGGTGGCAAACACCAGACCCCAAATTAATGGGGAAAAGGGATAAAGAATGCTCCTCCACTGGGGTAATGGCTGAGGTACCTCCAGAATGATTGCATAACAGGTTTCCCAATATGGGTAGGTCCAATCAAAGTCGCTGATTGCATCACCAGTAACTTCCTGTCCATTGATCACTAAATCTTTCTCTTTATACATCAGCTCAGCAAACATTCCATCCCATGTCCCATTCAGTTTGGTGCCCCACACTACTTCTTCCATTTGGATGTATACCATCTGAAAGTTAAGTTTTTTGGCTATGATCTGTGCAGCATCTAAGTTTACTCCGGTACAACTACCTTCTTTGTCCGAATAAAGGAATGGTAGCTCATAGCACAGCACTGGCACCTTCAGAACTTGACCTCCAAAATCATGGAAGCGAGGAGGAAACAGCGCCTGCAGACTGTGAAATTTATCAGGACTCCAGACTCCTATTGGTGTCTTGATGA
The DNA here is from genome assembly GCF_032717465.1 of Coenobita brevimanus. Taxonomy (NCBI): domain Eukaryota; kingdom Metazoa; phylum Arthropoda; class Malacostraca; order Decapoda; family Coenobitidae; genus Coenobita; species Coenobita brevimanus. Next base: position 11,758,858 of record NC_136997.1, read on the forward strand.
CAGACTGACCCAGTTTCTCGTGGTGTATTGGTCTGGAGGTGTAGAGGAGGAGGCGGGTGTGGCTGGCACGGACTGCTGGCTGGAGGAGCAGGAGGAACCTGGAGCGCTGGATGACGGGCTGGCTGAGGACAGTGGTGGTGTTGAGGTGCGTGTCCAGGCAGAAGAGGACAAGGTAGCTGGGGTTCCAGTGTTTGTTGTCTGCCAGGAGGAGAAGGAAGGCGGAGGGGTCGTTGTGGAAGAGGAGGATGACGGTGAGAAGGGAGCCTTGGGTATGGTGGGTGGGATGGGTGGTATGGAGGAGTGAGTCCTGGGTGGCAAGGAGGACGGGCGTGTAGGAGGTTCCTACCGCCGACACCACCCGGCCCACATCCAACAGGGACTGACTGTGGTCGTCCATGACCAGCAGAAGGTTGTGGCCTCGTAGCGACCCCGATACCAGTGTGGTAAGAGCGTCTTGAACCAGGAATCCGCCCTCTGAGGGAAGGAATCATATAATAGAACGTGTTATTGCTCTAATCATGTAGTGGAGAACTACTTCATTTCTGGCACTGAAGAAACAGTGCTTCATTATAAACTGAAAAATTTGAATAGCATAAGTGACAGATGAATATGACTGAAAATGTAGGTGTTCAAGTAGTTCACCTGTTATAAATGAATTAACTCAATTTATGGAGTGCATACAGTGGATGCTTGGCTACAAATAATAGGCAGTGTATGGTGTTGCAGGAGTGTCGACTATTAAAGCTAGAGGAACAGTTCTGAAGGACTATGGAAGCTCAAGGTGCAGAGGAAGAGAAATGGGAAGTAGTTGGCAAGACAATTAGGAATACAGATATGAGTATTTCTGGTGTTAGATCGTTGTGCTGAGATATTCCTTGCCTGCGTAAATGAGCAACAGAAAAGTCTAATAAATTATTTCTTTGAAATTATTGCTGTGAAAAGTCTGCTAGGGCTAGGTTCAAATACAGGGCAGGACGGCCCTGTGGGGATGATTGCTTGCCTGTGGTTGATGGGACTGGTCTCCCAGAAAACAACAATGATAGTACTTTGAGGGGTTGCTAACCACGAAGCAAGAGGAAAAACGCGTCAGTCGGCACCAACTCGATACAGGAGTTCCTCCCAGTGGGAAACAACACTTCCATTGGTGTAACATGATCTGTGACTCCCATGTCGGATTTCACTGCCAACTGCGTCCACATCAGCACCAAGATACATTGTAACTCCTTCATTACCCCTTCATCAGTTCATTGTGTTGAATCAGCGTCTTCATCAACTACAAATGACTGCTCGAAACAAATTTGTGTGTGTGTGTGTGTGTGTGTGTGTGTGTGTGTGTGTGGCGCCAAGATCTAGTAATTACTGCATTGTATCTTTTTTCTTTCAGCTTCTTTCCACTTGTGAAAGATGATGATATTGATCTGCTTGCAAAACGACCACCGGGATTATATATAACCTTTTAGAAGTGGAAATATCCTAGGCTGTTTGTAATTTTTTTCATCAGTCATTTTGTGAAAATGCAATTTTTATATAATTTTATAATTAAAGTGGTCACACCAAAAGTTGTGGATATGAGAGTGAATCTCCTAGTAAAAAACGAAGGCTGTAGAGTTGCACATCCGACATTGATATAATGTGCTGCTTGCTGATAAAAAAAACAGGTGACACTTTGGCTTAGAGTCTTATACAGTAACTGTTAATGAAGGGGTCAACAAAAAAATGTGATAGGTATAACGTGTTGGTTGTTGACAGACGTAGTAATTCATACAGTGATGTGTTTGTGAATCGAACGTGACTTGGAGTGGCAGAAGAATGTAAATATCTAGGTTCAGTAATGCCAAACAGAATTCCTCTGAATGAAATGCGGGCAGAAAGCCGAATATGGTTGACGAAAGAGGCCTGCATGAAGGTACGTTCGTACTCACATTACGTATGGATACGATATTTTGGTGCGACATGAGTTTGAAGTGTCACTGGTGAGAGAGTAGTAAATGAGTGGGAACCTCTTGATATAAGGAATATCGTAACAAACCTGGACATAAATGACTGCTTTCGGCCCCTCATTAAAGGTATCAAGGACTGCAGTTGAGTTACAAAGACTGGACAGGATAAGGAATATAGATTTATAAAGTACGAATAAAGAAGTCTGTTGATTGAAGGGTAAGGGAATGCACTTTGATGGCATGGTTACATAGAATTCATATAGCCCACGAAGTGGCTCCTGAACACCTGTGATGATGTAAGTTTTTCTGAGAACATAAATCATTAATTAATCTTATGGATATACTAAATTAACATAAGATCGTTCAACCCACGACATCACTGAACACAAACACACTGAAGATATCAAGTGCTACCCATCACCGCTGTTAAACGCTTGAATACCCGTTTTTTGCCAACAGCCAGATCAAATGAAAAGAAAAATAATGTATTCCTTCTCATCTGAGTTCCTCCCACACTGGGGAGGCCACCACAACACATTTGTCCACATCGTTCACTGGTTAGCGCACACCACAACAACAATGAAGCGGCTGAATTTAACCTCCCAAAACAAGCGACTGCTGTTTTCTTGTTTAACCATAATGAAAATCTTGTTGCACTATACCTCCTCAAGGACTGCTAACACAGGCTTACCCGGTAACATCTGATCGGTTGTAGATGGGGACTGAGAGGAGGAATGCCTCGTCACGGACAAGGGGAGTATTTATAAACATTACTCAGTGATGTGGTTCGCAATCAAGATGGAGTTAATATTAAATGGAAAAAAGAAATTTTTACAATATTAATTACATGATATGGAGACCTGTTTCTTCTGTGAAATGGGTATGATCGCTTCTTCCCAGTCTTATTAGTCACTCCAAGCGTTTGTATTTGTTCTTTACACGCTTACCTATAAACTACCTCTGCAGATACGACAGTTATTTAAATTAGAACTGTTAAATCTGCAGTTATGAGGAAAATTAAGAAGAAATAGTCACTCTCTCTGAAAAGTAAGCGAACAAAAGTTGGGAGCATGTTCGTAATAATGCAACGCCACACCACGCCTCGAGGTTCACAGCATTTTTTCACTACTCGGACAATTGATAGCGCAGCTGGGATAAGTCTCTCCCCTGCTCGCTGGTCAGTCACAGTCGACGGTTGAGTATTGTTGGGAGCAGGAGTCATGTTGTGTTCGTCGAGGCAGGACTTGTTGCGTTTTACTGTGGGAATTTCTATATATATATATATATATATATATATATATATACATCTACCAACCTCGCACACTTCACCACTTAACTCATATTCTCATTTACTCTCAATTTCCTGCTTTCACACATCCTGCCAAACTCCTCTACCAACTGTCCAATTCTCTTATCTGAATTAGTGATCATTGCAGTATCATCTACAAACAGCTGCTGATTCAAATTCCACTCTCTACCGTCAGCATTTACCAGACCCAAACCTCCATCTAACACTGTTGCATTCACCTCCATTACAACACCATCCATATAAATATTAACCCGTTACCAGGGATTTTTAAAATTTTCCGGGCTTTCAGGTGCTGTCTTGCATCATCTATCAGTACTGCCAGTTTGTAGCTATAGGCAGTGCTGCTAATATCACTAATACTCGCATCCAGTGTTACCAATTTAGCCATTGTTTGCCTCGCCTCCCCACCTCCCCTCCCTTACCCCTTCCCCCGTCTAGCAACAGCCTGGCCGCACAACTCAACTCCCGGCCGGTTCTTTCCATTCGCTTATTTCATTGAAATGTGCCCTATGCCCTATTCTCATACTAGAAAATATATAAAAAAGGGAAAACGCTAATTGATACTGCCAATGGCCATGAAGTAACTAATTTATCACCTGGCAACACCCCACGTGCACTTGGTCGCTAATTTTCCCTGATCATTACCCATTGAAATGTCCCTTGTGACCTCTTGTCATATTAAAAAATATATAAAAAAAAGGAAAAAGGCTAAGTGATACTTCCATTGACTTGGAAGTGGTTGATTTACTGAGTATTGTCTAGATTTCCTGCTATCCCTGCGGAAGGGGCACGGCATGGTCCAGCCATCCCAGCGGGAAAGGGGGTAAACAATCAAGGCGACATCACACATCCCTGCAACAGCCCCACTCTCATGGGAAACCAATCACTCACAGTATTTCCCACTCATACACACGCTCAACTATTTACATGAAAGCTTTTCACTCCTTTTAGCAACCTACCATCAAGTCCATACAATCTCAAAACAGTCCACAAAGCCTCCCTATCAATTCTATCATATGCATTCTCTAAATCCATGAACTCCGAAAAAACACATCCTTATCTTTTGCTAAATACTTTTCACACCTGTTTCACAGCAAACACCTGATCCACATATCCCCTTCCTCTCCTAAAGCCACACTGCTCATCATCAATCGCTTCATCTGTACCCTCTCTAAATCTCTTAACACTCTGCCATACACCTTACCTACAACACTCAACAGACTTATACCCCTAAAACTAGTACATTCATATTTATCACCCTTACCTGTATGCAGTGCAACCACACAAGCACTTGTCCAGTCAACTGGTGCCATACCTCTCACAAAACACACATTCATCAGTCTTACTAACCACTCAACGATAGTTCCTCCACCATCTTTCAGGCATTCCACAGCACACCCATCCATACCTGCAGCTTTCTCTGTTTTCATCTCCTTTATTGCCTCCTGCACTTCCTCCATCGTGATCAAAGAATCATTCAACTCTTCCAACACATTTATTCCTTGCACACTTCCATCTGCCACAGGCTCAGCCTCCCTTTCCTCCTCTACATTTAACAGTCTTTCAAAATACTCCGCCCACTTCTTCCTTACTGCATCCATCTCAGTTAACATCCTTCCATCCTCTGCTTTTGCTCGCACTTCCCTCTTAGACTCTCCCTTTTGCACCTTTCTCACCTTCCTCCAAAACATTTTTTTATTCTGTTGAAAATTCTCATTCAACAGCCTACCCCACCTCTCATCTGCTGCCACTTTAGCATCACGCACAGTCTTTCTCGCCCTATTCCTCTTTTCCTTATACCTCTCATATGACACCCCATCCTTCCTCTTCAGCCACACTTCATATGCATGTCTATTCTCTGCCACAACCATACTTACTTTCTCTCACCACCATTCACTTTCTTACACCACCACCCATTCGTCTCACACCACACACGTCTTCCGCATGCCCCACCACAGCACTCTTAAACAACTGCCATTCCTCCTCCACACTGCCATTTTCCTGATCTTTCACTGCTTTCTACTTATCTTTCAGTTTCTCCTGATACTCTATCTTTTTCTCTCTTTTATCCAACTCACTCACTTTCAAAACCTCCATGCCACACCTAACTTTCCTAGCTCTCACCCACCTCATACCTACTCTCAATTTTCCCTCCACCAGGTAGTGGTCAGACATACCTCCACCCTCCCCTCTCAAAACTCTCACATCCAACAATCTTCCTATTACAATCCTGGATACAACCACATAGTCCATCAATGCTCTACCAATAATCATTCGACCCTCCTGTCTCACCCATGTATACTTATAAATATCTTTCTTCTCAAACAAGGCATTTCCAATCACCATCTCTCACTCAACACACATCCGTATCACTCGATCCCCATTTTCATTTCTTCCAGGCACACCATGCATACCAACTACCCCTTCAACTGCTACATTTCCCATTCTAGCATACAGATCTCCCATCATTACCACATTCACATTCACTCCAAAAATCTGCAGAAACTCATCAACATCATTTCAGAAGACTCCGTCTCTTCTGTATCCCTTTCGCTACCAGGCCCATACGCACCCACAAATACCCACAACTCACGTTCAGATTTCATTTTCACCCACATCAGTCTCGATGACATCTTCCATTCAATCGCACATACTGCTTCACTTCCGCGCTCACTAACAAGGCCACACCTTCTCTCGCCCTTCCTCTATCAACACCTGACATCCTTCCATTGACACTTCCAAACTTAGACTCACCTTTCCCTTTCATCTTTGTTTCACTCAAAGCTAACACATCCAACTTTCTTCTCACGTTCTCCCAATCTCCTCCCTTTTAGCCTCAATCGTACTACATCCACACACATTCATAGACCCAATATTCAGGATACGGGGATAACTCAATCACCCATCCCTTTCTATGCCCTGTCTCATTATAGGAACTAAAATTACATATATATATATATATATATATATATATATATATATATATATATATATATATATATATATATATATATATGAGAGAGAGAGATGTGGGAGAAGAGGTACAGACGTCGGAATAAGTTCGTTTCCTTTTCCGTGGACTAAGGTGTTTGTAACACTGCTCGATGGAGAGCTATCCCCTCCTTCTCCCTTCCTCATAGTCCCACACTCCCACCTAACCCCCCCACTTTTCTCTCTGACCCCATAATCCCACCCGATGCCCTCCATACTCTCGCTTACAGGTTTCTGTACTTCAAGCACCTCTCTAATTACGTGTAGTCCGAACAACTAATAAAGGAATAGCACAGTATATAATCATAAACCAAGTTAGGAAAAGGTTTACTACACTCTGTGTGTGTGTGTGTGTGTGTGTGTGTGTGTGTGTGTGTGTGTGTGTGTGAGAGAGAGAGAGAGAGAGAGAGAGAGAGAGAGAGAGAGAGAGAGAGAGTTAAAAGACTGGGAACGACTTGCGGAGAGGGAGAGCAAGTGGAAAAATGAGAAATGAGAGGACAGTTACGGAGAAAAAAAAAGAAGGGGAGAGGCAAGGAAAGAACAACGAGAGTTAAGAAAAGAGACAAAGAGTAAGAAGAAGAGACAGTGAGAGGTGAAATGAGATACCAGCAGTGTGAAAGGGAAAGAGAAAAGGGAGATGTGAATAGAAATACCAGGAGTCAAGGAAGTAGAGACAAAAGGGGACAGCTGAGAGAAAAGAGGAATGAAGCAAACATAGAAATAGGGATAACAAAAGGAGAAAGTGGGAAAGATAGCTACGGAACGGAATACTGAGAACGATAATGAGAAAGATTAGAAAAAGAGGCAAGGTAACAGGGAGCAGAAAGAAAGTGTGTTATCTTGGCAAGGACGCAGGGAAAGAACTAAGCTGGATAAGACGAAAGTACTGAGGCCGAGTAGAACGAATGTACGAGTAACATTCAAGTAAAAAGGGAGAGAGAGGAACAGAGAAATTTGCGGAGAGAAAGTAGAGATTAAAGGTGGGAAGAAAATAGGTTAATCTGGGGTGCAAGAAAGAGAAGGGGGATGTTAAGAAAGGAAGACAAGGGGAGGAAGAGGGAGGGAGAGAGGGAGGGAAAGACAGTGGGAAGAGCGGAATGAAAGAAGAGATTTCGGGTGACAGGGAAAGACGGAGAGAGGAGAGAGAAAAAGAGCATGCAGTTATTACTGGGGGAAGAAAGCAGTGAAGGAAATGGATTTAGTACAAGTAAAGAAACAGGAAAGAGTAATGGAGAAAAAAAAGGTAAGATATGTGACAGATGAAAAAAGTATGACAAAGTTGGGACACAGGGAGGGAGAAAGAAAAGATGCGTGAGGTAAGGAGGGAGTGACAGAGGGGGAGAGAGACGAAGAAAAGGAAAAAGAGAGGGAGGAAGGTAGGGACTGAGCAGATAGCTATAAAGAAAGGGGAAGGAGGGGAAAGGAAACTGGGGATGAGACAAAGGATCCAGAGAGAGAGAGGGGGAGGGGGGGCAGTACACAGACAGGCACAGACAGATAGGTCGACAAAGATTCAGAAATTGTGCGTTTGTGTGTGTGTGTGTGTGTGTGTGTGTGTGTGTGCTTCCGTCCCTGTGTCACTCCTATTACACTGTTCCATTATTTCACCTGCGTGTTTCTTCCTCTCACTAACTTTTTTTTTTTATCACTATTTGTCCTGGTTGTTCTTACCATTCCAGCTCTCTCTCTCTCTCTCTCTCTCTCTCTCTCTCTCTCTCTCTCTCTCTCTCTCTCTCTAGGAAAAAAAGAGATTGTTCTCGCAGTCTATATCTCCTTAATACCGCCACTTCCTGAGTTACTGTGGAATTTTGGTCGCTTGAAAAAGACATACGTCGACTTAAAAAGAGTTCAGGAGACTAAGGTATCAGGTTCGCCTGAGGGCTGTGGGACTTTTTTTACTAGAAACTCGTAGACTACGAGGTCAACTAGTTAAAGTGTTTAAAATCTGAATGGGTTCACAATCATTACAAAGTTGCCTACTCTTAACACGGACTCGGCACACAACCATGATTGGAAGCTGTAAATGAAAAAAATTACCAGCAGAATTACATGAAAACTTTTTCACGTGCAAGATCTGCTCCACATGAACATGACTCAACATGGACGTTGTTAACACTACAGTAGAAAAGTTTAAGGGATTCATCAGCAGGATCTTATACTAGAATAAATGTGAACTGGATATGAATTCCCGGGCAAACAAGATGTATCTCCACGGTATGGACTGCATAGCCATTAAGATCCTAACTTTTCTTTGTAACTCTCTCTCTCTCTCTCTCTCTCTCTCTCTCTCTCTCTCTCACTCACAGTGTAGTAAACCTTTTCCTAACTTGGTTTATGATATATACTGTACTATTCCTTTATTAGTTGTTCGGACTACACGTAATTAGAGAGGTGCTTGATGAACAGAAACCTGTGAGCGAGAGTATGGAGGGTACCAGATGATGTTATGGGGTCGGAGAGAAAAGTGGGGGGGGGGGTTGGGTGGGAGTGTGGGACTATGAGGAAGGGAGGAGGAGAGGATACCTCTCCATCGAGCAGTGTTACAAACACGGAAAAGGAAACGAACTTATTCCGACGTCTGTACATGTGAATGTGTGTCCGTATGCAGTAGGAGACATGGTCGGCGAACTTGCATTTGAATGGATATGGCAAATGGGAAAGTGAAGTATGAAAATAAAGAAGCTACCAGTAAAGAATTTACAAGCTATGGATATAGATGGATGACAAGATCTGCCTTCTTATTATTTCTTTGTAAACGACTTATGCCAATGTATATCCTACAAGTATATGAGAAGGGTAAATAAAAGAAAAAATAAAATACATACATACGAATGAAAGACTAAGATCAAGGTAACGGGATGAAACACGTAGCTATGTAATATGTGACTGAGCAAGAACGTGACTGCAAGTTTGGTGTGGATTAGGATAAAGAAGAAATGTGTGTTAATCACATACCGTAATATGGATCAAACAGAGAGTGGAGTAGGCAAAAACGAATGATTTTTGGGAGAGTTAATGGAGTCTGTAATACAGAAAATAAATCAGTACTAGAGGTGTGAGATTTGAATGCAAGTGTGGGAGGAAACACGACGAAAATATAATTGGGGAGCAAGTGATATATGGAGTATATGAGAAGACATAATTTCGTTTGGAGCTATTTAAGGAAAAAAAGTTTGGTAATCGGAGTTTCTCTACAATTTTCCTAAGTATATACATGATTACAGTGCTTGTTTTCAGTTGTCACTATAATGTTTACCTCCTATGAAATTTTTCATTGTCTACCTATGGAGTATTTTGTTACAGTATGGAAGAGAAGTCGTATGGCAAAGTCCAGTTTACACTGGTATAGTGTATATAACATTACACTATTGTGTGTTTATTAATAATGTGTGAACCACAGTATAGTGTGATGTACAGTACAGCGAGCGTGTAATACATTATTATATGATATGACTTATAGATTTTATTACAGGTTATGGTGCGCCACAGCACAGTAAGAACTACATTACAGTGTGTGCACAATGTGGAGTGCGCCACAGTATACTGTGTGCTGCAATGAAGTATATTGTTAAAATAGTGTATGGAAGTGTAGTGTTTACGAGAGCAGTGTCTGTTACAGAATAGTACGCGGTGTCGTGGCGGTATAAGGTAGTGTGCGATATAGTCAGTGTGCTGCACAGAATGAAATGCTATACATTATTCTGTGCACTACAGTGTAGTGTGCACTTCAGTATACAGTACTGTGCTGCAGTATAGTTTGCACTACAGTATCTGACGCACTAAAGTAAAGTCTCCATTACATTATATTGTGCTGCACAATAGTGTGAGGTATAGTATGCTGAGTGTGCCTCACCTGTCAGCACTAAAGATTTAGCGATGAAGGCTGCCACGGCAGGGACGAGGACCAGGTACTCGTTGAGGAGGAGCAGGCAGAGTTGCCTGGTTGAGGGCGTCATGGCTAGTGAGGCAGCGCCGCCTCCGTTCTCACCATTACACCCATACAATGCTCACCTTTAAGAGCAACGCGACCTTTGTCTTCTTGCCAAGGCGCACATCTGAATACACCATTGAACAGCTAATCTGCCTGTGGAGATGAGCCTGCTGAATTATGATGGCACAATTAGCATAACAACTGCTTGTTGTTGGATCCTGGTTTAAGTCAGCGACTGACCCGTCAGAGATCGAGCAGGTGAAAACTTTCTTATAAAAACGCTAGGATCAGTTTTGTGCAGGGGAGGGAAAAGAAGGATATGGGAGGAAGGAGAACAGTAACGTTATTTTCTTTTCAGTATCATGGCAGTCTTTATCAGTATACTTGTTTCCTTCCTCAGCGGACAATGTGTAGAACAACTAGTATTATGTCAGTTAATTTTTCTCCTACTTCACGCATTGAATAATGGGATGTATACCAAGTCATCAGTCCTGCGTATTATCAGTGCTACACTTCTTACATTTATTTAAATTAAAATTCGTTGTCTACTTGTTCTTGTTCTAAATTCTAATACCATTTAGAATGTTTCGTGAGAGAACAAAAATATTAACCTATTTACGTGGCTGACTTTTATGGTGGTATTAAGAAAGCTAAATTCTTCAGAGTGAAGTCCATTCCCTAGACGTGCTGTTGATTGTATGTGCGTTCAATAAGAAGGGTAGATCAATTTTGCCTAAGTAAATTGTCTTTTTTATTCTTTAGTCAGTAAAAGGAGACTAGAGTCATATAGGGCTAAAAATATGTTGTATGCAAAGGGAGGAAAATACATGGCGACCTAATTGCATGTCACGTGATAACACCTCTTTGAGCCCTGGGGCGTCTTATTCTTTTTATTCTTGCCAAATCCAGCCGACTTTAGTCAATTTAGGGGTTGATTTTTCAAACTAGAATTGTCTGATATAGTCTAGATGATTTAGACAGTTTGCTTCATTACGAGACGGGTTTCTTAATTCAAATGTAAATCGCCTGCTATCGGCAAGACTAAAATGAACAGGTCGTCACCCACCTTCTATTGGTTAACGATGCCGGGACACGTTTACTCTGAAATGTTGAGGAGCTCATAGACAAAATAATCGGAAAAACTAGAAAGCACTGAGAGAGCATACCTCCGCCAATCCCATTAAAATGGATCCAGATCCGGATCCGTGGATATAGGATCCGGATTCGGATCCGCCTCAAAATTTAATCAGTTCTTTGATGCTCCACGGTCCACCTTTCCAGAAAATTTCACTATAATTCATTGAGGACATTGGAGATATGGTGTGGGATACTCCGAGTCCGGATCCGCCCCAAAACTATTAATTTTTTCCTTGGCCCATGGCACACCCTTCCACAAAATTTCACTGAAGTCTGTTCATAACTTTTTAAGTAAAGTTGCTAACAGACAGACATAAAAACAAACAGACAGACAAACAAACAAACACCAGAAAGAAACATAACATCTTTGGCGGAGGTAATGCTGTGAAGAAGATTTATTCCAGTTTGTAAAGTTATCGGCCACGTAATTTCTCGCATATTATCACCACTGTCATTTGCTGAGTCCCTATACATTAGCATCCGGTTCATTTAACATCGAAGTCTCGCATGAACACTGGACTACTTTAGAACTCTGGCTGTCCATTGACCCAAGACATCAGTCAAGGGGAGGGTCGTATGTTGTGTGCGTTGATCCGAAACACGAGGTGGTGGATAGAGGTGATACAGGTGCTTAGTTCACATAACATCACCTTAGCTGGGTAGAGGGGAGGGGGAGGGGGCAAACGTCGCATCCCTGCACCTGTCAAAACCCCATTTAGCGTAAGCCCACTGTACCTTATCGTCGTTAACATGAACCATCTCAGGTCCACTGGTGAACATTGACCTCTCTATGACTTCCTGCATTGTGTTGAAATCCTTCATGCCATGTCTGGATACTCTTCTCTCTTGGTAGTTGGTCGTGGAGACCATCATCCACTCACTTGATGTAGTGCTGCCTAGTTCTTCCTTCACCTTTATCATTCTTTTTCTGTGTCTGCCCTCCTCTCTGCCTGTTTCTCCCATCCTCCCTGTCACTTTTTATTACTCTTCTTTCTACTTCAGGTGACTCTACATTGAATGACAAACCTCATTGTTTCATGTAACTCATGAAACCATTTCCAATGCGGGTTGACAACCATAGCACCAAATAAGTGGGTAATGCAGAGGTAGATGGAGAAAAGTATATGCAGTATCCACCCAAGAATCAAACTTCCACACTCTTCCCTTTGCCTAGCTGTGACAAAGTGCCATGTACACCGTGAGGGAAAACTAGTTAAATGCATGAAACGTCCCTGAAGACACGACTGCTTACCTGAGGTTGATGGGTCAGCTCGGCCAGACAGACCTGAGTAACACAACACCACCAACGACTCTCTAAACCTGCTGTGTGGCCACATATTAGTATTATTTAAATTTATTGAAACGGTGTCAGTTTTTTAGTCTTTCTCTTAGCTTCTTCTCTAGTTACAAGTCCCTTCCATGTCCTCTGTGTGTGTGTGTGTATATATATATATATATATATATATATATATATATATATATATATATATATATATATATATATATATATATATACAGTAAAAGCTCGATTAACTGGAATGCATGGGGATTTTTCCATTCCGGATGTGGAATTTTCCGGATAACCGAATGTTACTCTTAGAAATTTTCTGGGAGGTCAAACAAATGAAATAGTATTAGATACAGTACAGGTAAGATACAGTACAGGCACACTACAATACTCAGAAAAGACAGCAAGAGAAATTATACAGGACTGAACACAAACCAGCAAACATTACCAAAAAGTATTTAAAGAAAAATTTATCATATGTTACAGGCCAAATTAATTTTGAAAACTTAGCTGCATACACTACTTTATCCTGTACTGTACAGAACTAATCAAGAATTATAGGGGGATCATCAGGATAATGAGAAGAGGAGTCAGACAGTGGAGAAGGAGAAGTGGAAGGAACAAGGTCAGGAGCTGAAGAAGTGGAAGGAACTGGGTCAGGAGCTGAAGAAGTGGAAGGAACAGGATCAGGAGATGAAAAAGTAGAACAGGGTCAGAAGCTGAAGCGGAGGGCGAATTTGAATTGATGACGACCGGTATCCGGAATATTTTCAACCCCATGCCTGATTGAATTTGCGTTCTGGCTATACAGATGTGCCAGTGCATCGGACGCCAGTTAATCGAGCTTTTAATATATATATATATATATATATATATATATATATATATATATATATATATATATATATATATATATATACACACACACAGTATATAAGAGCTGCATTATTTGTTCGTTTATTTGTTTGTCCTTCAGTCACTCCCAAACCAAGGGCCAAAGAGTCCCAGACCCATATATATTTTGAATCACGGTGACCCAAGGATGGTTTTTTGGATCAAATTTTAGATCTGCGTCATTTGAGGTCACCCGTGCAATGCCCAGTACCCCTACAGCCCAATTTCTGGCTTGGAAACTCACATGACCTCCACTTTGGACATAAGAACATAAGAAGAGAGGATAACTGCAGTAGGCCGGTTGGCCCATGCTAGGCAGCTCCTAGAAGAGTAACTGAACTACTAGAATGAGATAAGGATAGCAAAGAAGAAGGCTCTCCCCCGCCCTCCAAACCCTCCAGCCGAAGCCGGTAGAAAAGAGTCAGAAAAAACACCAAGCAGTATAGAAAAACTGGCGTGGACATTTTACAGGAAAGTGTGAAAGGAGAATAGAGACTATCATAGTGTAACCTGAAAAGGAAAAAATATGAATTAGTATTGGTTATAAGATTTTCTTTTTCCTATATTCATCCCTTATTTGTCATATGCTTATCTAGCCTATGCTTGAAACTCTCAATGGAAGAGGCAGCAACTACTTTACTAGATAGCTTATTCCATTCGTCTACTACTCTATTACCAAACCAATTTCTACCTATTTCCTTATTGAAATGGAATTTTTCTAGTTTGAAACCATTATTTCTAGTTCTATCCTGTATGCTCACTTTAAGTACCTTATTTATACCCTTCATCCACTTAAACACCTCAATTAAGTCTCCCCGTACTCTACGCCTCTCTAGCGAATGCAGACTTAGTCTTTTCAGTCTGTCTTCATATGACAGGTTCAGGACGTCATGTATCATTTTTGTTATTCTTCTCTGTACGTTTTCTAAAGAGTTAATATCCATTCTATAGTAATGACACCAAAATTGTACTGCATAGTCTAAATGTGGCCTTACTAATGCTAGATAAAGTTTCAGTATTACTTTTGATGATCTATTGCTCACGCTCTCGAAATAAATCCTAGGACCCTATTTGCTTTATTTCTCGCATTAATACACTGTTGCCTTGGTTTGAGGTCGTTACTAACCATAACTCCTAGATCCCTCTCGCATTCCGATTTGCTAATTTCTTTGTTATCTAAGCTGTATTTAGTGTCTCCAATGGTCTTGCCTACGTTAAGTACTTTACATTTTTCAACGTTAAATTCCATGTGCCAAGTTTTAGACCATTTGGACAATGTATCGAGGTCTTTTTGTAAGTTACAGCTATCTTCAGTCGAGTTAATGATACGCCCTATTTCTGTATCGTCGGCAAATTTGGTGATGCTGCTGTTGACTCCTAAGTCTAGATCATTTATATATATAATAAATAATAAGGGACCGAGTACTGAACCCTGTGGTACACCGCTAGTTACTAATCCCCAATCCGACATAGTTCCATTTATTAATACTCTCGGCTTTCGTTCTTTCAGCCAGGATTCTATCCATTTTAAGATATCGCCGTCTATACCGTGTGCTCGAACCTTTCTAACTAACCTTTCGTCTGGGACCCTATCAAAAGCTTTACTAAAGTCCAGATAAATAACATCGTAAGCTTTATCGCTATCTACTGCCTCATAGACCTCCGAGTAGAATGACAACAAGTTTGTGAGGCAGGATCGTGCTTGTCTGAATCCATGCAGACTTTCGTTTATAAGATTAAATCTTTCTAAGTGTTCTCTAATCTTATTTGCCAAAACTGACTCTAACATTTTTCCTACTATTGACGTTAGACTTATCGGACGATAATTCGATGCAGCTGATTTATCACCCTTTTTAAAGATGGGCACTACGTTTGCGGTCTTCCATGCCTCTGGAACTTCTCCTGAACTTAAAGAGTCGTTAAATAATGTTGAAAGTGGTTGACATAATTCTTCTTTGGTTTCTTTTATAATTTTTGCATATATATCGTCCGGACCTGGCAATTTTTGAGGTTTTAACTTAGTAATTTCTTTCAATACATCCTCCTTACTAATGGTTATTTTACTAAGAATATTTTCCGTATTCTCATCGTAAATATTTGCTGCTTGAGGGACCAGGTCTAGATTTTCCTTGGCGAATGCTGATATGAAATAATTATTTAGGATGGAGCACATTTCTTCATCTTCACTCGTAATGTCACCTGATTCTGTTCTGAGTGGTCCTATCCTATCTTTATTTTTCGTACGGTACATTTGATAAAAACCCTTGGGGTTTTCTTTTGATTCACTAGCAACCTTAATTTCATAACATCTCTTTGCCTTTCTCATCTCCCTCTTTACTTCTCTATTTAAAATCGTGTACCGGTTACGCAAGTGTTCCTCTCCACATTTTATTTTTCTATATATTCCTTTCCTTTGGCCTATGAGAGATTTTAATCTGTTGTTTAACCATCTTGGCTCTGAATTATCCATTCTAAACGGTTTTGAAGGGATATATCTATCTTGGCCTCCGTGTATTATATTTATTAACTCGTTATACTTCTCACTGGTCGAACGTCTGCTTGGTACTGGAACTGAGTTAATTCCCGTCACCTGGACTACATTCCCTTCTACCACCTCCCCCTTCACAGACACCTGACGGACATTCCCACGTGTTTCCTGTCCTTCACCTACGACCTGGGGTTCCCCATTGACCTGGCATTCTCTCAAATAGCTAATCTCCCTGTGGAATACTGTTCTAAAATAAGCTTTTAAGCCATCGAAATCTCCTAGACGAAAGTTAGGAACGGTGGAGGTATTTTCAGTGGAACAGACATCCCAAATAAATTTGAACTTAATTTCTTTATGATCGCTATTACCAAGTCGTCCACCAACCTCTATATCACTAATAATATTTTCTCCATTAGCTAAAACCAAATCTAGTATATTATTACCTCTGGTGGGCTCCCTGACATACTGATAAAGGAAATTATCCTGTACTACCTCTAGAAATTACTCTGACTCTGCATCTCCTGTCTGATATCTCCAATCTATCCTTGGCAGATTAAGGTCCCCTACAATTATTACTAAGCTGGACTCTGATGCTTTCCTAATTTCCTCCCAAAGGTATTTACTATCAGCTCTACTTAATATAGGAGATCTGTAAAATGCTCCTAAGACTAATTTCTCCCTATTGTTACTAATTTCAACCCAGACACTTTATGTGTCCCTATTTACTTTAATGTCTGCTTTATTGTAAGCATTTAATGAATCATTTACATAAATAGCTACCCCTCCCCCCTTTCTTCCCTGACGGTTTGACACAAAAATATTATAGCCTTTTATCTGATATTCTGCTAAAAATTCTCGAGTGTCTGTATTCATCCAAGTTTCACTAATAACGGGAATGTCTATTTTCTCTGTACAAATTAAAGCCCTCAGTTCATCCATTTTATTACGTAAACTCCGGCTGTTTGTGAGGTACACTTTCAGATTATTACGAGTAGTTATGCCTCTACTTTGGCATTTACTGTTATTAATTTTATTACTAACTAGGAAACTCTTTACTATCCTAATATCACAATTTTTTGTACTATCGTTTATCGCCCTTCTATCATTGCCTGCTCAATTTGAGGTGCCTGAGTGGATGTATCTACACTAATGGTTGAACTTTTGTTCTTAATTTTGCAAGTCTTGATGCATCTATCCAAACATGGTAATAATGATTTCTGAGTGTAGTTGCTGCAACTTCCTATACACCTACTTCTCAACCTCGAAAAAATCCCTCCAACTCCATATCTATCATTCCAGCTAAATCAGTAACTCCCTGCCTGCTAAGATGAGTCCCATCCCAACTACGCAAGGCACTCCGTCCATAAAATCAATCCTAGCTGTCTATGAAAGGTTTTGCATTATCTTTGAAATACCTTTCAAGGAGGCAATTAAAACCTATTGCCCTGCTCAACCATGTGAGGACCTCCGAGGTCATTTGAGGTCACCGGTCAGAGATCATTTGAGGTCACGGGAAATACACGCTCAAACAACTGGACCCAGCAGCCCAATTTTTGGCATCGAGACTCACATGACCTCCAGTTAAGACATAAGCTATGTTAGGTTGACCTACGAGGTCATTTGAGGTCACTGGTAGGAGGTCACTTCAGCACGCACACCTACTCCACACTCCCAATCTCTCACACATTCTTGTGTATGATCTTGTTCAACCAGCATATTGTATATGCACTTTGAATCCTGAAGTACTTGCCCAGTCGTCCTTTTTGTTATTTCATTATTCTCAGCTTTGACACTCCATTCGAAATCTGTCCGTCCGTCTGCCTGCCTGGCTGTTAACAATTTTACGTGAAAACTGCTGGTGTGATTTTGACCAAAATTACAGTGATGACGGGGTGTGACCTTCAGATCACCTAACTATATTTTGGGCCAAATTGGGCCAAGGCCAAAGCTGTAGGCCCCAAAAATGTATTAAAAAAAAAATCTCGTTATTTTCGTCATAACTCCTTTCAAATTCATCGTAATGAAAGGTTCATCTTTCAGATATGTATCCTATAACATGCCTTATTACATCAGAGGGGGGTCACCCCCGGTTAGCGGTAGGGGGTCTATATGTCAGGTTTTTCTAGCCTATAATTTCAAATGGTCATAAAATCATCAATTTTCTCCCGATTTACTCCAAATTTAATATGTGACATCTTTGACTAGATATCCTGTTGTGTTTACACAACAGTACTACAATGACTGCCAGGGAGGGGTTTGCTGTGCCTTGACACCGCTTGTTGTTTTTACTGGACTGGTCTATAACCAGTTGCGAAATCTTTTAGTCATCACAATGCTCAGGTAAAACGTGCTTAGTACTGTTTTCCCCAGGTAAAATATTTATTTGTGTAGCATAACACTTTATTTTAATATGTCTGAATTTGAGCATAGGATAAACAGCCCGTTCCAACATATTGTAGCTTCGGCATTAATACCCACCCTCCATACCGTGTATATGTCAGGGCTGTCTCTTTCAGGCCTGATGACATGTCGATGACTCATGAGGAAGATCAGTAGTCTGTTTTAACACAGTTCATTTAACTGTTCCCTGTCCCAGCCACGGATCGAACTTCTGTCATTTCAGACGACAAACGATCTTTCCAGCCACTCGTCTTAGAAGTGTTAGGCCGGACTGGTTAACATCACTGGCACCGATCCAGTCGGGCTATTAGCGCCTGGGTTCGAATCCTGATGCTGGCAGCTGGCGTTACTTGATTCAGTTATTCATCCACCCCTTATGGTTTGATAAGTAACAGGAGTACCCAGGGTAACAATTAGGTAAATGTGGTAAGCTTAATGATGCAGTGGCTTTGAATCCCAGAATATTGAGTGAAAAAAACCACCACAGGCTGAAAGGACTAAGGTACAGACGTCGGAATAAGTTCGTTTCCTTTTCCTTTATGGACTAAGGTGTTTGTAACACTGCTCGATGGAGAGGTATCCCCTCCTCCTCCCTTCCTCATAGTCCCACGCTCCCACCCAACCCCCCCCACTTTTCTCTCCGACCCCATAACCCCACCCGGTACCCTTCATACTCTCGCTCACAGCCAGCTAGGGGTTTCTGTACTTCAAGCACCTCTCTGATTACGTGCAGTCCGAACATCTAATAAAGAAATAATACATTATATACATAAACCAAGTTAGGAAAGATTTACTGCACTGAGAGAGAGAGAGAGAGAGAGAGAGAGAGAGTTAAAAGATAGGGAGCGACAGGCGGAGAGAGACACCGAGTGCTATAATGAGAAATGAGAGGGCAGTTACGGAGAAAATAAAAAGGGGAGAGGCAAGGAAAGAACAACGAGAGTTAAGAGACAGAGAGTGAGGAAAAGAGACAGTGAGAGGTGAAATGAGATAGCAGTGTGAAAGAAAAAGAGAAAAGGGTGTTGTGAATCGGAAGGCTGGGAGACATGAAGCAGAGACAAAAGGGGAGACAGCTGAGAGAAAATGGAAATTGAGCAAACATTAAAACAGGGATACCAAAAGGAGAAAGTGGGAAAGAGAGCTACGGAACGGAATACTGAGAACGATAATGAGAAAAATTAGAAAAAGTGGCAAGGTAACAGGGAGGAGGAAGAAAGTGTGTTACTCTTTAGGACGCAGGGAAAGAACTAAGCAAGATTAGACGAAAACATTGAGGCTGAGTAGAACGAATGTAACATTCAAGCAAAAAGGGAGGGAGAGAAACAGAAATTAGGGAAATTTGCGGAGAGAAAATAGAGATTAAAAGGGTGAGAAGAAAATAGGTTAATTTTTAGGGCAAGAAAGAGAAGGAGGATGTTAAGAAGGGAAGTCAAGGGGAGGGAGAGGGAGGGAGAATGAGAGGGAAAGACAGTGAGAAGAACGGAATAAAAGATTTCGGGTGACAGGGAGAGACGAAGAGAGAGAGAAAAAGGAGCATGCAGTTATTACTGCGGAAAGAAATCAGTGACGGAAATGGATTTAGTTCAAGTAAGGAAATACGGAGGGAGTAATGGAGAAAAAAAAGGTAAGACATGTGACAGATGAAAAAAGTAAAACAAAGTTGTGACACAGGGAGGGAGAAAGAAGAGTAAGGTAAGGAGAGAGTGACAGAGGGGGAGAGAGACGAAGGAAAGGAAAGAGAGAGGGAGGAAGGTAGGGACTGAGCAGAACATAAAAACATAAGAACATAAGAAGAGAGGATAACTGCAGTAGGCCGGTTGGCCCATGCTAGGCAGCTGCTAGAAGAGTAACTGAACTACTAGAATGAGATAAGGATAGCAAAGAAGAAGGCTCTCCCCGCCCTCCAAACCCTCCAGCCGAAGCCGGCGGGAAAAAAGTCAGAAAGAATACCAAGCAGTACAGAAAAACTGGCGTGGACATTTTACATTATAGTGTGATAGGAGAATAGAGACTATCATAGTGTAACCTGAAAAGGAAAAAATATGAATTAGTATTGGTTATAAGATTTTCTTTTTTCTATATCCACCCCTTATTTGTCATATGCTTATCTAGCCTATGCTTGAAACTCTCAATGGAAGAGGCAGCAACTACTTTACTCGGTAGCTTATTCCATTCGTCTACTACCCTATTACCAAACCAATTTCTACCTATTTCCTTATTGAGACGGAATTTTTCTAGTTTGAAACCATTATTTCTAGTTCTATCCTGTAAGCGCACTTTAAGTACCTTGCTAATATCTCCCTTATTTATACCCTTCGTCCACTTAAACACCTAAATTAAGTCTCCCCGTACTCTACGCCTCTCTAGCGAATGCAGACTTAGTTTTTTCAGTCTGTCTTCATATGACAGGTTCCGGACGTCATGTATCATTTTTGTCATTCTTCTCTGTACATTTTCTAATGAATTAATATCCATTCTATAGTAAGGACACCAAAATTGTACTGCGTAGTCTAAATGTGGCCTTATTAATGCTAGATAGAGTTTCAGTATTACCATCAGAGAAATTACCAATATGCCGGGAATCGAACCCGGGACTCTCAGGTGAGAGCCAGGCAGCATACCACTACACCACGATCAGGTAAAAGTTAACTCACGTTGTCACAATCTTGTAACCAACGTTGGTTACAAGATTGTGACAACGTGAGTTAACTTTCACCTGGTCGTGGTGTAGTGGTATGCTGCCTGGCTCTCACCTGAGAGTCCCGGGTTCGATTCCCGGCATATTGGTAATTTCTCTGATGATTTTTCCTGTGAAAAAAAAATTACAGGTTCTCTTTTCATTTCAGTATTACCTTTGATGATCTATTGCTCACGCTTCTCGAAATAAATCCTAGGAACCTATTTGCTTTACTTCTCGCATTAATACACTGTTGCCTTGGTTTAAGGTCGTTACTAACCATAACTCCTAGATCCCTCTCACATTCCGATTTGCTAATTTTTTTGTTATCTAAGCTGTATTTAATGCCTCCAACGGTCTTGTCTACGTTAAGTACTTTACATTTTTCAACGTTAAATTCCATTTGCCAAATTTTAGACCATTTGGACAATGCATCGAGGTCTTTTTGTAAGTTATGGCAATCGTCATTAGAGTTAATGATAAGCCCTATTTTTGTATCGTCGGCAAATTTGCTGATGCTGCTATTGACTCCTAACTCTAGATCATTTATATATATAATAAATAATAAGGGACCGAGTACTGAACCCTGTGGTACACCGCTAGTTACTAATCCCCAATCCGACTTAGTTCCATTTATTAATACTCTCTGTTTTCGTCCTTTCAGCCAGGATTCTATCCATTTTAAGATATCGCCGTCTATACCGTGTGCTCGAACCTTTCTAACTAACCTTTCGTGTGGGACACTATCAAGAGCTTTACTAAAGTCCAGCTAAATAACATGGTAAGCTTTATCACTATCTACTGCCTCATAGACCTTGAGTAGAATGACAACAAGGCTATAAAGAAAGGGGAAGGAGGGAAATGCACACTGGGGATGAGACAAAAGATCCAGAGAAAGAGAAGGAGGGGCAGTACACAGACAGGCACAGGCAGATAGGTCGACAAGTATTCAGAAAGTGTGTGAGTGTGTGTGTGTATGTGTGTGTGTGTGTGTGTGTGTGTGTGTGTGTGTGTGTGTGTGTGTGTGTAAAAGAGGAGTCTACTACCGCAACATTTAATCACACACACACACACACACACACAGACTTGGAATGGTAAGAACAATCAGGAGAAATACTGATTAAAAAAAGTGAGAGAAGAAACTGAAGCAGAGAAGAGGAACACACTCAGGTGAAAAAATGGAACAGTGTTATAGAAGTGACACAGGGACGAAAACACACACACACACACACACACACACACACACACACACACACACACACACACACACACATACACACACACACTCACACACTTTCTGAATACTTGTCGACCTATCTGCCTGTGCCTGTCTGTGTACTGCCCCTCCTTCTCTTTCTCTGGATCTTTTGTCTCATCCCCAGTGTGCATTTCCCTCCTTCCCCTTTCTTTATAGCCTTGTTGTCATTCTACTCAAGGTCTATGAGGCAGTAGATAGTGATAAAGCTTACCATGTTATTTAGCTGGACTTTAGTAAAGCTCTTGATAGTGTCCCACACGAAAGGTTAGTTAGAAAGGTTCGAGCACACGGTATAGACGGCGATATCTTAAAATGGATAGAATCCTGGCTGAAAGGACGAAAACAGAGAGTATTAATAAATGGAACTAAGTCGGATTGGGGATTAGTAACTAGCGGTGTACCACAGGGTTCAGTACACGGTCCCTTATTATTTATTATATATATAAATGGTCTAGACTTAGGAGTCAATAGCAGCATCAGCAAATTTGCCGACGATACAAAAATAGAGTGTATCATTAACTCTAATGACTATTGCCATAACTTACAAAAAGACCTCGATACATTGTCCAAATGGTCTAAAATTTGGCAAATGGAATTTAACGTTGAAAAATGTAAAATACTTAACGTTGGCTAGACCGTTGGAGGCATTAAATACAGCTTAGATAACAAAGAAATTAGCAAATCGGAATGCGAGAGGGATCTAGGAGTTATGGTTAGTAACGACCTCAAACCAAGGCAACAGTGTATTAATGCGAGAAGTAAAGCAAATAGGGTCCTAGGATTTATTTCGAGAAGCGTGAGCAATAGATCATCAAAAATAATACTGAAACTCTATCTAGCATTAGTAAGGCCACATTTAGACTACGCAGTACAATTTTGGTGTCATTACTATAGAATGGATATTAATTCGTTAGAAAATGTACAGAGAAGAATGACAAAAATGATACATGACGTCCGGAACCTGTCATATGAAGATAGACTGAAAAAACTAAGTCTGCATTCGCTAGAGAGGCGTAGAGTACGGGGAGACTTAATTTAGGTGTTTAAGTGGACGAAGGGTATAAATAAGGGAGATATTAGCAACGTACTTAAAGTGAACTTACAGGATAGAACTAGAAATAATGGTTTCAAACTAGAAAAATTCCGTTTCAATATGGAAGTAGGTAGAAATTGGTTTGGTAATACAGCAGTAGACGAATGGAATAAGCTACCGAGTAAAGTAGTTGCTGCCTCTTCCACTGAAAGTTTCAAGCGTAGGCTAGATAAGCATATGACAAATAAGGGGTGGATATAGAAAAAAGAAAATCTTATAACCAGTACTAATTCATATTATTTTCTTTTTCAGGGTACACTATGATAGTCTCTATTCTCCTTTCACACTTTAATGTAAAATGTCCAAGCCAGTTTTTCTTTACTGCTTGGTGTTCTTTCTGACTCTTTCCTGCCGGCTTCGGCTGGAGGGTTTGGAGGGCGGGGGAGAGCCTGCTTCTTTGCTATCCTTATCTCATTCTAGTAGTTCAGTTACTCTTCTAGGAGCTGCCTAGCATGGGCCAACCGGCCTACTGCAGTTATCCTCTCTTCTTATGTTTTTATGTTCTGCTCAGTCCCTACCTTCCTCTCTCTCTCTTTCCTTTCCTTCGTCTCTCTCCCCCTCTGTCACTCTCTCCTTACCTTACTCTTCTTTCTCCCTCCCTGTGTCACAACTTTGTTTTACTTTTTTCATCTGTCACACGTCTTACCTTTTCTTTCTCCATTACTCCCTCCGTATTTCATTACTTGAACTAAATCCATTTCCTTCACTGATATCTTTCCGCAGTGTTACCGTAGTAGTGCACATACGAATTTCAGAAGGCTTAAGCTCATAAGGACGGAGGACATATTCGTGTACTGGTTCAGTCTGCCTCATGTCCTACTTTTGGTGGCAATAGGCCCAGTAGGTTGCCCGTCAGTGCACGCACGCATTAACGCATGTACACATACATGCACACACACAAGCACCTATGCACACACACACACACACACACACACACACACATACACACACACACACATACACACACACACACACACACACACACACACACACACACACACACATACACACACACACACACACATGAGGCACGGATTCTGGGTAGAGAGGGGCGTGGAGGGTGTATGCCCCAGTATTTTCGGAAAAATAGTGAAAATTTATTAATAAATGAAGTATGAAAGCAAAATATAAGTACTGTACATCTTACATAAATGCTTTCATGGAATCATTTCGATGGAAAGAGGAATTTGGTGATAAAATGTGGAGGGTTTGACATTGAGTTACCGAGTTCATGCTTGAAAATCCCCAAAGAATCATGCCACTGGTTTCCAGAGTGCTGTATCCACCTCTGACCAACCCCCTAACATATAACTCATCCCCACCCCGACACTCAGACATAGGCCTCTCTCCACCCCACACACACACTATCCACACGTATGTTTCTTTGCTTTAATATTATGCTCTTCACTGCTGCTTACTTTTCCTTGTTTTTTGCATCTAAAATTTCAGCCTCTGATTGGTGAACGTTGGCCCCATTTGTTTCTTGTACATGTATTAAGACTTCACACCCTCAAGTACTATGACATCCAAACATTTTGTGTGCTCATTATTACTACCATTTTGATTAGTACACTTATTATTGGGGTGTTCGAATATAGTACTGAATGAACCTCTGCCATCTTGAGGTCATTCGTAACTCATAGAAGAGTGACTGGTGGTAGCCAGAAAAGTATTATCACGTAATCATGATGAAGGGACACTGTTATTTAGCG
Organism: Coenobita brevimanus; assembly: GCF_032717465.1. Taxonomy (NCBI): domain Eukaryota; kingdom Metazoa; phylum Arthropoda; class Malacostraca; order Decapoda; family Coenobitidae; genus Coenobita; species Coenobita brevimanus. Next base: position 11,783,976 of record NC_136997.1, read on the forward strand.
GAACGTTTATTCCAAAAGTATGATGTTTGATGTCGGTTACTGGAAACACTGTCTTAGTTTTTTTTTTTTTTTTTATGTAAGGAAGAAGGAACCAAAGGCCAGGGGAATGCAAACTGATCCCTCCAAGAAAAAAACAAAAACAAGATAACAGAGAGCCAAATTCAAGATCTGGACACACTGCGTTTGAACGACTGGAGATCATAGGCAGTAGGAAAAACAGACAGAGGGAGATCGTTCCGGAGTTGACCTGTTGCATACATGAAGGACTGGGAGTAGCGGTTAACTCTTGCATTAGAGAGTTGGATAGAAAAGAGATGTAAGTTTGTTGCTAGACGGGTACTGTGTCCCCGCCGTAATGGTGGAGGCATGCAAGCAGACAGTTCAGAGGAGCAATGACAATTGAAGTAGCGATAAAAATGAGATAACAATGCAACAGTGCGGCGAAGACACGGAGGTTGAGGGGAACCAATGACAGGAGGACAGTTAATGAGATGAAAAACCTTTGACTCCACCTTGTTGAGAAGAGCTGCATGTGGGAAGCCTCCCCACACATGAGAGAGTTGTACTCCACACAGGGGCGAATAAAAACCATGTATAAAGTCAACAACTGTGCAGGGGTAAAGAAGGTACAGAGTCGGCTTAGCACACCCAATCTCTTAGAAGCAGATTTTACTAGAGATGTAGTATGATCTTTCCAATATGAATCCCAAGAGAATGAAACTCCCAAAATATTTAAAGATGATGCAAGATTGTGCTGGATATTGTTAAAAATTAGAGGGTACTCCTGTGGTATATTTTGTTGTGCTGATAGATGTAAGAACTGAGTTTTTGATGCATTAAAAACAAGAAGTTTATTTTTACCCCAATCAGAGATATGAGCCAAGTCAGACATTAGGTGTGCAATAGCCTCATCCCCTGTATGTTCAAATAACTGCTGAAATGGATGTTGTGGGAGGCGAATGAAAAGGTGAAGGATGGAGTCATCAGCGTATGAGTGGATGGAGTTAGACGTACAACTTAGGTCACTGATGAATAAAAGGAAGAGTTGGTGATAGGACAGACCCTGAGGAACACCACTATTGATAACTCTAGGAGAAGAACGATGGCTGTCTACAGCAACAGCTTTAGAATGACCAGAAAGGAAGCTAGAGATGAAGGAACAGATAGAAGGATAGAAATCGTTAAAGAATAGTTTGGAAATTGAAGATTTATGTCAGACTAGATCGAAAGTTTTTGAGATGTCAGGTGCAATGGCAAAGCTTTCTCCAAACTCCCGAAAGGAGGATGACCAGGAGTCTGAAAGGTAGGTGAGAAGATCACCAGTAGAGTGTCCTTGGCAGAACCCACACAGACGATCAGAAAGAAGGCTGTGATAGGAAAGAATTTTTTTTTTATTTTTTTTTTGTTAGGAATAGACTCAAAAACTGTTAAAATACAGGATGTTAACGCAATTTGACGATAGTTAGAGGGCTGGGAATGGTCACCTATTTTTGGGACATGCTAATTGAAAGCAAACTTCAAGCAAGAAGGAAACGTGCAGGTTGATAGACAAAGGCGAAAGAGTATACCTAGGCAGGGTGTAAGTTCAGAAGCACAGTTCTTGAGGACAACAGGAGGGAATCCATCAGGCCCGTATGCTTTGTTAGTACTGAGACCAGTGATGGCAGAAAATACATCAGTTGAAGACATTAGAATGTGTTACATAGCCTATGATTTGATCATCCTTTGTGTAATTTTAACGCACAGTATGCTGCATGTTTGATCACGAGCATGTTCTGCCTCAGTCCCCCCTTCTACCGTTATAGTAAAGTAAGTCGTTCTTTCTGTTGTTCAGAGTAGGATTGTCAACTCTTTGTCCCCATGGCTTCATTTGCGCGTCCTTCTTACAAGTTGTATCAAGCTCTGCCGGCCCCTATATAATAAGCTCAGTCTCTGCATCATTGCCACTTAGATCTGCTCCTCATTTTGTTCACATCTCTGTCCTCCCCTGTACAGTTATTACTGAGTGCTCAGGAAGTCTCCAACCATCTAGCAGCTGTGTAATTTGAGTTTAAGTGTTGTTGCATTTTGTTCTTGTACTGTATAGTATAAGTTCAATTTGTAGGCCTAGTGAAGTTTTTGTAATTCGTGTAGGGTTCTTATTGTCAGCCATCATTAATAATAGTTTGTATCTGTAATAATTTATCTTGCATTAACTGAGCATTACCCAGTGTATTTTCATTTTATCAGGGCTGACTTAGATAAATTTACTCTTGCTAATTTCGTGTTAATAGAGGCTATTGCAGTTAACCATATATTTAACCTGTTTTTTGCCATTACATTATCCTTATGAGTCCTGAATGTTTTGTTGTTAGTTTGAGCATTAAACTTTAACTTGTAATTTTACCTAACTCTTTGTTTTGAACCTGGAACTTTACGGGACAGTAGTGATTTTTTAGTATTCTCACTTAATGTGTACATTATCTTTCTCTGTTCCGTAACATAAGTTTGGCGACCTCTTATCAGGACATTCAGGATATTATCATAAGGATATTGCTTGATATTTTGTGACTGTGATTTATTCATGATGTCTACTATTACTACGCTTGATGAAGCCAAAGATTTTTTGTCAAATGTGCAAACAGTGTTGGATGTAGAAAACAGAACAATGAATGAACTTAAGCTTGTTGCTCAACAATTGGGAATTGCAGTTCACTCTCATCATTCTAAAAATCAAATTGTTGACATGATTAATGAAAGTTTGTTTAATGTAACTCCTCCAAATGAGCAAACGTAGATTGAATTAGCTAAGTTACAGCTAGCCCGGCAGAAGGCTCAGGCTAAGGAGGCGAAGTCTCGTGCTAAGGAGGCTGAATTTCAAGCAAATGCTAAGGAGGTTGAATCTCAGGCTCGGATTCAGGAGGCACAGATACAGGCTCAGGCACAAATTGAACTAGCTAGGATTCAGGCAGACCATGAGTATCGCATGAAACAAGGTGGAACTGGATCATCTAGCTCTGATGATTTTGATGTGGCTAAAAATGTCAAACTTGTCCCTCCTTTTAATGAATCTGATTTAACAAAGTATTTTCAGTTGTTTGAGAGGGTAGCTACAGGTTTTAATTGGCCCAAAAAGTATTGGCCAGTACTCCTTCAAACTGTTCTCACCGGTAAAGCTCAAGTAGCTAATGCATCTTTGCCTCAGGATCAATCTGATAATTATGATGTAGTTAAGAGCTTGGTTCTTAACGCCTATGAGCTTGTTCCTGAAGCCTATAGAGTAAAATTTAGGACAACTTACAAGCAAGATAAGCAATCCCATGTTGAGTATGCAAAAATCAAAGAAGATCTGTTAGAGCAGTGGTTAAATTCTAAGAATGTGGATTCTGATTTTGGTAAATTTAAGCAGATGATTTTGCTGGAGGATTTCAAAAGGTGTATTAGTAAAGATGTAAGCCTATATCTTGATGAGAAAAGAATAGATAATTTGTCTGACGCTGCAGTTTTATCTGATGAATATGTTCTCACTCACAAGAGATATTCTAAAGAAAAAGGGAAAGCTGAGAGTAAGTACGTTGCCTCTACTCAGAGTACAGGTAACAGGAAAGAGAATATAGATGATGTTTCTCAGGAAGTAAATACCAGCTTCACCTCTAGATTTCAGAAAAGTAAATGTACTTATTGTAGTAAGCTTGGTCATACTACGGAGAAATGTTTCAGGAGACAGCGCGATGTGAACAAAAAGGAGTCTTTAAATATTCAGTCAATTGGTCTAGTGTCCACCCTTGAGAGTTCCCAGAATTCTTTAACTGAGTTAACTGAACCTGCTTTGAGGGGTAAATTAAATTCTCATAATGAAGCTCCTCTTTTGAGCAGTAACATGGGTGACACTCTCAAGAGTTCATGTGCTAATTTCCTGTCTGATGGTTTTGTCAGTCCTATGGACAGTAACGACAGGAAATCAGTTAAAATATATCGTGATACAGGTGCTTGCCAATCCCTTATGCTGACCATAATGAAGCTCCTCTTTTGAGCAGTAACATGGGTGACACTCTCAAGAGTTCATGTGCTAATTTCCTGTCTGATGGTTTTGTCAGTCCTATGGACAGTAACGACAGGAAATCAGTTAAAATATATCGTGATACAGGTGCTTGCCAATCCCTTATGCTGACCAGTGTTCTAGGCTCTAATGTTAATTCCTCGGATGAAACTGTAATCTTACAAGGTGTACGGAATAATTACTTCTCTGTCCCTCTGTGCAGAGTGAATTTAGAGTCTGGTTTTGTTAATGGTTCCGTTATGGTTGGATTGGTTGAGACACTCCCAATGTCAGGTGTAACTTTCTTACTTGGAAATGATATTGGTGGAAGTCAAGTGTGTCCAGCTCCTCAGTTGTCTAGTGAGCCAGTGGCTGCGTCCCAGGATTGTGATGTCCCTGATGTGTTCCTTGCATGTGCTGTCACTAGGGCTAAGTCTAAAGTTACTGGTGATTTAGAGGATAATGATGATGATGTTATCCTAGCTGACACTTTTCTTGCTAATTTGGACCACTCACCAGATGAGGCAGTACCCCGTAGTGTTGATAATTTGTCTCGTCAAGAGTTGGTTGAGTTGCAGGTTGCTGACCCTGAGTTGAAAGGTCTAGCTCACTCTGCTTCCAGTGAGGAAGAGTCAGCTGGTGCTTCTACTTGTTATTATGTAAAGTCAGGAGTACTTATGAGGAAGTGGAGACCCCCAACAGCATCAGCCGACTGTGAATGGGAGGTTGTACATCAAGTTGTCATCCCTCGTGTTTGTAGGCAGGATATCATTAGAGTGGCTCATTATTCCAGTTTGGCAGGACACCTTGGAGTGAGGAAGACTGTGGCACGCATTTTGAAACACTTCTACTGGCCAGGTATCTTCAGGGATGTTTCCTGGTATTGTAAGTCTTGTCACACCTGTCAAGTGTTGGGGAAGTGTAATCAGACCGAAAAGGTTCCACCTCTAGTTCCCATTCCTCCTTTTGAGGCGCCTTTCACCCGTGTGTTGGTGGATATTGTGGGCCGTCTTCCTAAGACTTCTTCAGGATTTTCTTATGTGTTGACCCTGATTGATATGGCTACTCGTTATCCTGAAGCCATTCCACTTAGAAATATCTCAGCAAAGAACGTGGTTAAGGAAATGCTAGGGTTCTTCACCTAGTTTGGTCTGCCCAAGGAGGTACAGTCAGACCGTGGAAGTAATTTCATGTCAAGTGTTTTCAAGCAGTCTCTGAAAGAGTTGGGCATCACCCAGATCACGTCTTCAGCTTACAATCCCCAGACCCAAGGAGCGTTGGAGAGATATGATCAAACACTCAAATCGATGCTCAAGAAATACTCTTTGGAACATCAGAAAGACTGGGATAAAGGTCTTCCATTCGTTGTGTTTGCTGCAAGAGAATCTCCAAATGAATCACTGGGCTTCTCACCTTTTCAACTACTGTTTGGCCATGAAGTAAGAGGACCTTAAGTTACTCAAGGAATGCTGGCTGTCGGAGGAAGATGACGTCAACCTGCTGGAGTATGTGGTGAAGTTCAAAGAACGGCTGTCCACTGCTTTACAGCTGGCGAGAGAGAATTTAGGAGCTGCTCAGGAAAAGATGAAGACTTGGTATGATAAGAAGTCCAGGTTACGCCACTTTCAGCCAGGAGATCAGGTTTTGATTCTGCTACCAGTTCATGGGCAACCTCTTCAAGCCAAGTTTAGTGGTCCTTATTTCGTGGAGAAGAAACTCAGTGATTCAACTATGTCATCGCCACACCAGATTGTAGAAAGAACAAGCAACTTTGTCACATCAACATGCTAAAGTTATATCACAGGCGGGACGAAAATAATCCAGTCTGCACTGTAGCTGTTCCACCCGAGTCTGCAAGTGAAGCTCTCCCATGCAGTATGAGTCTGAGTGATAGTTTGGGGAAGAATCCTGATATCATGAATGATCTCCAGACTAAGCTTTCTCATCTACCTCTCGAGGAAAGGCAGGAGTTTTCGGCATTACTGCAGGGGTACCTGGAAGTGTTCCGTGCTACTCCAGGAAGAACCACTGTGTTGATGCATGATGTCGATGTTGGAGACGCAAAGCCAATTAAATTGCCTCCTTACCGTGTGAACCCAGTGAAAGTTTCTCTCATCCAGAAGGAGCTTGGCTACCTGTTGGACCACAAGATGATTGAGCCCTGTCAGAGTGAGTGGAGTTCTCCTGTCACTCTAGTCCCTAAGCCAGGTGGGCCACAGCGGCTTTGCATCGACTACAGACGTGTTAATCAGATAACCAAAACAGACACTTACCCTCTCCCTCGCGTGGAAGATTGCATAGACAAGATCGGAAAGGCTAGGTACATAAGTAAGTTTGATTTGTTAAAGGGATACTGGCAAGTACCTATGACTGAACGTGCTAGGGAGATCTCATGTTTTGTAACACTAGGAAAGACTTTTGCATGTTCCGTAATGCCATATGGTATGAAGAATGCACCAGCCACTTTCCAGAAGCTCATGAATGTTGTAACAGAGGGTTTGGCAGGGTGTGTTGTTTATATTGATGATGTATTAATCTTCAGTGACAACTGGAAAGATCACCTATGCCATGTCAGTAAATTTCTTGAGCGTTTGGTTCATGCTAATCTTGTAGCTAATTTATCAAAGTGTGAGTTTGGTCAAGCTAAAGTTCAGTACCTTGGGTACGTAATTGGTGATGGACATGTTGCACCACCAGGAGCTAAGGTTCAGGTTATAAGTGATCTTCCCAGACCTTAAAGGAGGAAAGAGCTACAAAGATTTTTGGGAATGGTAGATTATTACAGGAGATTTGTTCTTAACTTTTCAATTCTTGTATCACCACTTACAGACCTACTGAAAAAGGGAGTTAAATTTGTCTGGACCGATAACTGTGAATCCTCTTTCAACAAACTTAAAGCTATTCTATTAAGTCAGCCAGTGCTCGCTACTCGAAATTTTGCTAAGCCTTTTAAGATGGCTGTTGATGCAAGTGATACAGGAGCTGGGGCTGTTTTGCTGCAAGAGGATGATCAGGGTATTGAACACCCTGTATCTTATTACAGTAAGAAGTTCACTCCACCTCAAAAGAACTACTCAACTATTGAGAAAGAGCTTTTGGCCTTGATTTTGGGTTTACAGCATTTTTCATTTTATTTGTGTTCTGGTTTTGACCCCATAGTCATTTATACCGATCATAACCCACTGAAATTCCTTAGTAAGTTTAAAGATAAAAATCAGAGATTGACAAGATGGAGTCTACTTATTCAGGAGAATTCATTAGACATACAACATGTCAAGGGGAAAGAAAATGTTATTGCAGATTGCTTATTTAGACTTTAGACAGATTGTTTTAGAGTAATAAGAAATTTCCTTTGTAAATTTCTTTTTCTTTGTGGGGAGGTGTTACATAGCCTATGATTTCATCATCCTTTGTGTAATTTTAACGCATAGTATGCTGCATGTTTGATCACGAGCGTGTTCTGACTCAGTCCCCCCCTTCTACCGTTATAGTAGAGTAAGTCGTTCTTTCTGTTGTTCAGAGTAGGATTGTCAACTCTTTGTCCCCATGGCTTCATTTGCGCGTCCTTCTTACAAGTTGTATCAAGCTCTGCCGGCCCCTATATAATAAGTTCAGTCTCTGCATTATTGCCACTTAGATCTGCTCCTCATTTTGTTCACATCTCTGTCCTCCCCTGTACAGTTATTATTGAGTGCTCAGGAAGTCTCCAACCATCTAGCAGCTGTGTAATTTGAGTATAAGTGTTGTTGCATTTTGTTCTTGTACTGTATAGCATAAGTTTAATTTGTAGGCCTAGTGAAGTTTTTGTAATTCGTGTAGGGTTCTTATTGTCAGCCATCATTAATAATAGTTTGTATCTGTAATAATTTATCTTGCATTAACTGAGCATTACCCAGTGTATTTTCATTTTATCAGGGCTGACTTAGATAAATTTACTCTTGCTAATTTCGTGTTAATAGAGGCTATTGCAGTTCATATATTTAACCTGTTTTTTGCCATTACATTATCCTTATGAGTCCTGAATGTTTTGTTGTTAGTTTGAGCATTAAACTTTAACTTGTAATTTTACCTAACTCTTTGTTTTGAACCTGGAACTTTACGGGACAGTAGTCATTTTTTAGTATTATCACTTAATGTGTACATTATCTTTCTCTGTTCCGTAACAAATGTCAGCCATGAGGACGTCAGAGGGGTGAAGTAATGGAGGAACGCACCAGAATCGTGTAGGGCGAAATTGGAGGAGAAAGTCTGAGTGAAGAGTTCTACTTTATCAGTAGAAGAAATAGCTGCAGACCCATTAGAGTGGAAAAGAGGAGGGAAGGGTGATGGAGTAAATTGGTAGAAAAATATTTGGTAAGGTGCCAGAAGGAGCAGGAAAAAATGGAGTTGGAGAGTTCAGAGCATTTACATTGGATGAAATTATTTTTAGTAGAGCGAAGAACAGACTTAGCATGATTCCGGGCAGAAACAAAAAAAAAAAAAAAAGTGAGATTCAGGGGTGGGTTGGTTCCGATACCTTTTGTAGGCATTCTCCTTGATGTGGACAGCATTAGAACATGCAAGGTTAAACCAAGGTTCCTTTGCATTAGTGAAAGGATATAAGAAGGAATTGTATGCCTCCATCCTCGAGAAAATAATGTCCGTAATGAGCATGGCACACGCAGATGTCTCTCGCCTATGGAAGCAATAACCATTTCAGGGATAATAAAAGAAGTGCTGCCTGAGGGCCTTATAATCAGCTGATCCAAAATGCCACAACTGACACCTTTTTGGAGGGTCAACAGGCCGTACTGGAGCGACAGGACAGGATAAAATGATATGGTTGTTATCGGAGAACCCAAAGGAAAGGAAAGATTAACAGCGTAAGCAGAAGGATTAGTTGTATGGAAGAGATCAAGTATGTTGGAACTCTGTCCAAGGCGGTCAGAGATATGGGTATGGTGGTTTACAAGCTTCTTTAGGTCATTAAGGATTGATAAGATGTAGACTTCTTCGTCAAGAGGATCAGTGAAAGGAGAGGAAAGCCGAAGGTGGTGGTGAACATTGAAATTTCCTAGAATGGAGATTTCAGAGAAAGGAGAAATGGATAGGATGTGTTCCATCATAGAAATAAGATAGTCGAAGAATTTTTCATAGTCAGTTGATTTAGGGGATAAGTAAACAGCACAAACGTGTTTAGTCCTAGAATGACAGAAAAACCGAAGCCAGGGAATAGAGAATTTGGAAGAATCAAGTTCAGGAACACGAGAGCAAGATATGTCATTGCGTATATATACACAAGAGCCACCTTGATCTTTGAAATGAGTACAGAGAAAGTAGGAGACTACAGAGATGCGTTTCCTATCATTTGCCTCAGACAGCTGAGTCTCAGGAAGAGAAGGTGAGGTTTAGAGGAGGAGAGGTGGTGCTCAACAGAGGGAAAGTTAGAGGAATGGCCGGGAATGTTAAAGAAATGAAGAAGTGAGTCAGACAGTGCTTCCAGGCATCTCGCTGAGTCGTCACCGGGAGAGGGGCGGATGGTGGGGGAATTTACGGTCCCCATTCCCCCCCTTGGGACTCCGAGGCTTGGTTAAATGACGCAGTTTTGGTTGAATTTGAATAAGAAGGGTAGTGTGTAATGTGCTAGTAGTTTGGTGTTGACAGATAAACTGGCCTGCTATCTGTTTTACTGAAACACTGAAAATAAAGGGGATGGTCAGAAATTAGTCCCAAGGGCTGATAATACGGGAGCTCCAGCTCTCCCTGTCATCAGCTTTCCATCCACCTTGGGAGTACCGCCCTGCTAGACTGGTGCTACAGTCCACTCCCTGCAGTGGTCTTTGGGTATAGAGTCCATGACCTCCTCTCTGTATAGTTATCATTATATTAAAAACCACAAGCACTGACACTTCTGGTCGTCATTAAAATAAGTGGTGCCCATAACTTTTCATCTACCAATCGAATCGTAGTACATGTGGTAACGATTAAGTATATAACGAAAAATAACGGCACGATTTTTGTTTTTAAAATATTCCGACTCGAAGATGATGGATGCATTTGCACTGACACATCTCCTCATCCCACACATGTGTAGTAGAGACGTGGGCAGGCTAGTGTTCACATTGGCACTGACATTTCAACCCACGCATATATATAGTAGAGACATGGCCAGGTCAGCGTTCGCACGGATATTGACATCCCCTCAACGCAGGCATATGTGGTAGAGACGTGGCCAGGTCAGCGTTCGCACGGATATTGACATCCCCTCAACGCAGGCATATGTGGTAGAGACGTGGCCAGGTTAGCGTTCGCACGGATATTGACATCCCCTCAACGCAGGCATAAGTGGTAGAAACGTGGCCAGGCTAGTGTTCGCACTGACAGTGACACATCCCCTTCACCACACATTTGTGGTAGAGATATGGACAAGGTAGCGTTTACTCTGGCACTGACACAACCTCTTACCCACAGGTATGTGGTAGGCTTCAGAGGAGGAATTATTGATATGGACACTAATCTGGGCAGACAAACTCAGTTCTTGAGCTTTGGTATCACAGTCTACGGCGGAGATTGCAACCTCCGAATTCAGTGATACTATCTCCGCAGTTATCGGACATTAAAATTATAGTATATCGTGAAGGACAAGCATAATCTATGAAATTCAGAGATTATGATAATAAAGCGAGTATCTGCTTTAGAATGCAACGCGGATAGTGATAAGTAACCTAGCTTCCGTAAAAATTATTCTTGTACTGCATGATCATTATGGCCCCAACAGTGAAATGCTAAAATTTCGTGTAAGATATTCATTGGATGCATTATCTACGACTTATTGCAAAAAAAAAAAAAAAAAGTAACACTGATGTAGTTACACACTTCAGTGTCATATTTATTTCTGGGGAAACATGAAATACCTAACCATAAACGTACGAAAAAAAAATCAATAAACGAACGATAATGTAGGAATTCATATTCTGTTAAATTGTCACGACGCACGTAATGCAGTGTTTTTACAGAAGTGATCTGGAACTCTTAGCCAAATAGAAGTATAACTTTTTTTTTTTTCAGTAAACTAATGTTTTTGTTAAACAGTATTATCCCCCCAGTAATATATTTTATCCAGTTATACGTCATAAAATCGAATGTAGATTATGTATGAAAGAAAACTTCTCTTCTGAAGAGGTCATCGAGATAACAGTTACTTTACAAAGCTCATGAAAACAATGAAACCATAATTATGTAAAAAAAAAAAAGTGCCCCTATTTCTCCATGGTGTTGTACCCTACCTCGAAATTACACATCATGAAGACATGCCGCCTTTAAAACTAAGCTGCCTCATGTGTCACTTTTTTTTTTTTTTTTTTTTTTTTTTTAGCCTCAAGATGTTTATAACTTGCATGTCAGTACAAAATTGATTACTGATCTTTCCGGGACGTGTACAGACATAGATAATCTCTGTCGGTAATGTGTCATTAAATTTTTTTACTTAACGTCACAGGTTAGGCTACGGGGAGAAAATTATAATAATCAGGTAAACAGAATACTTTTAATTGTCTGAGGAATAATTGGAAATTATTGACAGATACGACATTATAATTGTTATTGTGCATCCACTCATCATGCTTCAATGTGAATGATAGATGTTACATTATGAAAGTATTCAAAATTAGATTATCTGCTGAGGTCAAAGGATTTGCCACTTGAACTATGATGCCATTATTCAGTTTAAAAAGCAATATTATGAAGATCATTTTTGCACACGCCATAGCTACATTACTGCATCAGGAAGTGAAACTAAATTCGAATCGGGGTTCACTCAGGCACAGTATCTCAAAGCCCAACTCGGCTCACCTGAAGATGTAAAGGTTACATTGTTACCACACGAAACGCGGAGGGCTTGGCTAGCGAGGTTTCATTTCTTTTATAAGTCACTGTACACGCACTAAAATATTTATCGGCATCTCTTCTGTCGATACCCTTTGCAACTATCACTGGCACAGAAGCCGTGAATACACATAAAGAGTTGGTACACATGGTCCTCCACCTCCCACAATCTCTCACCCCCTCGCTCTCTTATGTGTATAACGAATAATTAGCAATGGACATAATGCTCGAAGGAAGGTCTCAAAACTTTATCCAATAGATAATATAGAAATCCATGTGCTGTTTGTCAAATGGCACCCAATTTTATCCGAGATAACCAACTTAGGATATTCTTACACTTTGTGATAGTGATAACTACCATTTGTATTTGAAGAATGGATTTAATGGCAAAAATTATAGGCCTAACGGTCTAGTACATGAACAATGCATGTGAAGTATATGCAGTATGTATCGTAGTACTGCTGTAAAACTAACCACATCAGTGACACGGGTATGCAGTAGTACAGCCGTGCACACAATTTCATAGTACAGTCAGCGTTGCAAATTCTGTGGGTGATCCGGGTTCAGAGTTTCACAGCATCGAAAGTGCGGGGTAGGGAGGGAGTAGAGACCTGGCTGGCGTGTGAGCCGGGTAGAAGGCATACTGGGGAGGGGGAAGGGGGAAGGGATGAAAGACAAGAGGGATGAGAGGCGGTTAGTTATTTAATACAATGCAATGTTTTATTACAGTATAAGAGAGAGAGAAAGAGAGAGAGAGAGAGAGAGAGAGAGAATAAACATACCAATATAAAGAATAATCCCCATAGGATCTGTAACCTCACTTTACACTAATATACATAGCTTAGTGTAACAGGTCGTTACGATGCTATGCACAGTTTGTGTTTTGTGAGGAACTGTTAAAGATCAGGTGATTACGATGGTGCTGCCCTCGAGGGGGGGCTGTCAGTTGCCAAGCGGGCGCGTGTCCCTTGCATGTTTAGGTTCGTTTGTGTGTGTGTGTGTGTGTGTGTGTGTGTGTGTGTGTGTGTGTGTGTGTGTGTGTGTGAGATATAAAATAAATGTATCATGATCCCGTTTACCGTCTCTCAATGTCCGCTTATGTCACTTGGTTTTGTTTGTCAGATACAGTGATTCATTTGGTAGGTTACTTATTTGGAATATGAAATGCCTGATGCATTTATATTTATTATTGATATTTGACTTATGACACCGTTCCGTCTACTCATGTTAGAAAGGGTGCAGTGCACTGGGAAACAACAGCTGTTATATATGCACACATTAGAACCATGATCGTATGCATATACGACATCATGTTTAGGAGAATATGACATGCTAAAATTTCACCTGATAGATGAAGGAGAATATAACATGCTATTTGGTAAGGTGCCAGAAGGAGCAGGAAAAGATGGAGTTGGAGAGTTCAGAGCATTTACATTGGATGAAATTATTTTTAGTAGAGCGAAGAACAGACTTAGCATGATTCCGGGCAGAAAAAAAAAAAAAAAAAAAGTGAGATTCAGGGGTGGGTTGGTTCCGATACCTTTTGTAGGCATTCTCCTTGATGTGGACAGCATTAGAACATGCAAGGTTAAACCAAGGTTCCTTTGCATTAGTGAAAGGATATAAGAAGGAATGGTATGCTTCCATCCTCGAGAAAATAATGTCCGTAATGAGCATGGCACACGCAGATGTCTCTCGCCTATGGAAGCAATAACCATTTCAGGGATAATAAAAGAAGTGCTGCCTGAGGGCCTTATAATCAGCTGATCCAAAATGCCACAACTGACACCTTTTTGGAGGGTCAACAGGCCGTACTGGAGCGACAGGACAGGATAAAATGATATGGTTGTTATCGGAGAACCCAAAGGAAAGGAAAGATTAACAGCGTAAGCAGAAGGATTAGTTGTATGGAAGAGATCAAGTATGTTGGAACTCTGTCCAAGGCGGTCAGAGATATGGGTATGGTGGTTTACAAGCTTCTTTAGGTCATTAAGGATTGATAAGATGTAGACTTCTTCGTCAAGAGGATCAGTGAAAGGAGAGGAAAGCCGAAGGTGGTGGTGAACATTGAAATTTCCTAGAATGGAGATTTCAGAGAAAGGAGAAATGGATAGGATGTGTTCCATCATAGAAATAAGATAGTCGAAGAATTTTTCATAGTCAGTTGAATTAGGGGATAAGTAAACAGCACAAACGTGTTTAGTCCTAGAATGACAGAAAAACCGAAGCCAGGGAATAGAGAATTTGGAAGAATCAAGTTCAGGAACACGAGAGCAAGATATGTCATTGCGTATATATACACAAGAGCCACCTTGATCTTTGAAATGAGTACAGAGAAAGTAGGAGACTACAGAGAAGCGTTTCCTATCATTTGCCTCAGACAGCTGAGTCTCAGGAAGAGAAGGTGAGGTTTAGAGGAGGAGAGGTGGTGCTCAACAGAGGGAAAGTTAGAGGAATGGCCGGGAATGTTAAAGAAATGAAGAAGTGAGTCAGACAGTGCTTCCAGGCATCTCGCTGAGTCGTCACCGGGAGAGGGGCGGATGGTGGGGGAATTTACGGTCCCCATTCCCCCCCTTGGGACTCCGAGGCTTGGTTAAATGACGCAGTTTTGGTTGAATTTGAATAAGAAGGGTAGTGTGTAATGTGCTAGTAGTTTGGTGTTGACAGATAAACTGGCCTGCTATCTGTTTTACTGAAACACTGAAAATAAAGGGGATGGTCAGAAATTAGTCCCAAGGGCTGATAATACGGGAGCTCCAGCTCTCCCTGTCATCAGCTTTCCATCCACCTTGGGAGTACCGCCCTGCTAGACTGGTGCTACAGTCCACTCCCTGCAGTGGTCTTTGGGTATAGAGTCCATGACCTCCTCTCTGTATAGTTATCATTATATTAAAAACCACAAGCACTGACACTTCTGGTCGTCATTAAAATAAGTGGTGCCCATAACTTTTCATCTACCAATCGAATCGTAGTACATGTGGTAACGATTAAGTATATAACGAAAAATAACGGCACGATTTTTGTTTTTAAAATATTCCGACTCGAAGATGATGGATGCATTTGCACTGACACATCTCCTCATCCCACACATGTGTAGTAGAGACGTGGGCAGGCTAGTGTTCACATTGGCACTGACATTTCAACCCATGCATATATATAGTAGAGACATGGCCAGGTCAGCGTTCGCACGGATATTGACATCCCCTCAACGCAGGCATAAGTGGTAGAGACGTGGCCAGGTTAGCGTTTGCACGGATATTGACATCCCCTCAACGCAGGCATATGTGGTAGAGACGTGGCCAGGTCAGCGTTCGCACGGATATTGACATCCCCTCAACGCAGGCATATGTGGTAGAGACGTGGCCAGGTTAGCGTTCGCACGGATATTGACATCCCCTCAACGCAGGCATAAGTGGTAGAAACGTGGCCAGGCTGGTGTTCGCACTGACAGTGACACATCCCCTTCACCACACATTTGTGGTAGAGATATGGACAAGGTAGCGTTTACTCTGGCACTGACACAACCTCTTACCCACAGGTATGTGGTAGGCTTCAGAGGAGGAATTATTGATATGGACACTAATCTGGGCAGACAAACTCAGTTCTTGAGCTTTGGTATCACAGTCTACGGCGGAGATTGCAACCTCCGAATTCAGTGATACTATCTCCGCAGTTATCGGACATTAAAATTATAGTATATCGTGAAGGACAAGCATAATCTATGAAATTCAGAGATTATGATAATAAAGCGAGTATCTGCTTTAGAATGCAACGCGGATAGTGATAAGTAACCTAGCTTCCGTAAAAATTATTCTTGTACTGCATGATCATTATGGCCCCAACAGTGAAATGCTAAAATTTCGTGTAAGATATTCATTGGATGCATTATCTACGACTTATTGCAAAAAAAAAAAAAAAAAAGTAACACTGATGTAGTTACACACTTCAGTGTCATATTTTTTTCTGGGGAAACATGAAATACCTAACCATAAACGTACGAAAAAAAATCAATAAACGAACGATAATGTAGGAATTCATATTCTGTTAAATTGTCACGACGCACGTAATGCAGTGTTTTTACAGAAGTGATCTGGAACTCTTAGCCAAATAGAAGTATAACTTTTTTTTTTTTTCAGTAAACTAATGTTTTTGTTAAACAGTATTATCCCCCCAGTAATATATTTTATCCAGTTATACGTCATAAAATCGAATGTAGATTATGTATGAAAGAAAACTTCTCTTCTGAAGAGGTCATCGAGATAACAGTTACTTTACAAAGCTCATGAAAACAATGAAACCATAATTATGTAAAAAAAGTGTCCCTATTTCTCCATGGCGTTGTACCCTACCTCGAAATTACACATCATGAAGACATGCCGCCTTTAAAACTAAGCTGCCTCATGTGTCACTTTTTTTTTTTTTTTTAGCCTCAAGATGTTTATAACTTGCATGTCAGTACAAAATTGATTACTGATCTTTCCGGGACGTGTACAGACATAGATAATCTCTGTCGGTAATGTGTCATTAAATTTTTTACTTAACGTCACAGGTTAGGCTACGGGGAGAAAATTATAATAATCAGGTAAACAGAATACTTTTAATTGTCTGAGGAATAATTGGAAATTATTGACAGATACGACATTATAATTGTTATTGTGCATCCACTCATCATGCTTCAATGTGAATGATAGATGTTACATTATGAAAGTATTCAAAATTAGATTATCTGCTGAGGTCAAAGGATTTGCCACTTGAACTATGATGCCATTATTCAGTTTAAAAAGCAATATTATGAAGATCATTTTTGCACACGCCATAGCTACATTACTGCATCAGGAAGTGAAACTAAATTCGAATCGGGGTTCACTCAGGCACAGTATCTCAAAGCCCAACTCGGCTCACCTGAAGATGTAAAGGTTACATTGTTACCACACGAAACGCGGAGGGCTTGGCTAGCGAGGTTTCATTTCTTTTATAAGTCACTGTACACGCACTAAAATATTTATCGGCATCTCTTCTGTCGATACCCTTTGCAACTATCACTGGCACAGAAGCCGTGAATACACATAAAGAGTTGGTACACATGGTCCTCCACCTCCCACAATCTCTCATTCCCCCCCCCCCTCTCTTATGTGTATAACGAATAATTAGCAATGGACATAATGCTCGAAGGAAGGTCTCAAAACTTTATCCAATAGATAATATAGAAATCCATGTGCTGTTTGTCAAATGGCACCCAATTTTATCCGAGATAACCAACTTAGGATATTCTTACACTTTGTGATAGTGATAACTACCATTTGTATTTGAAGAATGGATTTAATGGCAAAAATTATAGGCCTAACGGTCTAGTACATGAACAATGCATGTGAAGTATATGCAGTATGTATCGTAGTACTGCTGTAAAACTAACCACATCAGTGACACGGGTATGCAGTAGTACAGCCGTGCACACAATTTCATAGTACAGTCAGCGTTGCAAATTCTGTGGGTGATCCGGGTTCAGAGTTTCACAGCATCGAAAGTGCGGGGGAGGGAGGGAGTAGAGACCTGGCTGGCGTGTGAGCCGGGTAGAAGGCATACTGGGGAGGGGGAAGGGGGAAGGGATGAAAGACAAGAGGGATGAGAGGCGGTTAGTTATTTAATACAATGCAATGTTTTATTACAGTATAAGAGAGAGAGAAAGAGAGAGAGAGAGAGAGAGAGAGAGAGAGAGAGAGAGAGAGAATAAACATACCAATATAAAGAATAATCCCCATAGGATCTGTAACCTCACTTTACACTAATATACATAGCTTAGTGTAACAGGTCGTTACGATGCTATGCACAGTTTGTGTTTTGTGAGGAACTGTTAAAGATCAGGTGATTACGATGGTGCTGCCCTCGAGGGGGGGCTGTCAGTTGCCAAGCGGGCGCGTGTCCCTTGCATGTTTAGGTTCGTTTGTGTGTGTGTGTGTGTGTGTGTGTGTGTGTGTGTGTGTGTGAGATATAAAATAAATGTATCATGATCCCGTTTACCGTCTCTCAATGTCCGCTTATGTCACTTGGTTTTGTTTGTCAGATACAGTGATTCATTTGGTAGGTTACTTATTTGGAATATGAAATGCCTGATGCATTTATATTTATTATTGATATTTGACTTATGACACCGTTCCGTCTACTCATGTTAGAAAGGGTGCAGTGCACTGGGAAACAACAGCTGTTATATATGCACACATTAGAACCATGATCGTATGCATATACGACATCATGTTTAGGAGAATATGACATGCTAAAATTTCACCTGATAGGTGAAGGAGAATATAACATGCTATTTGGTAAGGTGCCAGAAGGAGCAGGAAAAAATGGAGTTGGAGAGTTCAGAGCATTTACATTGGATGAAATTATTTTTAGTAGAGCGAAGAACAGACTTAGCATGATTCCGGGCAGAAACAAAAAAAAAAAAAAAAGTGAGATTCAGGGGTGGGTTGGCTCCGATACCTTTTGTAGGCATTCTCCTTGATGTGGACAGCATTAGAACATGCAAGGTTAAACCAAGGTTCCTTTGCATTAGTGAAAGGATATAAGAAGGAATTGTATGCCTCCATCCTCGAGAAAATAATGTCCGTAATGAGCATGGCACACGCAGATGTCTCTCGCCTATGGAAGCAATAACCATTTCAGGGATAATAAAAGAAGTGCTGCCTGAGGGCCTTATAATCAGCTGATCCAAAATGCCACAACTGACACCTTTTTGGAGGGTCAACAGGCCGTACTGGAGCGACAGGACAGGATAAAATGATATGGTTGTTATCGGAGAACCCAAAGGAAAGGAAAGATTAACAGCGTAAGCAGAAGGATTAGTTGTATGGAAGAGATCAAGTATGTTGGAACTCTGTCCAAGGCGGTCAGAGATATGGGTATGGTGGTTTACAAGCTTCTTTAGGTCATTAAGGATTGATAAGATGTAGACTTCTTCGTCAAGAGGATCAGTGAAAGGAGAGGAAAGCCGAAGGTGGTGGTGAACATTGAAATTTCCTAGAATGGAGATTTCAGAGAAAGGAGAAATGGATAGGATGTGTTCCATCATAGAAATAAGATAGTCGAAGAATTTTTCATAGTCAGTTGAATTAGGGGATAAGTAAACAGCACAAACGTGTTTAGTCCTAGAATGACAGAAAAACCGAAGCCAGGGAATAGAGAATTTGGAAGAATCAAGTTCAGGAACACGAGAGCAAGATATGTCATTGCGTATATATACACAAGAGCCACCTTGATCTTTGAAATGAGTACAGAGAAAGTAGGAGACTACAGAGAAGCGTTTCCTATCATTTGCCTCAGACAGCTGAGTCTCAGGAAGAGAAGGTGAGGTTTAGAGGAGGAGAGGTGGTGCTCAACAGAGGGAAAGTTAGAGGAATGGCCGGGAATGTTAAAGAAATGAAGAAGTGAGTCAGACAGTGCTTCCAGGCATCTCGCTGAGTCGTCACCGGGAGAGGGGCGGATGGTGGGGGAATTTA
Source organism: Coenobita brevimanus (assembly GCF_032717465.1). Lineage (NCBI taxonomy): Eukaryota > Metazoa > Arthropoda > Malacostraca > Decapoda > Coenobitidae > Coenobita > Coenobita brevimanus. Next base: position 11,803,353 of record NC_136997.1, read on the forward strand.
CGGTCCCCATTCCCCCCCTTGGGACTCCGAGGCTTGGTTAAATGACGCAGTTTTGGTTGAATTTGAATAAGAAGGGTAGTGTGTAATGTGCTAGTAGTTTGGTGTTAACAGATAAACTGGCCTGCTATCTGTTTTACTGAAACACTGAAAATAAAGGGGATGGTCAGAAATTAGTCCCAAGGGCTGATAATACGGGAGCTCCAGCTCTCCCTGTCATCAGCTTTCCATCCACCTTGGGAGTACCGCCCTGCTAGACTGGTGCTACAGTCCACTCCCTGCAGTGGTCTTTGGGTATAGAGTCCATGACCTCCTCTCTGTATAGTTATCATTATATTAAAAACCACAAGCACTGACACTTCTGGTCGTCATTAAAATAAGTGGTGCCCATAACTTTTCATCTACCAATCGAATCGTAGTACATGTGGTAACGATTAAGTATATAACGAAAAATAACGGCACGATTTTTGTTTTTAAAATATTCCGACTCGAAGATGATGGATGCATTTGCACTGACACATCTCCTCATCCCACACATGTGTAGTAGAGACGTGGGCAGGCTAGTGTTCACATTGGCACTGACATTTCAACCCACGCATATATATAGTAGAGACATGGCCAGGTCAGCGTTCGCACGGATATTGACATCCCCTCAACGCAGGCATAAGTGGTAGAGACGTGGCCAGGTTAGCGTTCGCACGGATATTGACATCCCCTCAACGCAGGCATAAGTGGTAGAAACGTGGCCAGGCTAGTGTTCGCACTGACAGTGACACATCCCCTTCACCACACATTTGTGGTAGAGATATGGACAAGGTAGCGTTTACTCTGGCACTGACACAACCTCTTACCCACAGGTATGTGGTAGGCTTCAGAGGAGGAATTATTGATATGGACACTAATCTGGGCAGACAAACTCAGTTCTTGAGCTTTGGTATCACAGTCTACGGCGGAGATTGCAACCTCCGAATTCAGTGATACTATCTCCGCAGTTATCGGACATTAAAATTATAGTATATCGTGAAGGACAAGCATAATCTATGAAATTCAGAGATTATGATAATAAAGCGAGTATCTGCTTTAGAATGCAACGCGGATAGTGATAAGTAACCTAGCTTCCGTAAAAATTATTCTTGTACTGCATGATCATTATGGCCCCAACAGTGAAATGCTAAAATTTCGTGTAAGATATTCATTGGATGCATTATCTACGACTTATTGCAAAAAAAAAAAAAAAAAAGTAACACTGATGTAGTTACACACTTCAGTGTCATATTTTTTTCTGGGGAAACATGAAATACCTAACCATAAACGTACGAAAAAAAAATCAATAAACGAACGATAATGTAGGAATTCATATTCTGTTAAATTGTCACGACGCACGTAATGCAGTGTTTTTACAGAAGTGATCTGGAACTCTTAGCCAAATAGAAGTATAACTTTTTTTTTTTTTCAGTAAACTAATGTTTTTGTTAAACAGTATTATCCCCCCAGTAATATATTTTATCCAGTTATACGTCATAAAATCGAATGTAGATTATGTATGAAAGAAAACTTCTCTTCTGAAGAGGTCATCGAGATAACAGTTACTTTACAAAGCTCATGAAAACAATGAAACCATAATTATGTAAAAAAAAAAAGTGCCCCTATTTCTCCATGGTGTTGTACCCTACCTCGAAATTACACATCATGAAGACATGCCGCCTTTAAAACTAAGCTGCCTCATGTGTCACTTTTTTTTTTTTTTTTAGCCTCAAGATGTTTATAACTTGCATGTCAGTACAAAATTGATTACTGATCTTTCCGGGACGTGTACAGACATAGATAATCTCTGTCGGTAATGTGTCATTAAATTTTTTTACTTAACGTCACAGGTTAGGCTACGGGGAGAAAATTATAATAATCAGGTAAACAGAATACTTTTAATTGTCTGAGGAATAATTGGAAATTATTGACAGATACGACATTATAATTGTTATTGTGCATCCACTCATCATGCTTCAATGTGAATGATAGATGTTACATTATGAAAGTATTCAAAATTAGATTATCTGCTGAGGTCAAAGGATTTGCCACTTGAACTATGATGCCATTATTCAGTTTAAAAAGCAATATTATGAAGATCATTTTTGCACACGCCATAGCTACATTACTGCATCAGGAAGTGAAACTAAATTCGAATCGGGGTTCACTCAGGCACAGTATCTCAAAGCCCAACTCGGCTCACCTGAAGATGTAAAGGTTACATTGTTACCACACGAAACGCGGAGGGCTTGGCTAGCGAGGTTTCATTTCTTTTATAAGTCACTGTACACGCACTAAAATATTTATCGGCATCTCTTCTGTCGATACCCTTTGCAACTATCACTGGCACAGAAGCCGTGAATACACATAAAGAGTTGGTACACATGGTCCTCCACCTCCCACAATCTCTCACCCCCCCCCTCTCTCTCTTATGTGTATAACGAATAATTAGCAATGGACATAATGCTCGAAGGAAGGTCTCAAAACTTTATCCAATAGATAATATAGAAATCCATGTGCTGTTTGTCAAATGGCACCCAATTTTATCCGAGATAACCAACTTAGGATATTCTTACACTTTGTGATAGTGATAACTACCATTTGTATTTGAAGAATGGATTTAATGGCAAAAATTATAGGCCTAACGGTCTAGTACATGAACAATGCATGTGAAGTATATGCAGTATGTATCGTAGTACTGCTGTAAAACTAACCACATCAGTGACACGGGTATGCAGTAGTACAGCCGTGCACACAATTTCATAGTACAGTCAGCGTTGCAAATTCTGTGGGTGATCCGGGTTCAGAGTTTCACAGCATCGAAAGTGCGGGGGAGGGAGGGAGTAGAGACCTGGCTGGCGTGTGAGCCGGGTAGAAGGCATACTGGGGAGGGGGAAGGGGGAAGGGATGAAAGACAAGAGGGATGAGAGGCGGTTAGTTATTTAATACAATGCAATGTTTTATTACAGTATAAGAGAGAGAGAAAGAGAGAGAGAGAGAGAGAGAATAAACATACCAATATAAAGAATAATCCCCATAGGATCTGTAACCTCACTTTACACTAATATACATAGCTTAGTGTAACAGGTCGTTACGATGCTATGCACAGTTTGTGTTTTGTGAGGAACTGTTAAAGATCAGGTGATTACGATGGTGCTGCCCTCGAGGGGGGGCTGTCAGTTGCCAAGCGGGCGCGTGTCCCTTGCATGTTTAGGTTCGTTTGTGTGTGTGTGTGTGTGTGTGTGTGTGTGTGTGTGTGTGTGTGAGATATAAAATAAATGTATCATGATCCCGTTTACCGTCTCTCAATGTCCGCTTATGTCACTTGGTTTTGTTTGTCAGATACAGTGATTCATTTGGTAGGTTACTTATTTGGAATATGAAATGCCTGATGCATTTATATTTATTATTGATATTTGACTTATGACACCGTTCCGTCTACTCATGTTAGAAAGGGTGCAGTGCACTGGGAAACAACAGCTGTTATATATGCACACATTAGAACCATGATCGTATGCATATACGACATCATGTTTAGGAGAATATGACATGCTAAAATTTCACCTGATAGGTGAAGGAGAATATAACATGCTATTTGGTAAGGTGCCAGGAGGAGCAGGAAAAAATGGAGTTGGAGAGTTCAGAGCATTTACATTGGATGAAATTATTTTTAGTAGAGCGAAGAACAGACTTAGCATGATTCCGGGCAGAAACAAAAAAAAAAAAAAAAGTGAGATTCAGGGGTGGGTTGGCTCCGATACCTTTTGTAGGCATTCTCCTTGATGTGGACAGCATTAGAACATGCAAGGTTAAACCAAGGTTCCTTTGCATTAGTGAAAGGATATAAGAAGGAATTGTATGCCTCCATCCTCGAGAAAATAATGTCCGTAATGAGCATGGCACACGCAGATGTCTCTCGCCTATGGAAGCAATAACCATTTCAGGGATAATAAAAGAAGTGCTGCCTGAGGGCCTTATAATCAGCTGATCCAAAATGCCACAACTGACACCTTTTTGGAGGGTCAACAGGCCGTACTGGAGCGACAGGACAGGATAAAATGATATGGTTGTTATCGGAGAACCCAAAGGAAAGGAAAGATTAACAGCGTAAGCAGAAGGATTAGTTGTATGGAAGAGATCAAGTATGTTGGAACTCTGTCCAAGGCGGTCAGAGATATGGGTATGGTGGTTTACAAGCTTCTTTAGGTCATTAAGGATTGATAAGATGTAGACTTCTTCGTCAAGAGGATCAGTGAAAGGAGAGGAAAGCCGAAGGTGGTGGTGAACATTGAAATTTCCTAGAATGGAGATTTCAGAGAAAGGAGAAATGGATAGGATGTGTTCCATCATAGAAATAAGATAGTCGAAGAATTTTTCATAGTCAGTTGAATTAGGGGATAAGTAAACAGCACAAACGTGTTTAGTCCTAGAATGACAGAAAAACCGAAGCCAGGGAATAGAGAATTTGGAAGAATCAAGTTCAGGAACACGAGAGCAAGATATGTCATTGCGTATATATACACAAGAGCCACCTTGATCTTTGAAATGAGTACAGAGAAAGTAGGAGACTACAGAGAAGCGTTTCCTATCATTTGCCTCAGACAGCTGAGTCTCAGGAAGAGAAGGTGAGGTTTAGAGGAGGAGAGGTGGTGCTCAACAGAGGGAAAGTTAGAGGAATGGCCGGGAATGTTAAAGAAATGAAGAAGTGAGTCAGACAGTGCTTCCAGGCATCTCGCTGAGTCGTCACCGGGAGAGGGGCGGATGGTGGGGGAATTTACGGTCCCCATTCCCCCCCTTGGGACTCCGAGGCTTGGTTAAATGACGCAGTTTTGGTTGAATTTGAATAAGAAGGGTAGTGTGTAATGTGCTAGTAGTTTGGTGTTAACAGATAAACTGGCCTGCTATCTGTTTTACTGAAACACTGAAAATAAAGGGGATGGTCAGAAATTAGTCCCAAGGGCTGATAATACGGGAGCTCCAGCTCTCCCTGTCATCAGCTTTCCATCCACCTTGGGAGTACCGCCCTGCTAGACTGGTGCTACAGTCCACTCCCTGCAGTGGTCTTTGGGTATAGAGTCCATGACCTCCTCTCTGTATAGTTATCATTATATTAAAAACCACAAGCACTGACACTTCTGGTCGTCATTAAAATAAGTGGTGCCCATAACTTTTCATCTACCAATCGAATCGTAGTACATGTGGTAACGATTAAGTATATAACGAAAAATAACGGCACGATTTTTGTTTTTAAAATATTCCGACTCGAAGATGATGGATGCATTTGCACTGACACATCTCCTCATCCCACACATGTGTAGTAGAGACGTGGGCAGGCTAGTGTTCACATTGGCACTGACATTTCAACCCACGCATATATATAGTAGAGACATGGCCAGGTCAGCGTTCGCACGGATATTGACATCCCCTCAACGCAGGCATAAGTGGTAGAGACGTGGCCAGGTTAGCGTTCGCACGGATATTGACATCCCCTCAACGCAGGCATATGTGGTAGAGACGTGGCCAGGTCAGCGTTCGCACGGATATTGACATCCCCTCAACGCAGGCATATGTGGTAGAGACGTGGCCAGGTTAGCGTTCGCACGGATATTGACATCCCCTCAACGTAGGCATAAGTGGTAGAAACGTGGCCAGGCTAGTGTTCGCACTGACAGTGACACATCCCCTTCACCACACATTTGTGGTAGAGATATGGACAAGGTAGCGTTTACTCTGGCACTGACACAACCTCTTACCCACAGGTATGTGGTAGGCTTCAGAGGAGGAATTATTGATATGGACACTAATCTGGGCAGACAAACTCAGTTCTTGAGCTTTGGTATCACAGTCTACGGCGGAGATTGCAACCTCCGAATTCAGTGATACTATCTCCGCAGTTATCGGACATTAAAATTATAGTATATCGTGAAGGACAAGCATAATCTATGAAATTCAGAGATTATGATAATAAAGCGAGTATCTGCTTTAGAATGCAACGCGGATAGTGATAAGTAACCTAGCTTCCGTAAAAATTATTCTTGTACTGCATGATCATTATGGCCCCAACAGTGAAATGCTAAAATTTCGTGTAAGATATTCATTGGATGCATTATCTACGACTTATTGCAAAAAAAAAAAAAAGGTAACACTGATGTAGTTACACACTTCAGTGTCATATTTTTTTCTGGGGAAACATGAAATACCTAACCATAAACGTACGAAAAAAAAATCAATAAACGAACGATAATGTAGGAATTCATATTCTGTTAAATTGTCACGACGCACGTAATGCAGTGTTTTTACAGAAGTGATCTGGAACTCTTAGCCAAATAGAAGTATAACTTTTTTTTTTTTCAGTAAACTAATGTTTTTGTTAAACAGTATTATCCCCCCAGTAATATATTTTATCCAGTTATACGTCATAAAATCGAATGTAGATTATGTATGAAAGAAAACTTCTCTTCTGAAGAGGTCATCGAGATAACAGTTACTTTACAAAGCTCATGAAAACAATGAAACCATAATTATGTAAAAATAAAATTGCCCCTATTTCTCCATGGTGTTGTACCCTACCTCGAAATTACACATCATGAAGACATGCCGCCTTTAAAACTAAGCTGCCTCATGTGTCACTTTTTTTTTTTTTTTTTAGCCTCAAGATGTTTATAACTTGCATGTCAGTACAAAATTGATTACTGATCTTTCCGGGACGTGTACAGACATAGATAATCTCTGTCGGTAATGTGTCATTAAATTTTTTTACTTAACGTCACAGGTTAGGCTACGGGGAGAAAATTATAATAATCAGGTAAACAGAATACTTTTAATTGTCTGAGGAATAATTGGAAATTATTGACAGATACGACATTATAATTGTTATTGTGCATCCACTCATCATGCTTCAATGTGAATGATAGATGTTACATTATGAAAGTATTCAAAATTAGATTATCTGCTGAGGTCAAAGGATTTGCCACTTGAACTATGATGCCATTATTCAGTTTAAAAAGCAATATTATGAAGATCATTTTTGCACACGCCATAGCTACATTACTGCATCAGGAAGTGAAACTAAATTCGAATCGGGGTTCACTCAGGCACAGTATCTCAAAGCCCAACTCGGCTCACCTGAAGATGTAAAGGTTACATTGTTACCACACGAAACGCGGAGGGCTTGGCTAGCGAGGTTTCATTTCTTTTATAAGTCACTGTACACGCACTAAAATATTTATCGGCATCTCTTCTGTCGATACCCTTTGCAACTATCACTGGCACAGAAGCCGTGAATACACATAAAGAGTTGGTACACATGGTCCTCCACCTCCCACAATCTCTCACCCCCCCCTCTCTCTCTTATGTGTATAACGAATAATTAGCAATGGACATAATGCTCGAAGGAAGGTCTCAAAACTTTATCCAATAGATAATATAGAAATCCATGTGCTGTTTGTCAAATGGCACCCAATTTTATCCGAGATAACCAACTTAGGATATTCTTACACTTTGTGATAGTGATAACTACCATTTGTATTTGAAGAATGGATTTAATGGCAAAAATTATAGGCCTAACGGTCTAGTACATGAACAATGCATGTGAAGTATATGCAGTATGTATCGTAGTACTGCTGTAAAACTAACCACATCAGTGACACGGGTATGCAGTAGTACAGCCGTGCACACAATTTCATAGTACAGTCAGCGTTGCAAATTCTGTGGGTGATCCGGGTTCAGAGTTTCACAGCATCGAAAGTGCGGGGTAGGGAGGGAGTAGAGACCTGGCTGGCGTGTGAGCCGGGTAGAAGGCATACTGGGGAGGGGGAAGGGGGAAGGGATGAAAGACAAGAGGGATGAGAGGCGGTTAGTTATTTAATACAATGCAATGTTTTATTACAGTATAAGAGAGAGAGAAAGAGAGAGAGAGAGAGAGAGAGAGAGAGAGAGAGAGAGAGAGAGAATAAACATACCAATATAAAGAATAATCCCCATAGGATCTGTAACCTCACTTTACACTAATATACATAGCTTAGTGTAACAGGTCGTTACGATGCTATGCACAGTTTGTGTTTTGTGAGAACTGTTAAAGATCAGGTGATTACGATGGTGCTGCCCTCGAGGGGGGGCTGTCAGTTGCCAAGCGGGCGCGTGTCCCTTGCATGTTTAGGTTCGTTTGTGTGTGTGTGTGTGTGTGTGTGTGTGTGTGTGTGTGTGTGTGAGATAAAATAAATGTATCATGATCCCGTTTACCGTCTCTCAATGTCCGCTTATGTCACTTGGTTTTGTTTGTCAGATACAGTGATTCATTTGGTAGGTTACTTATTTGGAATATGAAATGCCTGATGCATTTATATTTATTATTGATATTTGACTTATGACACCGTTCCGTCTACTCATGTTAGAAAGGGTGCAGTGCACTGGGAAACAACAGCTGTTATATATGCACACATTAGAACCATGATCGTATGCATATACGACATCATGTTTAGGAGAATATGACATGCTAAAATTTCACCTGATAGGTGAAGGAGAATATAACATGCTAAAACTTCACCTGGTACTGTATACTGTAATGGGGATGATATGTTTCGACACCTGTTGCTCAGTATTTCCATGAATCTTTAACCATTCCAGTTGCAACTGTTAAGTATTTAAGATAGCAGTGGTTAGTTAGTATTGAAATTCCAGGATATAAAAAGAAGGGGAGGGGGGGGGATGGTGTCTCATCCTTATTACACAAACAATGCTTATGACTGTTATCACATACCCAGCAACACTGAAATATTTATGATTAACATTCACAAGTGTGTAAATAGAATGCTTCTGATAACCGTGAGAATTATCCTCTGTAAGGAAACAGTAGGGAAACAAAAATTACTTAACACATGAGTTTATTTAATAGCCAGTCAAACACACACCCATTTCAATAACAGCGCGGAGCCTGTCTGGCATTGACGTAACAAGACGTCGCACCGTTTCTGGTCGGCGTCTGTAGGTCTCCCGCGATTCAGAGACGTGTGCCATGAATTCCCGGGTGTTCCTCTCCCGTACCATACCCAAGTGTTCACCATCTGTGCCCAAATGTGTTCAATTACTTTCATATCAGCTCTTTTGCTGCAGTTCCAGGAGCTGAAGGTGGTCCTGTTCGTCAAACCAGCGTCGAGCAGTGCGAGCTGTGGACGGGACACCTGCTGTGTATGATCGGTATGGATCCAGGTGGAAACGGGAAATCCTTCTCACGAAGGGATGGCAGGAAGAAGTATTCAAGCACCTCGATGTATTTATCTGCTGTGAAGCGCCCCTCAATTTGGAACACGTCACATGCACCATGTAGCGATATCCAGCCCCACACATTGCAGGTGACGTTGCCAGAACGAGCTACCTCCATGATGTTACGACGCTCGTATCTGCAAGTATATTATGAATTAGTGCATTACTGACGTTTGTGTATTTCTTTCCTGTATATTACGCCTAAAACTGTGCATAAACATTCTGTATTCATATACGTATTAGTCCATAAACATACATTATAACAAATCCCTTTTCGCATGAGCAGCAATGTAATGTTGATGCGTAAACCGGCAAACCATCCATAATTACCACCTCGTCCACACTTCACGACCGTTTACCAGGCATGGAGCACTTAATACCCCTAGACCGCAGTTGAACCAACGCTGTCGATATTGACATATTAATTGAATATGCCCTATGAATATCTGTTACCTCTGCAAAGAAAAATAAGATTTTAGCATGCCATATGATTTGTTATACCTGGCGCTATTTTTCATCAACTCTGATATTTGAAATTGTATTTTTTATGTAATTGTTTTTGCATACCGATATGTTATCTAAAGCAATGAACTGTTAGGTATTAACTATTACATATTTCATTATCTGATCTGCAGGGTGTTAATCATTTACAGAACATTAAGGTAATTAATGCACATGCTTATGATCATGGGCAAATTGGACAAACTGGTTAAGTTTAAATATTTTAATACATCGTAACTATTTATTGTTTACAAATCAGGTTAACGTAACATTCAGGTATGTAATTATCATAAATAACATACCCAGTTACAGTTGATGCATAATTGTCAAAAGCCTGCTGTTTACATCACCATTATTCACTGCAACATAATTACCTGGCTGCAGGTCCTGGTGCATTATAAAAAGTCTCCAGACCCATTCACACTCAGTTTTGCGACTGCACATCTCTTTCCCTCTATCGTATAGCCACATTTATAGTCCTCCACCAAAGTCCTCCACAAACAATTAGGGTGCAGCTTATTAACTGAGATATAATTAACATACCTGGTGTTATTTACTCTCCCGCAATGGCCTTGGCCGTGAGATGTAGAGGAGAATACTTTCTCATTTGTGAATACTGCACGTCCCCAGAACTCAGTCTTGCTCAACAAGGAGTTGTGCACATTCCAGCCTCCCGGCTCTGTGAGCATCAGTCAGTTTCTCCTTCTGTGTGGGAATTCTGTGATGTATACTCCTCTCGTGCAGTCTGCGCCTTATAGTCATAGCGCTGACATCCAACTGCAGGTTCTGTGCGATAGCCACAGCGTTAGTGTAAGGTTCTGCTTCAGCTGCTGCCACAATAACGCCATCCTATTCTGCGTTTGTCCTCCGACGCGCTCCTGTCTCGCTGTTAGCAAACCAGTATAGTGGGTCTCATTTCATTCATTAAAGTGCAAAAACAATCCTAAGAGAATGGGTAAAAGTAAACCTACTATAAAACTGACGCATAATCAAACATTACTTCCATCTACACTTTATTCAAATACAATGCACAACCGACAGACAGCGATGAACAACTGGCACACGTTGGACACAGAAACAATTGGAGACAATTGCTAAGTAGGTGTTCGAGAATTGTGAGTATTTGGAGAGACGATTTAATAATAGTGTCATGAGGAAGTAGTGTGTCGACATCACCTCACCACACTGGGTTGAGGTTGGTGTGAGGAATGTGTTGCCTATGAAACTGTTTCAGCTTTGACAATTTGAGTATCGAATAAGCAGCGTTCATATTCTAAGTGGCTTCGGGCTCTTTCGTAAAGATTCCTAGATAGCGATTTATTCTGCACATTCCACATCAACATCCTCGTTTATAATGTTTATGAAAACTATGTTGATACTCAAACCCTCTAAGTAACATTAAAGGCATATATAATAAGCAACATAAAGTGGTACTGCGAATCTTCTGATGCCACTATGAAAACGGACCTAAGGCTCATCATATCAGGGATACCAACAAGGCACGGTAACTCAGTTTACAGTATTTTTAGATCTCTCGTCTGGTTTGTCAAATTTTATCATGCGGAAGGAGTGCTGATAATATTTTTTTTACCTGGGTTAAAACATCCTTTTGTCTGTTGGTAGTGCATTTAAGAAAATTTTAGACTTGCTAAATCCTCACACTTTCCAGGCAAAGGTATGCAAGTTTCATTAGTACAGAGGTTGGCAGAGCGACACATACGCACACACTTCATTACAAAGGAACCAGGATATTCACTACAGAAACGACTTGCAATTTGATTGTGGGCTATCTGTAGAGTGCCATCTCCAGGGGACTTGAACTATGTCACTCGTTTTGCTGAAGAACATGGACCTCGTATCACTGTTGAAGACTATAGTGGTACACTTACGCTGCCACACCGGTCACCACATGGATCTGGGCTTCTACTTGGCTGGGCGTTGCCTTGATGTGATGGAGTCTTACCAGTTCCCTGGTCTTAGCTTTGATGGGCGCCTCACCTGGGAGGCACATTTTCACCGTCTTAGGGTCTTTTGTCACCATGCCGTGAAGATGCTCCACTCTATGATGCACAGACGGGGGTGTTGAAAGGGCCACTGTTCTGCGGTTCTTATGTACGATCTAAGACATATTACGGTTGCAAGGTCTATGCTGTGACAAAGGCAGATACAGATGGTGAATTCAGTCCACCACCATGATCTCCGCCTGGCGACTGGCGCATTCTTCTCATTCCAGAGTTGAGAGCTTGTGTGTTGATGCCACAGTACTGCTACTGGAAGTCATCCATACCCAGTGCATTATGCATTTGTACATGCAGGATTAGCACCTCCTCATATCTTCCACAGCCTCAGTTTCACACGTGATAAGACTTGACAGTGCCTGTGCCATCGAGGGACATCAAAGAGTCTCAAAGCCATTCAGGGTTCGAGCGAGGGACCTACATCTTGAACATCATGGTTATTCTTGATGCACTGGTATCTTCTCACCCTCTAATCCATGATATTCACAAAGGGTTCACTGTCACAGCATGGGGTGTGTGGAGATTTTCTTCTGTTGGGTCCCCACACACGTGGGCATGTGTGGCAATGAGACGGCTGATGAGGTGGCTCAGTTGTCTGTCCAACTTGAGCTACCAGACCATGCCTGTTATCTTCCTCATGCAGACTGCGTCACAGTGATTCATAATGCCTTGTGAACTGGTTGGCAACTTATTCGTTGATGGAATATGGTCGCGAGGAATAAGAAAATACATGCCACTGCACCGCACTCGTTCCCTTGGGCTTACCGTTCAATGCCTAAATTTGTGGTAATGTTTTTTTGTCACCTTCAGATTAACCACATCCGGTTGATGCACTGCTACCATAAGGAGCGATCCCCAGAACCCTTTTGTGAGGATTGCCTTGTACCCCAGACTCTTCAGCAATTTCTTGTCGAGTGTCCCACTCTGGGGGATGTACGCCTATCCTATTTATCCCAGTACCGGGATAGCAGCAGCCACTTTCCACTGTCCCTGGTGCTGGACTGGGACTACAGTCACCCCGGTTGCAGAGTATTGAATTTCTGGAGGTGTGCCTCCTCCATGAAATCTGATATTTTAAAAGTTTGTGTTTTATTTATTTTTTCTTAAATTTGTAATTGTGTGGATGTTATTTTTTAGTTTGCTTTTTGTTATTTTATTGTATTGTCTTTTTTTAATTCTAAGTTTGCTTTATAGTGACTATGCCCTCCGTAGGTTGCCCCTATGTGGAACAAGTATAAAAATTATAAATAGACAGTTGTAGTTGCATTGCTTCTACTCTTTGAAAAATCTTCAGTTTGTTTTGGAGGTTTTGATTATGAATTTTCAAGAACGCTAACAACTTAAATACTGTGTGTTTCTAAAACTCCTGTCAGATCTTTATCTGATCTGGATGCTATCTCTTCAATGGTACTTTCTGGTGTCTGAAAAAAATTCTAGGAACAGTGTCTTTTTTACGGTTGCAGCTTTGACAAATGAATGAGTTTTTCATTTATCATGAGTCATTACCTCTGATAGCTTTTATAGTTGCAGCCTTGAAAAATAACTTTTTTTTGTTTCGCTGGCATGGATAGCTGCGCATCTGCAGAAGTATCGTAGTGATTGCATATTACTTTGTAAGGATCTTCAGCTGATGTATTTTCTGCCATCACTGGCCTCAATACTAACAAGGCATATGGGCCTGATGGAGTCCCTCCTGTTGTTCTCAAGAACTGTGCATCTGTACTTACACCCTGCCTAGGCAAACTCTTTCGCCTTTGTCTGTCAACTTGTACCTTTCCTTCTTGCTGGAAGTTTGCTCTCATTCAGCCAGTCCCAAAGAAGGGTGACCACTCCCAACCCTCCAACTATCGTCCAATTGCTTTAACATCCTGTATTTCAAAAGTTTTTGAGTCAATTCTCAATAGAAAAATTTTAAGGCATCTTTCCTATCACAACATTCTTTCTGATCGTCAGTACGGGTTCCGTCAGGGACGTTCCACTGGCGATCTTCTCACCTACCTTTCAGACTCCTGGTCATCCTCCTTTCGGGACTTTGGCGAAAGCTTTGCCATTGCACTTGACATCTCAAAGGCTTTCGATCGAGTCTGGCATAAATCTTTAATTTCCAAACTGCCCTCTTACGGTTTCTATCCTTCTATCTGTGCCTTCATCGCCAGCTTCCTTTCTGGTCGTTCTATAGCCGCTGTTGTAGACGGCCATCGCTCTTCTCCTAGATCTATCAACACTGGTGTTCCTCAGGGCTCTGTCCTATCACCAACTCTCTTCCTTTTATTCATCAATGACCTTCTAAGCTGTACATCTAACCCTATCCACTCATACGCTGATGACTCCACCCTTCACCTTTCCATTCGGTTCCTGCAACGCCCATCTCAGCAGTTACTTCAACAAACAAGGGATGAGGCTATGGCACACCTAATGTCTGACTTGGCTCGTATCTCTGACTGGGGTAAAAATAATCTTGTTGTTTTTAATGCATCTAAGACTCAGTTCTTACACCTATCAACCACTCAAAATCTTCCACAGGTATACCCACTAATATTTAATAATATTCAGCTTAATCCTGCATCATACTTGAACATGCTTGGGGTTTCATTTACTCGGGACTTATCTTGGAAAGATCATATTACATCTCTTGTAAAATCTGCTTCCAAGAGATTGGGTGTGCTAAGCCGACTCCGTTCTTTCTTTACCCCTGCACAACTGTTGACTCTATACAGGGGTTTTATCCGCCCCTGTGTGGAGTACAACTCTCATGTGTGGGGAGGCTCCCCACTTACAGCTCTTCTCAATACAACTCTCCTCCTCTTACTGACTCCCTTCAACCTCTGTCTCTTTGCCGCATTGTTGCATCTTTATCTCTTTTCTATCGCTATTTTAATGGTCACTGCTCCTCTGAACTGTCTGCATGCATTCCTCCACCTCTACGACGGGCGCGTAGCACCCGTCTAGCAGCAAACTCTCATCCCTTTTCTGTCCAACCCTCTAATACAAGAGTTAACCGTTACTCCCAGTCCTTCATTTATGCAACAGGTCAACTCTGGAACTGTCTCCCTCTGTCTGTATTTCCTGCTGCCTATGATCTCCAGTCTTTCAACTGCAGTGTGTCCAGGCATCTCAAAATGAACGGATCTTGAATTTGGCTCTCTCTTGTATTTTGTTTTCTTCTTGGAGGGAACTGTTATTGCGGCCTCATGGCCTTTGGTTACTTCGTCCTCGCATAAAAAAAAAAAAAAAATCTCATAGACACAGGGGATGGCCCTCTACCCATCCGTGGGGAAACCTGAGCCCTACGCACCAACACCCACCAGCATGCATCAACGCAACACAAGTTCATAGTTTTCGACTCCCCCTGTCGTAATTATGATGAATACCTGGGACTGGACCTGCTGCAAAAGTTACAAGTCACCATCGATTGCCACAAGCGGCAGCTCCAATTCCGGAAACCCCTGACCCCTCCCCACCACCCCGACCCCCCCAGGGCAGTGTGCACTTGCTCAGCTGCCCCCCCTTCCCCCAGCATTCCCCCTAACCCTGCCCCCCCACCCCCTTCCCCATCTCTCCCCCCCCTCTGACCCTCCCTCCCACCTTCCCCGCCACCACCACCACCACCGTAATGATTCCCCCTCATCATGAAGCTTGCTCCCACTAAACACTAAACAGGCCACCAGGAACATCTGTCTTCTCCCCAGCCTGCTGCCTGGACCACTCTCAGCCTGCCTCCTGCCCCCCACCTTCATCTCCCCACACATCGCAGCAGTTCGGATCGCGAACATCACCAAGACCCCCCCTCACACTACCTAAGGGACTTGTAGTGGGAGAAATGGAAGAAATTGTGCCATGCACCACCATTCCCCCTTCCTCTCCTTCCCTCCTACCCCACATCCCTGATCACCTATCCCCTACCAATCAGACACCCTCTGCCATCTCCTGAGCTTTCAGGATGTCTTTGCGTCAGGCCCCTCGGATATCTGCCATACCACCTACCTGACATACGAAATACACTCTACAGGACCGCCAATCCGCCAGCCCTCCGGCATAAGAGCCCGAAA
Source organism: Coenobita brevimanus (assembly GCF_032717465.1). Lineage (NCBI taxonomy): Eukaryota > Metazoa > Arthropoda > Malacostraca > Decapoda > Coenobitidae > Coenobita > Coenobita brevimanus. The sequence continues at coordinate 11,819,203 of NC_136997.1, forward strand.
CAATGAGCTGAGGAACACCGGCAGGTCCAGGAATTGCTCGATGCCGGCGTTGTTTTCCCCTCCACCACTCCTGGTCCTCCCCCGTCGTCCTCGCTAAGAAGAAAGACGGCACCATGCGTTTCTGTGTGGACTACCATTGCCTCAACGATGTGACTATCAAGGATGTCACTCCCCTCCCCAGGATCAACGGCAGGTCCCTGTACACCCCAAGGATAGAGGAAAAACCGCTTTCTCCACCAGCAATGAGAAGCATTACGAGTTCAACGTCCTGCCCCTCTGACTCTGCAATGCCCCCGCTACCTTCTCCCGACTAATTGAGTCTGTCCTCAGCAGCCTCACTTGGGAAATCTGTCTGGCATACCTGGATGATGGGAATGTCTTTAGCAAAACTTGGGCTGATCACCTCCAGCGCCTCAGGAAAGTATTTCACTGAATCTGCAAGGCCAGCCTGAAATTCCGGCCTTCTAAGTGAGTCCTGGCCGCTATAACTGTTTCTTTCCTGGGGTACGTCATCTCCTGAGATGGGATATCCCCCGACACAGGCAAATTCTGCCCCATCATGAGTATTCCCCTACCACGAGACGTCCACGAGGTCCAAGCTTTCCTGGACCTCACTTCATACTACCGATGCTTTGTTAAAGGGTTTGCCAACATCATGAAGTCCCTCCACAACCTGACCCAGTAGGGAGAGCCCTTTACCTGGACCGAAGAGCGACGAGCTGCTTTTTAAGAACTTAAGGCCAAATTCATAATGGCCCCAATCATCGCCTTCTCCGACTTCCCCTACCCTTCCGATTATATACCAACATTTCCCTAGTAGCAATCGGTGCCGTCCTCACCCAAGTCATGGAGGGATGAGAACACATCATCACCTGTGCCAGCCGCACTCTCACCTGGCCGAGCAAAATTATGCTGCAACCAAACAGGAATGCTTGGTTATTATCTGCGCCCTTGAACACTTCTGGGCCTACCTATCGGGGACAAACGTGACGATCATCATGGACCATCAATCGTTACAATTGCTCCTGCAGTCGGACTCCCACAATGCACAGCTAATCTGGTGGTGAGAAACCCTGGAGGAATTTAACTATGAAATATCCTACCGCCCCGGCAAACTCCACACCATCGGTGATGCCTTATCCCTGTTCCCCATCCATACCATTCAACTTGACATGGAGCTCCTACAGCAGTGGCAGGACAAAAACAGACCTTCCTGGATCCCCTCCCACCTATTCAACAAACTTTACCACCAGGGCGATCACCTCTTCACCCTGTCAGGGCACGTCACCCTCGATCTCGACACTGACCTCAACGTTATGAAACACCTCCACTCTAACAATGGCATGCACCTGGGCATGAAGAAACTCCTCCAGGTATTTAACGACACATATTGGACCCCCAATCCCTCCAACCTTTCCAAGAAAATCATCCAATCCTGCTGAGCTTGTGCACTAGGCAAGGACACCCCCTTACTCAGCCGGCCCTTCAGGACGACTCACCACTCATTAACCCTGGCAGCTCCTCTCGGTAGATGTTGTAGGGCCCCAGCCACCCAGATCTGGGTAGCGCTACATCATCACCTTCATAGACACATATTCGAAATTCATCATCGCCTGCCCAGCCAAGGAACATTATGCCGTGGGTGTAGCCGATGCCCTGATCCAACATGTCTTCCCCTACTTTGGAATTCCTCAAGCCCTACATTCTGACAACGTCCCGGAATTCAGCAGAAACATCTGGCGGGAACTCTCAAATTTATCTGGGTATCACATCTCCCACTCCTCCCCCTACTGGCCTCAGTCAAACGCCATTTGTGAATGCAGCCACCGATCCATCATGAACCAAATCCGCACACAGATCAAGGAAACTAAAAACGAGGACTGGCCAGCCCACGTAAAACTTGTTCAGTGGGGGATAAACTCCTGCCAAAGGGAGGATAGTGTATTGCCCCACGAGCATGTGTTCGAGGAAGTGCCTCTTCTCCTACCTCTAATACAACACCTACAGCCGCCTGCCACACCACCCACATCCAGTGCTCTCCACCACCTCAAGAGGCGACTCCACCATCTACAGAATGGCCTGGACCTCCAGTCAGATGCCACCCCCAACCCTTACAAACTGGGCAATACAATGATGATAGCTAAACTCCCCTTGCCACATAAACTCTCCCCCCATTTCATGGACCCATACACCATCACCCACATCCCTAACCCATATCAAGTAGTCATAGACTACCCCACCTTCTGCCCCCTGCCCTGCTCCTACTCCTGACTCCTACATCTCACCCTCATCCTCTCTCCCCACGTCCCCCACCCCGTCACCCCGGATCCCACCGTCCGTCACGCTGCATAGCACTTCACAGCTAGTCACCTACACCGACCCTGCTATCTGTCGCACTGCCTAGCACCTCACAGCTAGACTCACCTGCGCCGCAAATTCCCGGCCTGCCCCCGACCCCACCACCACCACCACCCTCCCCTCCCACATCCAATGCCATCTCACCCGCCGCCCAGCCCCCCGGAAACCGGACGCCCACAAAAGCCAGTAAACCGACCCCTCCCACCACCAGCACCACTTCCTCCTTCCCCTCCAACATCACCCGCAAGACAGCACCTCGAACACCTCCACCCAAACCCCCTCCCTCCAACACTTCACCCCACACCACAAGCGCACCCAGGCATCACACACACACCTCACCACCCACCCCCACTGTCAAACCCACTATCACCCGCTCCGGCCGCCTCTCATGCCCTCCCACAAGATACACTACCACCCCCACATCCCAAGCCTCACCTCAACCTCCATACCCCCCCCTCCCTTCACACCCCCAACATGACTGCTATCACACTCATGCTACCTCAAACCCAAATCACCCCATCCCTTGCCCCGAGGGAATCCAACGGTGCATTACCCTGGCATAAAACCACCAATACAGCTTCAGTGTCCAGCATTCAGCTCGATCCTCTGCAGAAGGCAATACCTCCCACCATGAGACTATGACGCGCCGCTTGGGCACCGACCCTCAGCAGGCAACACCATGTCCTTGGCCCTCATCACCTCCAACAACTCCTCACAGTCCACAAGCCCTCCACACTTTTTCTGACATTCAACCAACATCTTGACGAAAATCAAGCCACCTCAAACTGGACTGCCCACCTGCAACGTCTAACACCAGTCCTCACCACCAGTACCACCGAGACCTACTACCTGCAGTCATGGAGTCACGACTTTTTCCCCGACAATGGTGGTAAAATGCCGGTTGTGGCAGCGCAGGTTGCCAGGAGGAGGACATGGAGGGCTAGACAGCACACGGAATGCGCCCAGGCAATATGCTCATAAGTTCACCCGAGCCGCGCGCCCCTATTGCCCGGAACTCGCCTGACACCACCACCTTAGTCAAAGTACACTACCTTCCGGGTGAGCTGACCACTGACAGGATCGGGGTGGAACTGGCCTAATAGTTCAGAGCAGCACCCCAGCGACGGCCGGTAGCCATGCTTTACCTGATATGGCCTGTAGCCACACAGAGACTACACTGACAGCCTGTAGCCACTCACCAAAAAGGGCCACAGCCTGTAGCAGGACACCAGAGACGGCCTGTGGCCATTTACAAAGAAGGCCATGGCCTGTAACCAGGCCACTAATTAGGAGACGGCCTGTAGCCGCTCTGCCCAGTGCTGGTCACACACCCCTACAGAGACCAGTGACAGCCTGTAGCCGTGTTGGGGTGAGACCGGTACATCCCCTCTCCTTCTGTAGTTGCATCGGAGGGGATGACAACGGCAACAGCCTGTAGCCGCATCCGTATGGAGGAGCGCACCTGTAGCCGCTCCTCTTCTGCACATCGCCCTTCTTGCGGGACTTGGGTGACAGCTGGTAGCCACACCAGCAGGCAGGTGATGGCCAGTAGCCACACTTTGCCTGAGTTCTCGTCATGGAGTTGGGTCCCGGTGATGGCCTGTAGCTGCTCCGACATTGAAGGGATGGCCTGTAGACACCCTCCATCTGTTGCCCAAGGGAACTCAGTGACGGCCTGTAGCCACACCGGGGAGAGTCACCAAAGTCTCTCGCCCCCTGTGACTCTACAATGAGACAGTGAGCTGTGTTGTCCTGACCTTCGGCAGGAGCACAGACTACCCTGCTGTCCACCCAGACCGAGGCAATCTCCAAGAGGAGGACCACTGACCCAGGGATTGGTAGAGAGGCCCCGTACTGTCCCCGGGGCTGTTCTCCCTCCGTCTGGAGGAAGAGGGCGCCCACCTGATGGGCTCCGGCAGGGGACGCTGCCACAGCCCAGCCCTGACGGTGGTGCCTCCAGCAGAAGACAGCAGCCGGTGTCCCTCCGAGGACGTCCCATGGACCCCTGGGCAGGACCACTCCCCAACCGAATGGTGACACCCGTCCTCCACCAGGTGCCAGAAGCCGTGAATACACATAAAGAGTTGGTACACATGGTCCTCCACCTCCCACAATCTCTCACCCCCCCCTCTCTCTCTTATGTGTATAACGAATAATTAGCAATGGACATAATGCTCGAAGGAAGGTCTCAAAACTTTATCCAATAGATAATATAGAAATCCATGTGCTGTTTGTCAATTGGCACCCAATTTTATCCGAGATAACCAACTTAGGATATTCTTACACTTTGTGATAGTGATAACTACCATTTGTATTTGAAGAATGGATTTAATGGCAAAAATTATAGGCCTAACGGTCTAGTACATGAACAATGCATGTGAAGTATATGCAGTATGTATCGTAGTACTGCTGTAAAACTAACCACATCAGTGACACGGGTATGCAGTAGTACAGCCGTGCACACAATTTCATAGTACAGTCAGCGTTGCAAATTCTGTGGGTGATCCGGGTTCAGAGTTTCACAGCATCGAAAGTGCGGGGTAGGGAGGGAGTAGAGACCTGGCTGGCGTGTGAGCCGGGTAGAAGGCATACTGGGGAGGGGGAAGGGGGAAGGGATGAAAGACAAGAGGGATGAGAGGCGGTTAGTTATTTAATACAATGCAATGTTTTATTACAGTATAAGAGAGAGAGAAAGAGAGAGAGAGAGAGAGAGAGAGAGAGAGAGAGAGAGAGAGAGAGAGAGAGAATAAACATACCAATATAAAGAATAATCCCCATAGGATCTGTAACCTCACTTTACACTAATATACATAGCTTAGTGTAACAGGTCGTTACGATGCTATGCACAGTTTGTGTTTTGTGAGAACTGTTAAAGATCAGGTGATTACGATGGTGCTGCCCTCGAGGGGGGGCTGTCAGTTGCCAAGCGGGCGCGTGTCCCTTGCATGTTTAGGTTCGTTTGTGTGTGTGTGTGTGTGTGTGTGTGTGTGTGTGTGAGATAAAATAAATGTATCATGATCCCGTTTACCGTCTCTCAATGTCCGCTTATGTCACTTGGTTTTGTTTGTCAGATACAGTGATTCATTTGGTAGGTTACTTATTTGGAATATGAAATGCCTGATGCATTTATATTTATTATTGATATTTGACTTATGACACCGTTCCGTCTACTCATGTTAGAAAGGGTGCAGTGCACTGGGAAACAACAGCTGTTATATATGCACACATTAGAACCATGATCGTATGCATATACGACATCATGTTTAGGAGAATATGACATGCTAAAATTTCACCTGATAGGTGAAGGAGAATATAACATGCTAAAACTTCACCTGGTACTGTATACTGTAATGGGGATGATATGTTTCGACACCTGTTGCTCAGTATTTCCATGAATCTTTAACCATTCCAGTTGCAACTGTTAAGTATTTAAGATAGCAGTGGTTAGTTAGTATTGAAATTCCAGGAAACAAAAAGAAGGGGGGTGGGATGGTGTCTCATCCTTATTACACAAACAATGCTTATGACTGTTATCACATACCCAGCAACACTGAAATATTTATGATTAACATTCACAAGTGTGTAAATAGAATGCTTCTGATAACCGTGAGAATTATCCTCTGTAAGGAAACAGTAGGGAAACAAAAATTACTTAACACATGAGTTTATTTAATAGCCAGTCAAACACACACCCATTTCAATAACAGCGCGGAGCCTGTCTGGCATTGACGTAACAAGACGTCGCACCGTTTCTGGTCGGCGTCTGTAGGTCTCCCGCGATTCAGAGACGTGTGCCATGAATTCCCGGGTGTTCCTCTCCCGTATCATACCCAAGTGTTCACCATCTGTGCCCAAATGTGTTCAATTACTTTCATATCAGCTCTTTTGCTGCAGTTCCAGGAGCTGAAGGTGGTCCTGTTCGTCAAACCAGCGTCGAGCAGTGCGAGCTGTGGACGGGACACCTGCTGTGTATGATCGGTATGGATCCAGGTGGAAACGGGAAATCCTTCTCACGAAGGGATGGCAGGAAGAAGTATTCAAGCACCTCGATGTATTTATCTGCTGTGAAGCGCCCCTCAATTTGGAACACGTCACATGCACCATGTAGCGATATCCAGCCCCACACATTGCAGGTGACGTTGCCAGAACGAGCTACCTCCATGATGTTACGACGCTCGTATCTGCAAGTATATTATGAATTAGTGCATTACTGACGTTTGTGTATTTCTTTCCTGTATATTACGCCTAAAACTGTGCATAAACATTCTGTATTCATATACGTATTAGTCCATAAACATACATTATAACAAATCCCTTTTCGCATGAGCAGCAATGTAATGTTGATGCGTAAACCGGCAAACCATCCATAATTACCACCTCGTCCACACTTCACGACCGTTTACCAGGCATGGAGCACTTAATACCCCTAGACCGCAGTTGAACCAACGCTGTCGATATTGACATATTAATTGAATATGCCCTATGAATATCTGTTACCTCTGCAAAGAAAAATAAGATTTTAGCATGCCATATGATTTGTTATACCTGGCGCTATTTTTCATCAACTCTGATATTTGAAATTGTATTTTTTATGTAATTGTTTTTGCATACCGATATGTTATCTAAAGCAATGAACTGTTAGGTATTAACTATTACATATTTCATTATCTGATCTGCAGGGTGTTAATCATTTACAGAACATTAAGGTAATTAATGCACATGCTTATGATCATGGGCAAATTGGACAAACTGGTTAAGTTTAAATATTTTAATACATCGTAACTATTTATTGTTTACAAATCAGGTTAACGTAACATTCAGGTATGTAATTATCATAAATAACATACCCAGTTACAGTTGATGCATAATTGTCAAAAGCCTGCTGTTTACATCACCATTATTCACTGCAACATAATTACCTGGCTGCAGGTCCTGGTGCATTATAAAAAGTCTCCAGACCCATTCACACTCAGTTTTGCGACTGCACATCTCTTTCCCTCTATCGTATAGCCACATTTATAGTCCTCCACCAAAGTCCTCCACAAACAATTAGGGTGCAGCTTATTAACTGAGATATAATTAACATACCTGGTGTTATTTACTCTCCCGCAATGGCCTTGGCCGTGAGATGTAGAGGAGAATACTTTCTCATTTGTGAATACTGCACGTCCCCAGAACTCAGTCTTGCTCAACAAGGAGTTGTGCACATTCCAGCCTCCCGGCTCTGTGAGCATCAGTCAGTTTCTCCTTCTGTGTGGGAATTCTGTGATGTATACTCCTCTCGTGCAGTCTGCGCCTTATAGTCATAGCGCTGACATCCAACTGCAGGTTCTGTGCGATAGCCACGGCGTTAGTGTAAGGTTCTGCTTCAGCTGCTGCCACAATAACGCCATCCTATTCTGCGTTTGTCCTCCGACGCGCTCCTGTCTCGCTGTTAGCAAACCAGTATAGTGGGTCTCATTTCATTCATTAAAGTGCAAAAACAATCCTAAGAGAATGGGTAAAAGTAAACCTACTATAAAACTGACGCATAATCAAACATTACTTCCATCTACACTTTATTCAAATACAATGCACAACCGACAGACAGCGATGAACAACTGGCACACGTTGGACACAGAAACAATTGGAGACAATTGCTAAGTAGGTGTTCGAGAATTGTGAGTATTTGGAGAGACGATTTAATAATAGTGTCATGAGGAAGTAGTGTTTTTTTTTTTTTTTTTTTTTTTTTTAAATAACAGAACGGAGGAAGGAAAAACAAATGGAGAAAAAAAAAATAATCCATACACCAGATTACTGGTGTCCTCTGTTCATAAAATATCTGTAAGAATTAGACTTGAACAGTTGTAGGTTGAAATTTGGAGGAAAACAACTCTGGGGAAGCGAGTTCCAGAGAGATGCAGTTCGGGGAATGAAAGAATTCTGATAGGCAGAAGTTCTGCAATGTGGTTGAGTGACATTCCAGTCATGAGCGTTACCAGATGCCCGTGTAGCACGAGGGAAGGCATGGAGAGGTGGCACCATGGACGCAACTTCGTCTGAGCATTTGCCAAAAAAATATCTGTAAAATAATGCAAGGGAGGCAACATTCCTTCTTACTTGCAGGGGAGGTAGTTTATATGTAATGGCAGGGTTGTTAATGATTCTAACAGCTTTATTCTGAATTTTGTCTAGTTGTCTTAATGCAACCTCTCCACAACCATTCCACAAGGGTGAGCAATATTCAAGCTGAGAGCGCACATGACTCTTATAAATTATAGCTAACTGCTCATCGGCGAAGAAGTTACGGACTCTGTACAATAATCCAAGTTTCCTTGAGGCGGTTTTAGCAAGTGATCTGACATGAGAGGTCCAGCTGAGGGCACTGTTAAGTGAGACACCAAGAATTTCAATACTTTTGGAGATGGGAATATTAGTAGCACTGAAGGTAATGTACAGAATCTGACAATATCTGTCTATTAGTAAACTGTATATATTTAGTTTTACTAGCATTAAAAGAGACAAGGTTGTTTTGTCCCCATTCACTGATTGTAGATAGATCTTGATTTATGGAGATGGCTGTATTGAGTTGAGAGGTAGAGATATTAGACTTTGTAAATGGATGTCTGAGTGTGAATGAACTATGTAGTGTTGAGTCATCTGCATATGAGTGAATGGGATTGTGAGTGACAGATAAGAGATCATTAATATGAACCAGAAATAGGGTTGGCGCCAGAACTGATCCCTGTGGCACGCCGGCGTTAATTGAGTGGAAATTCGAATATACATCATCTACTTTTACTCTTATTTTCCTGTCACTAAGATAAGAAGAAATCAAAGGAACAAAAGACATTAGTCCATAGCAAGGGAGTTTGGACAGCAGGGAACGGTGCCATACTCTGTCGAAAGCTTTAGAGACATCAAGAGCTACTGCATGAGTTTCTCCAAAAAGATCAATTGATTGATGGATGGTATGAGTTAAGAGATTGAGTATGTCAATGGTGGATCTTTCGTGGCGAAAACCGTATTGTCTATCATTAATTAAGTTGTTGGATTCAAGATGTTTAACAATATGCTTATTAATTAAAGTTTCAAATACCTTACCAAGAGAAGATGTGATAGCTATTGGTCTGTAATTGAGTGGGTCAGACGAACTTCCTTTCTTCGGAACTGGGTGGATATTGGCTTCTTTCCATGAATTTGGGAATAAAGAAGTACGTATGCATAGTCTGAATAATTTAGCTAGGACAGAGGCAAGTTCAGGGGAACACTTTTTCAAAACAATTGGCGGAATTCCATCTGGACCTGGAGCTTTGTTGGTAGGTAAATTGTCTAGGATGGATTTTACAAATCTTGTCTGTATTTTAAGTGGGGCAATTTCGGGAGAATCAAGTTCCAGTACTGAGACATTCTGGCTGGTATCATCTATGGTAGAGTTTCTTGCAAAGGTACTAGCAAAGATATCTGCTTTCCCACGTGGGTCATTTGTAATATTGCCATCTGAAGATTTTAGTGGGGGAATGGAAGATGACTTGTTAAAGTTATTATTGAAAGAATTAAGAGTTGACCAGAATATTCTGTTGTCATTAGGGTTGTTAAGTAGTTTTGATGCTTGCTTTTGAAGAAAGTTTGATTTAGATAGATTTAATACAGCTTTTGCATGATTTCTAGCAATTTTAAATTGGGAGAGTGATTCAGGTGTTTTTGATTTTAAGTAAGAGTTATATGCTAATGACTTTGGGCTGTTGCTCTGGCACAATTGCCATCAAACCATTTTGGAGAGTTTGATCTTTTAGTGAATTGTTGACTTGGTATGAATAAATCCATACCAGCTAGTATTAAGTCACAAATGTGGGACTGGGTAGAATTGGGATCACTAGAGAAGAAAGACTGCCATGGAACATCAGCAAGAAAATTTCTAAATCCATCCCAGTCTGCCCTGTCAAAGTGCCATCGGGTCACCCTGACAGGTTCGGAATGGGGAGATGTAGGAGGGTTAACTAATGAGGCTTTGATGAGATTGTGGTCAGAGGATCCAAGTGGTGACAGTACCTCTATCCTGTATTGATCTGGATTATTTGTCAAGAATAAATCCAAGAGATGGGCATTATGGTCAGGATTATCAGGTATTCTGGTTGGTTGCTTTACCAACTGGGTGAGATTAAACGATTCCATAAACAGCTCGCATTCCAGACCAGCGTCGTCAGTCCGGGCAGAATGCAATAACCATTCAACATTGTGTATGTTAAAATCACCCAAAATGGTAATTTCATTGCCAAGGGCAAGGTCAAGGTTACTCAACTGAGTGGATATGGAATCAAATACACTGGGTTCCGAAGAAGCATTGGGGGAACGATAAACTACACAGATATATTTGGTAATGTTTTGGCAATTTAATTTATATAATGAGTAATCAAAACTGGATGAAGTGAAGTTTAAAATAGTGTCAACTGCATATTGGGATTTGATATAACAACAGGTGCCGCCCTTGTTTCGAAAGTTTGTAAGGAGATGGTAACCTGGAAAACAAAATGGAGATATATCGGTAGAGGGTGAGATTTGTGGTTCTGTGAGGAAAAGGGCCAAAGGGGATATGGACTGAAGGAAAAAATGAACTGAGTTTAAATTTGTGGTAAGGCCGCGGATGTTGGTAAAGAATAAGGCCGCACCGTCACCTCTCTGCCGATGAGCAATCCCGGAAATAGCAACAGTCGCTGCTGGCACAGTCGCTTGATAGCGACCGGGAGGACCCTGTGCCTCCAGCCCTACCCTGCCGGTGGTGGCAATCCGAGATACCACCTCATTTGATCGTGAGATTGCAGCGGCCATTACTAAAGATGTGAATAGAAGGTGTGATATGTTATGCGCATGTAGTGTGGTGTAGACAGTTGAAGGTAGAGGTATCATGAGAGCATGCTGGCCTACTCTCTGTGTGTCGACATCACCTCACCGCACTGGGTTGAGGTTGGTGTGAGGAATGTGTTGCCTATGAAACTGTTTCAGCTTTGACAATTTGAGTATCGAATAAGCAGCGTTCATATTCTAAGTGGCTTCGGGCTCTTTCGTAAAGATTCCTAGATAGCGATTTATTCTGCACATTCCACATCAACATCCTCGTTTATAATGTTTATGAAAACTATGTTGATACTCAAACCCTCTAAGTAACATTAAAGGCATATATAATAAGCAACATAAAGTGGTACTGCGAATCTTCTGATGCCACTATGAAAACGGACCTAAGGCTCATCATATCAGGGATACCAACAAGGCACGGTAACTCAGTTTACAGTATTTTTAGATCTCTCGTCTGGTTTGTCAAATTTTATCATGCGGAAGGAGTGCTGATAATATTTTTTTTACCTGGGTTAAAACATCCTTTTGTCTGTTGGTAGTGCATTTAAGAAAATTTTAGACTTGCTAAATCCTCACACTTTCCAGGCAAAGGTATGCAAGTTTCATTAGTACAGAGGTTGGCAGAGCGACACATACGCACACACTTCATTACAAAGGAACCAGGATATTCACTACAGAAACGACTTGCAATTTGATTGTGGGCTATCTGTAGAGTGCCATCTCCAGGGGACTTGAACTATGTCACTCGTTTTGCTGAAGAACATGGACCTCGTATCACTGTTGAAGACTATAGTGGTACACTTACGCTGCCACACCGGTCACCACATGGATCTGGGCTTCTACTTGGCTGGGCGTTGCCTTGATGTGATGGAGTCTTACCAGTTCCCTGGTCTTAGCTTTGATGGGCGCCTCACCTGGGAGGCACATTTTCACCGTCTTAGGGTCTTTTGTCACCATGCCGTGAAGATGCTCCACTCTATGATGCACAGACGGGGGGTGTTGAAAGGGCCACTGTTCTGCGGTTCTTATGTACGATCTAAGACATATTACGGTTGCAAGGTCTATGCTGTGACAAAGGCAGATACAGATGGTGAATTCAGTCCACCACCATGATCTCCGCCTGGCGACTGGCGCATTCTTCTCATTCCAGAGTTGAGAGCTTGTGTGTTGATGCCACAGTACTGCTACTGGAAGTCATCCATACCCAGTGCATTATGCATTTGTACATGCAGGATTAGCACCTCCTCATATCTTCCACAGCCTCAGTTTCACACGTGATAAGACTTGACAGTGCCTGTGCCATCGAGGGACATCAAAGAGTCTCAAAGCCATTCAGGGTTCGAGCGAGGGACCTACATCTTGAACATCATGGTTATTCTTGATGCACTGGTATCTTCTCACCCTCTAATCCATGATATTCACAAAGGGTTCACTGTCACAGCATGGGGTGTGTGGAGATTTTCTTCTGTTGGGTCCCCACACACGTGGGCATGTGTGGCAATGAGACGGCTGATGAGGTGGCTCAGTTGTCTGTCCAACTTGAGCTACCAGACCATGCCTGTTATCTTCCTCATGCAGACTGCGTCACAGTGATTCATAATGCCTTGTGAACTGGTTGGCAACTTATTCGTTGATGGAATATGGTCGCGAGGAATAAGAAAATACATGCCACTGCACCGCACTCGTTCCCTTGGGCTTACCGTTCAATGCCTAAATTTGTGGTAATGTTTTTTGTCACCTTCAGATTAACCACATCCGGTTGATGCACTGCTACCATAAGGAGCGATCCCCAGAACCCTTTTGTGAGGATTGCCTTGTACCCCAGACTCTTCAGCAATTTCTTGTCGAGTGTCCCACTCTGGGGGATGTACGCCTATCCTATTTATCCCAGTACCGGGATAGCAGCAGCCACTTTCCACTGTCCCTGGTGCTGGACTGGGACTACAGTCACCCCGGTTGCAGAGTATTGAATTTCTGGAGGTGTGCCTCCTCCATGAAATCTGATATTTTAAAAGTTTGTGTTTTATTTATTTTTTCTTAAATTTGTAATTGTGTGGATGTTATTTTTTAGTTTGCTTTTTGTTATTTTATTGTATTGTCTTTTTTTAATTCTAAGTTTGCTTTATAGTGACTATGCCCTCCGTAGGTTGCCCCTATGTGGAACAAGTATAAAAAAAATAAATAGACAGTTGTAGTTGCATTGCTTCTACTCTTTGAAAAATCTTCAGTTTGTTTTGGAGGTTTTGATTATGAATTTTCAAGAACGCTAACAACTTAAATACTGTGTGTTTCTAAAACTCCTGTCAGATCTTTATCTGATCTGGATGCTATCTCTTCAATGGTACTTTCTGGTGTCTGAAAAAAAAATTCTAGGAACAGTGTCTTTTTTACGGTTGCAGCTTTGACAAATGAATGAGGTTTTTCATTTATCATGAGTCATTACCTCTGATAGCTTTTATAGTTGCAGCCTTGAAAAAATAACTTTTTTTTTTGTTTCACTGGCATGGATAGCTGCGCATCTGCAGAAGTATCGTAGTGATTGCATATTACTTTGTAAGGATCTTCAGCTGATGTATTTTCTGCCATCACTGGCCTCAATACTAACAAGGCATATGGGCCTGATGGAGTCCCTCCTGTTGTTCTCAAGAACTGTGCATCTGTACTTACACCCTGCCTAGGCAAACTCTTTCGCCTTTGTCTGTCAACTTGTACCTTTCCTTCTTGCTGGAAGTTTGCTCTCATTCAGCCAGTCCCAAAGAAGGGTGACCACTCCCAACCCTCCAACTATCGTCCAATTGCTTTAACATCCTGTATTTCAAAAGTTTTTGAGTCAATTCTCAATAGAAAAATTTTAAGGCATCTTTCCTATCACAACATTCTTTCTGATCGTCAGTACGGGTTCCGTCAGGGACGCTCCACTGGCGATCTTCTCACCTACCTTTCAGACTCCTGGTCATCCTCCTTTCGGGACTTTGGCGAAAGCTTTGCCACTGCACTTGACATCTCAAAGGCTTTCGATCGAGTCTGGCATAAATCTTTAATTTCCAAACTGCCCTCTTACGGTTTCTATCCTTCTATCTGTGCCTTCATCGCCAGCTTCCTTTCTGGTCGTTCTATAGCCGCTGTTGTAGACGGCCATCGCTCTTCTCCTAGATCTATCAACACTGGTGTTCCTCAGGGCTCTGTCCTATCACCAACTCTCTTCCTTTTATTCATCAATGACCTTCTAAGCTGTATATCTAACCCTATCCACTCATACGCTGATGACTCCACCCTTCACCTTTCCATTCGGTTCCTGCAACGCCCATCTCAGCAGTTACTTCAACAAACAAGGGATGAGGCTATGGCACACCTAATGTCTGACTTGGCTCGTATCTCTGACTGGGGTAAAAATAATCTTGTTGTTTTTAATGCATCTAAGACTCAGTTCTTACACCTATCAACCACTCAAAATCTTCCACAGGTATACCCACTAATATTTAATAATATTCAGCTTAATCCTGCATCATACTTGAACATGCTTGGGGTTTCATTTACTCGGGACTTATCTTGGAAAGATCATATTACATCTCTTGTAAAATCTGCTTCCAAGAGATTGGGTGTGCTAAGCCGACTCCGTTCTTTCTTTACCCCTGCACAACTGTTGACTCTATACAGGGGTTTTATCCGCCCCTGTGTGGAGTACAACTCTCATGTGTGGGGAGGCTCCCCACTTACAGCTCTTCTCAATACAACTCTCCTCCTCTTACTGACTCCCTTCAACCTCTGTCTCTTTGCCGCATTGTTGCATCTTTATCTCTTTTCTATCGCTATTTTAATGGTCACTGCTCCTCTGAACTGTCTGCATGCATTCCTCCACCTCTACGACGGGCGCGTAGCACCCGTCTAGCAGCAAACTCTCATCCCTTTTCTGTCCAACCCTCTAATGCAAGAGTTAACTGTTACTCCCAGTCCTTCATTTATGCAACAGGTCAACTCTGGAACTGTCTCCCTCTGTCTGTATTTCCTGCTGCCTATGATCTCCAGTCTTTCAACTGCAGTGTGTCCAGGCATCTCAAAATGAACGGATCTTGAATTTGGCTCTCTCTTGTATTTTGTTTTCTTCTTGGAGGGAACTGTTATTGCGGCCTCATGGCCTTTGGTTACTTCGTCCTCGCATAAAAAAAAAAAAAAAATCTCATAGACACAGGGGATGGCCCTCTACCCATCCGTGGGGAAATCTGAGCCCTACGCACCAACACCCACCAGCATGCATCAACGCAACACAAGTTCATAGTTTTCGACTCCCCCTGTCGTAATTATGATGAATACCTGGGACTGGACCTGCTGCAAAAGTTACAAGTCACCATCGATTGCCACAAGCGGCAGCTCCAATTCCGGAAACCCCTGACCCCTCCCCACCACCCCGACCCCCCCAGGGCAGTGTGCACTTGCTCAGCTGCCCCCCCTTCCCCCAGCATTCCCCCTAACCCTGCCCCCCCACCCCCTTCCCCATCTCTCCCCCCCCTCTGACCCTCCCTCCCACCTTCCCCGCCACCACCACCACCACCGTAATGATTCCCCCTCATCATGAAGCTTGCTCCCACTAAACACTAAACAGGCCACCAGGAACATCTGTCTTCTCCCCCAGCCTGCTGCCTGGACCACTCTCAGCCTGCCTCCTGCCCCCCACCTTCATCTCCCCACACATCGCAGCAGTTCGGATCGCGAACATCACCAAGACCCCCCCTCACACTACCTAAGGGACTTGTAGTGGGAGAAATGGAAGAAATTGTGCCATGCACCACCATTCCCCCTTCCTCTCCTTCCCTCCTACCCCACATCCCTGATCACCTATCCCCTACCAATCAGACACCCTCTGCCATCTCCTGAGCTTTCAGGATGTCTTTGCGTCAGGCCCCTCGGATATCTGCCATACCACCTACCTGACATACGAAATACACTCTACAGGACCGCCAATCCGCCAGCCCTCCGGCATAAGAGCCCGAAACAATGAGCTGAGGAACACCGGCAGGTCCAGGAATTGCTCGATGCCGGCGTTGTTTTCCCCTCCACCACTCCTGGTCCTCCCCCGTCGTCCTCGTTAAGAAGAAAGACGGCACCATGCGTTTCTGTGTGGACTACCATTGCCTCAACGATGTGACTATCAAGGATGTCACTCCTCTCCCCAGGATCAACGGCAGGTCCCTGTACACCCCAAGGATAGAGGAAAAACCGCTTTCTCCACCAGCAATGAGAAGCATTACGAGTTCAACGTCCTGCCCCTCTGACTCTGCAATGCCCCCGCTACCTTCTCCCGACTAATTGAGTCTGT
This sequence comes from Coenobita brevimanus, assembly GCF_032717465.1. NCBI lineage: Eukaryota > Metazoa > Arthropoda > Malacostraca > Decapoda > Coenobitidae > Coenobita > Coenobita brevimanus. The sequence goes on from NC_136997.1 coordinate 11,835,710, forward strand.
CCTCAGCAGCCTCACTTGGGAAATCTGTCTGGCATACCTGGATGATGGGAATGTCTTTAGCAAAACTTGGGCCGATCACCTCCAGCGCCTCAGGAAAGTATTTCACTGAATCTGCAAGGCCAGCCTGAAATTCCGGCCTTCTAAGTGAGTCCTGGCCGCTATAACTGTTTCTTTCCTGGGGTACGTCATCTCCTGAGATGGGATATCCCCCGACACAGGCAAATTCTGCCCCATCGTGAGTATTCCCCTACCACGAGACGTCCACGAGGTCCAAGCTTTCCTGGACCTCACTTCATACTACCGATGCTTTGTTAAAGGGTTTGCCAACATCATGAAGTCCCTCCACAACCTGACCCAGTAGGGAGAGCCCTTTACCTGGACCGAAGAGCGACGAGCTGCTTTTTAAGAACTTAAGGCCAAATTCATAATGGCCCCAATCATCGCCTTCTCCGACTTCCCCTACCCTTCCGATTATATACCAACATTTCCCTAGTAGCAATCGGTGCCGTCCTCACCCAAGTCATGGAGGGATGAGAACACATCATCACCTGTGCCAGCCGCACTCTCACCTGGCCGAGCAAAATTATGCCGCAACCAAACAGGAATGCTTGGTTATTATCTGCGCCCTTGAACACTTCTGGGCCTACCTATCGGGGACAAACGTGACGATCATCATGGACCATCAATCGTTACAATTGCTCCTGCAGTCGGACTCCCACAATGCACAGCTAATCTGGTGGTGAGAAACCCTGGAGGAATTTAACTATGAAATATCCTACCGCCCCGGCAAACTCCACACCATCGGTGATGCCTTATCCCTGTTCCCCATCCATACCATTCAACTTGACATGGAGCTCCTACAGCAGTGGCAGGACAAAAACAGACCTTCCTGGATCCCCTCCCACCTATTCAACAAACTTTACCACCAGGGCGATCACCTCTTCACCCTGTCAGGGCACGTCACCCTCGATCTCGACACTGACCTCAACGTTATGAAACACCTCCACTCTAACAATGGCATGCACCTGGGCATGAAGAAACTCCTCCAGGTATTTAACGACACATATTGGACCCCCAATCCCTCCAACCTTTCCAAGAAAATCATCCAATCCTGCTGAGCTTGTGCACTAGGCAAGGACACCCCCTTACTCAGCCGGCCCTTCAGGACGACTCACCACTCATTAACCCTGGCAGCTCCTCTCGGTAGATGTTGTAGGGCCCCAGCCACCCAGATCTGGGTAGCGCTACATCATCACCTTCATAGACACATATTCGAAATTCATCATCGCCTGCCCAGCCAAGGAACATTATGCCGTGGGTGTAGCCGATGCCCTGATCCAACATGTCTTCCCCTACTTTGGAATTCCTCAAGCCCTACATTCCGACAACGTCCCGGAATTCAGCAGAAACATCTGGCGGGAACTCTCAAATTTATCTGGGTATCACATCTCCCACTCCTCCCCCTACTGGCCTCAGTCAAACGCCATTTGTGAATGCAGCCACCGATCCATCATGAACCAAATCCGCACACAGATCAAGGAAACTAAAAACGAGGACTGGCCAGCCCACGTAAAACTTGTTCAGTGGGGGATAAACTCCTGCCAAAGGGAGGATAGTGTATTGCCCCACGAGCATGTGTTCGAGGAAGTGCCTCTTCTCCTACCTCTAATACAACACCTACAGCCGCCTGCCACACCACCCACATCCAGTGCTCTCCACCACCTCAAGAGGCGACTCCACCATCTACAGAATGGCCTGGACCTCCAGTCAGATGCCACCCCCAACCCTTACAAACTGGGCAATACAATGATGATAGCTAAACTCCCCTTGCCACATAAACTCTCCCCCCATTTCATGGACCCATACACCATCACCCACATCCCTAACCCATATCAAGTAGTCATAGACTACCCCACCTTCTGCCCCCTGCCCTGCTCCTACTCCTGACTCCTACATCTCACCCTCATCCTCTCTCCCCACGTCCCCCACCCCGTCACCCCGGATCCCACCGTCCGTCACGCTGCATAGCACTTCACAGCTAGTCACCTACACCGACCCTGCTATCTGTCGCACTGCCTAGCACCTCACAGCTAGACTCACCTGCGCCGCAAATTCCCGGCCTGCCCCCCACCCCCCCCCCCCCACCACCCAACCCCCCCACATCCAATGCCATCTCACCCGCCGCCCAGCCCCCCGGAAACCGGACGCCCACAAAAGCCAGTAAACCGACCCCTCCCACCACCAGCACCACTTCCTCCTTCCCCTCCAACATCACCCGCAAGACAGCACCTCGAACACCTCCACCCAAACCCCCTCCCTCCAACACTTCACCCCACACCACAAGCGCACCCAGGCATCACACACACACCTCACCACCCACCCCCACTGTCAAACCCACTATCACCCGCTCCGGCCGCCTCTCATGCCCTCCCACAAGATACACTACCACCCCCACATCCCAAGCCTCACCTCAACCTCCATACCCCTCCCCTCCCTTCACACCCCCAACATGACTGCTATCACACTCATGCTACCTCAAACCCAAATCACCCCATCCCTTGCCCCGAGGGAATCCAACGGTGCATTACCCTGGCATAAAACCACCAATACAGCTTCAGTGTCCAGCATTCAGCTCGATCCTCTGCAGAAGGCAATACCTCCCACCATGAGACTATGACGCGCCGCTTGGGCACCGACCCTCAGCAGGCAACACCATGTCCTTGGCCCTCATCACCTCCAACAACTCCTCACAGTCCACAAGCCCTCCACACTTTTTCTGACATTCAACCAACATCTTGACGAAAATCAAGCCACCTCAAACTGGACTGCCCACCTGCAACGTCTAACACCAGTCCTCACCACCAGTACCACCGAGACCTACTACCTGCAGTCATGGAGTCACGACTTTTTCCCCGACAATGGTGGTAAAATGCCGGTTGTGGCAGCGCAGGTTGCCAGGAGGAGGACATGGAGGGCTAGACAGCACACGGAATGCGCCCAGGCAATATGCTCATAAGTTCACCCGAGCTGCGCGCCCCTATTGCCCGGAACTCGCCTGACACCACCACCTTAGTCAAAGTACACTACCTTCCGGGTGAGCTGACCACTGACAGGATCGGGGTGGAACTGGCCTAATAGTTCAGAGCAGCACCCCAGCGACGGCCGGTAGCCACGCTTTACCTGATATGGCCTGTAGCCACACAGAGACTACACTGACAGCCTGTAGCCACTCACCAAAAAGGGCCACAGCCTGTAGCAGGACACCAGAGACGGCCTGTGGCCATTTACAAAGAAGGCCATGGCCTGTAACCAGGCCACTAATTAGGAGACGGCCTGTAGCCGCTCTGCCCAGTGCTGGTCACACACCCCTACAGAGACCAGTGACAGCCTGTAGCCGTGTTGGGGTGAGACCGGTACATCCCCTCTCCTTCTGTAGTTGCATCGGAGGGGATGACAACGGCAACAGCCTGTAGCCGCATCCGTATGGAGGAGCGCACCTGTAGCCGCTCCTCTTCTGCACATCGCCCTTCTTGCGGGACTTGGGTGACAGCTGGTAGCCACACCAGCAGGCAGGTGATGGCCAGTAGCCACACTTTGCCTGAGTTCTCGTCATGGAGTTGGGTCCCGGTGATGGCCTGTAGCTGCTCCGACATTGAAGGGATGGCCTGTAGACACCCTCCATCTGTTGCCCAAGGGAACTCAGTGACGGCCTGTAGCCACACCGGGGAGAGTCACCAAAGTCTCTCGCCCCCTGTGACTCTACAATGAGACAGTGAGCTGTGTTGTCCTGACCTTCGGCAGGAGCACAGACTACCCTGCTGTCCACCCAGACCGAGGCAATCTCCAAGAGGAGGACCACTGACCCAGGGATTGGTAGAGAGGCCCCGTACTGTCCCCGGGGCTGTTCTCCCTCCGTCTGGAGGAAGAGGGCGCCCACCTGATGGGCTCCGGCAGGGGACGCTGCCACAGCCCAGCCCTGACGGTGGTGCCTCCAGCAGAAGACAGCAGCCGGTGTCCCTCCGAGGACGTCCCATGGACCCCTGGGCAGGACCACTCCCCAACCGAATGGTGACACCCGTCCTCCACCAGGTGCCTGAGTGAGTGCCTCGAATGCCTGTTTGGCCCTAGTTCCGAGGGCCAAGCCCCAGTCCCCAGCTCCGACAGTGAGGGGCCCTTTGCCACATACAGCCCGAGCCCCAGCCAAGAGACAACCCCCCTGGGAGTGGTCACGTGGCCGCAGGATGAACGAACTCCCAAAGGGCCTTTGCCTACCCCAGGCTGAGAGTTGTAGGTCCTGGACCTCCCCTTCTCCCAGTGAAACAAAGTGGACCTAAAGACAGTGAATTTACAGTGAACAGTGAGGCTGGCACTTAAGGCACGAGAGTGAGTTTACTGTGATATCAATGTACAATGAGGCCCAGAAAAGACCTAGACCACTGAGTATAAAAGAACAGGCACCCCAGTGAAATCAAGCTACAAGTGTACAGTGAGGCCATATAAGAACATAAGATCATAAGTACAAAAGTACAGGCAGTGAATATTACAGACAGTGACACCCCGCTTGCACCTCTGTAATGGCGCCTGTAACATAGTGCTATCAATTACTCCCTTCCCTTGTGCAGAGTCAATAACAACCCCACTCCCCCCTGTGCTCAGTCAATAAACAGTGTCAGAACAGAGAACGCCTCACGACAGTGCCTCCTCACCACAGACAGTGTAATAGTGCCTTTGCCCTCCTGAACCAGACTTAGACTCCTGTACAGCTAGTGTCATGTGTGATACTCTACCCACTAATGCTAGCCTATGTATTGATTTTTGCCTATGAAATTGTGTAAGATTTTCTACCTGTTCCACAGCAGTTCAATTTGTCAATATACGTGCAAGGGTTTTGCCCTGTGTTTTTATGCCCTGGCCCTTTCTTGTTTGTCTAAGCTCCGGTCTAGAAAGGGGACCCAGCTGCACTTTAGGCGTTCTAGGAATGGGAAGCCGCCCCTTAAACTCCTAGCATAACATTTATCATTTTTTTTAGGTCATTTATAGTATTCATTCACAAAAGTAGCATCGTCGATCTTGGCCAGCATATACATCCCAAACTACCCATCCTCCCTCACTCAGAGTTCCTGATTTGCTCAAAGTGCTGCATATCATTGTCATTATAAAAATGTTTGTCTCTGCTTTTTGAAAAGAATCCACTTTACAGTGCCACCATGCACAACAAGCAAGGATCGACAACACAGTTTCATTGACAGTACACCTCTCCAGGTGTTGCAGGTTAGTTATCTTGGTTGTTCATCACATCCAGTGTGTTTTGGTGTTTACCATTGGACACGTTATAGTGTCATTACCTGTTTCCAGCACTTTCAGGTCTTCAGTTTTTCACCTGCAGCACACGAACATTACAACAATCCTACACCCGAAGCACCATTCTCTGTGATGTACTATCTGGACCTCATGATTCGTGCACATTTATTTTTTTTAAATAGCATCGGCATTTTGGTTTACACATCGACCACACGAATCGACACTTCAGCCTCGACCCTCCCAGTTGCTTTACTGCCAAACTTTTACCACATTTTTACCCACTAAGTGAGGCGCTCTATACCTGCGTTAGCCATCTCTCACTTGTGTGTCCTTTCACTGTACCCTCCTGCTTTTTCTATTCCCATTTTAAAGTCAGAGTGCTTGATATGTACAGTCACTCATAAAAGAAGTGATACCTCGCCAGCCAACCCCTCCACGTTTCGTGTGGTACAGCTCCGTTCAGAAGTTCGTACTACACCCAGCGTGGAAGGCGCTAGTCTCTGCCCCTCCTTCCCGGACGACAGGTTACAGCTTTGGACCTCCGACGAGCAACCAGAATTTGGCTAGTATCAAAGCAGTGTCATTCGCTCACCGACTTTTAAATGAAATGAGAATTTTATTTTCATACTCACAGATATCAGTCAATCTTACTGCTGATTAAATGATGAAAGTATGTTTATTTTCGCCCGCCTTAAAAAAATAATAAAATAACAGCAGAAAAGCACATAACAGAATATTAGAAGCTCGGCCATGAATCAATATGATTATGCGAGTTAGTGAGTTATCGCATGTCTTAATCCCTAGACACGGGCAGTTTTTCAGCTAACCATCTTAGCTCAGTATTTATGAACAGTTCTACCGTTTCAAGGAAAATCTAAGCAGCCAAAAATAATGTGTCTGCAGTCAAGATATTCAAACATTTACGAAGTATCTGAACAGCTAAAATTCATGTTCATACTCAAAAGTAGATGAAGACGATTGGTGGAGTCTAAGGAATAAAGGGAATCATATGTTTTAAGATAAAGTAGCTAACATGATGTTTCCTCTACGTAACCGTCGGTCTCTCTCTCTCTCTCTCTCTCTCTCTCTCTGTCTGTCTGTCTGTCTGTCTCTCTCTCTCTCTCTGGGGTGTGGGAGGGGGTGTTCCACCGAGGTGTTTTGGCTATCCTCTGCTCAAAGGTGAAATCAGCACCATCACGTGCCCCACCAAGTTGACATAAATCGCCGAGACGAGAAATTAATGCTCAGAGGTCAATTTTTTCGCGCTACGTGATGATAGCTTTTCCATCAGGGCAACAGCGCATCAACTTGACCTCACTACAAAAACTGTGATGAAGTGGATAAAGAGATGGGAGGAGAGTGCCAACCTTCAGGACCAACGTAAGTCATAAGTCTTTTGTATTACTGTAATGTTATGCTAATAATGAATAATTGTAAACAATAGCTCCACGTTATATTCCAGTGCTAATAGAAACTAAAACTAGTTTTCGGCCCCTGTAGAAGATGTCAGTGAAAACAGCTTTATACAGTGGACTGGCGTAGTAAAAGGGTGGGAGTGGGGTTGCAACCTTCTCGAGCATCAGTTTTTGGAAGAGTGGCAAATTACATCCTGAGTATTATAGTCAACGTTCCCATTTTATTTTTTGACGTGGTGTGGTGACTAATGTAAAGCATATGCAACAGGTGTAAAAATAGTAATTATTATGCATTATTTTCATGGCCAAATATCCCCTACACTACATCCACAATTGTTAATGGCTGCCAGAGCCAGCGGGCGGGGCCACGCACGGTGGCCGATGTTCACTTCGTCTCTTCTGTTGCTTTTCTCACGTTCACACACCTCACATCCGAATATTCATTATGCCTAGTAAAGTCGTGATTTACATGCAATATATAATGTTCCGTGATACTTTCCCAGCCAATGTTTGCTGAACCTTGTCTTGATCTTTCACAAAATATCAGACTTCGGTTCAGTGATGCATTGTCCACACACTGTGTGTGTGTGGGGGGGGATGTGGGAGTGGGGTGGAGTGTGGGAGTATAGGGGTGTGGGGGTGTAGGTCTGTGGGTGTGGGGGTATGGGTGAAGTGTGAGGGTGTGGGTATGGGTGTGGGTGTGTGGGTGTGGGTATGGGTGTGGGTGTGTGGGTGTGGGTATGGGTGTGGGTTTGTGGGTGTGGGTATGGGTGTTTATGTGTATGTATGTGTTTGTGTCTGGGTGTGAGAGTGTCTGGCTATGGGTGTGTTTGGGTGTGGGTGTGTTTGGGTGTGGGTGTGTAATCACTTGAAACTCTTTGTATGGCATAAGGACGAAAAGTATGGAGTAATGACACTGGAAATGGGACAGTTTTGGAATGTGTGTGGCGTGTGTAAAGTAGGTTAAATAATGAATAATAGGAACTGGGAAATTGATGGTGTGAGAAGCCTTATTGATAACATATACAGTTGGTGTGGTCATGAAGAAAGAATGGAGAATAATAGCAACTGAAAAATTGCTGGTGTAAGGAGGCTTATTGATAACATATACAGTTGGTGTGGTCATGAAGAGAGAATGGAGAATAATAGCAACTGAAAAATTGTTGGTGTGAGGAGGCTTATTGATAACATATAATGATATACAGTTGGTGTGGTCATGAAGAGGGAATGGATCTTGATAAGGTGGTGAAAAAGTCAAGTCAAGTTTGAAAGTCGGCGGAGGTTTGGATGTTGTAGTTGTTGTTGTTGTTGCAACCCCAGGTTCATCTCGTTGCGATCCCAGTGGAAATCAGAAGCTTCTACCCGTCGTTTCCAAAAGTCTTTGGCTGAGGTTATATTGAAAGACTGTGTTGCAATAATGATGTGCATGTGGTGAATGAATGTGTTGTGGTGTGGGGGGCTACCTTGCAGTGTGGGCAAAGTAACTTGTTTGTGAGTTGTATTTTGTGTCGGAACCGTAGCAGGGAACAGTGGTGACCACATCGCAGTCTGACTATACTGCTTTTTTTTTTTTTTTTTTTTTTTTTTAAGACGAAGATGCACTTGACAGGTTGATGATGACTGGCTGAATGGGACATGTCCGAGTAACATAGGTGTAGTTCAAATAATTACCAAGTAATGTGACATTACCTGGTAATTATTTGAAATATGAGGATGTTACTCGGACATGTTGCATTCAGCCAATCATCACCAACCTGTCAAGTGCATCTTCGCCTCAATAAAAAAAAAAAAAATGAGTATAGGTGTGTTCGTGCCTTTCTGGGTAGGGTTGATGAGGAGTGTATGTCTGGTGGTGGTTCACGAAGGATGCTGTTTGACTGAAGGGTTTGGATGGCTGTGGTGGCTAATGGCTGTGTTTATGCACTGCATTATTGTGATTTGTAGTGTTGGGTGATCTGTGATTTGTATCATTGGGTGGAGAAGGGGGTATGTTGCCGAGATACTCTGTGTAGTGTTCGGCAGTTGTTCGTTTGTTTATTTTTGGATGGCGGTGATGCAACATGAAATTGCAAGGGTGAGATGGGTACTGAGCTACAGCAATTAACTGTCTCACGTATTCATATGATCTTTGGAAATAATTTTGCATCTTCATGAAAGTGATCTATAATAGTGATTTTGATGCATACTGTACTTATTCTTTAGGCTTCGTTCGTCTCCTTAACTCTGCTGACTCCCTTCGGTTTCTCTCTCTCTCTCTCTCTCTCTCTCCAGGGATGGCCCGAGCGGGAGAGGGGGGTCACCCCCCCCCCCAGTGTGTGTTCTGAGTTGGTCAAAGAATTACTGAGTTGGTCAAAAATCTAGAAGTCATTTAGCAGGCTTAAGCTTTTAAAAACATAGGCCTATTTGCGAAACCGAACTAAAGAAAAAACGTTACATTATCTGATGGTTCTAGCTTGTGAAAGGACCTAACTGATCAGTTGGATCTTCAAAAAAAACTGCAAATTGGTGGAAACTCATGAAAACATGAATAAAATTCTAAAAGTCATTATCATTACACAATCTGTATATACAGGTTGTTACTGCTGAATCCTTACTAATCCATTATCCACATTCACTTCAAGTTGACTCAATATTCGTTTTTTACCTTTTTACTTATTTCACTTACCAAGTCTGATTTGTGTATGTGTATGTTATTTTTTTTTTTTTAAGTAGTCAGTTTAAGCATCTTGTATCTCTCACTGTATGACTGAAAATCAGTGAACAGTAATGCAATTTTGAATTAAGTTGTGTCTATATGCACCAGAAATCCAGAATGAGAGTTTGTTTAAATTTGTTACGTGTAAATAAATTACTTTCCAGGAAATACTGTAAGTCTGTTGCAATAAAAATTGCTTTCTCATAAATTTGGTTTGATTCCATCTATTTAGTTGGTCAAACCGTAACGCCAACCGGATCAAATTGGTCAAAATTGTCCTTACCCTCCCCCCCCAAGCACATACTCCTCGAGCCATCCCTGTCTCTCTCTATCTCCCTCTATACACACACACACACACACACACACACACACACACACACACCTGTTCCTCTGAATTCTCGCTTGTATCTCTCCCCCATTACGACTGAAACGAGGCACTAGTCTTGCCCCATCCTCTCACCTGCTCTGTGATGCATCTGTTAACTAGTAATCTGCCTTTCTTGTATACGACTAGTTAATTGTTGAAATGTCTGAGGATGTCTTTTTCGAGTGCATAGTGCCACATTATTTCGAACGCTGTGCGTCGAGGCATCTCAATGAAATGGATATTTGTGTTTATGTTTCTTTGGATGGAACTGACAGGGTTTTGATTTATGATGGTCACATACAAATCAGTCCGAGTCATTCTAAGAACGAGCCTTCAATTCCCATCTCTTGATGTAGCTGTTGTTGTTGTTTTTGATGTTGTGTAACCCTGGTCTGTCCGGCCAAGCAGAGCCTTGAACCACGGTCAAGCAATTGCCTATGCAGGGCTGTCCCGTGCAGTGATGGGGTGAAACTAGGATATCCGGCCTTGAGCTGCATTTAGTCTCGCTAGTCTTTATAGGCAGCAGTTTGTTTAGTACAACTGTTGCCCTTGTAACAATATTTTAATATCATACAATATATTTCAGCACAAGTATACATACTCATAATGTTTTCCCAAACTAGACTTTCGGCGTTGATTTTTATTAGTGCCATATTTACTAATAGCGAATACTTTCATGTTAGAAAGGACGGGAGCCTCTCGAAGAACCACCGAGGCTGGAGATGCTGCTAGTGTCGCAGCAGTAGGGGCAACACCTCTTACGATCGCGGTGGCCATAAGGGACAGTCTTCAGTTAGAGGTGTCTGCACTGACTGTCAGGCAAAGGCTGCATGACGCTGGTATACACTATAGAATTCCAGCAATGATGGAAAGCCTGAGACAACAACACAGAGAGGGGAGGTTAGCCTTTGCTCAACGCTACTTTCAGAAGAATCTAGACCTTTGGTCGCGAGTCATCTTCATGGATGAGAAGTGTTTCTCCTCCACCTCGCATGGTAGGGTTCACTGCTGGAGAAGAAACAACGCCAGGTATATGATATTACCATTTTTATTACTGATAAAATTCCGTACTGTTATTCCCCCCCCCCCTCAAGGCTTCATCTTCGTTGCAGTCATCTGTTTTCTGTTCACCTCGCTGTTACAATAATTAACCGATATTCAGACTTTCACCTATGGAATAGGTCAATCATGAAGCTGTCTCCCGCAGTCTGCATATCCCTCCGTCCTAGATTTCCACTTTTTTCAGGATCCCTTGTTTTGGTCTTATTCTGTTCATATTGTCCTGGAAAAAGAAATGATTCCTTCTACTCTTTGCCTCTATTTTCTTTGTATAAAGACATTAGTGCCGAGAAAAACTGTGATCAGTTCTAAATAATATAAGGTTAGGGGGACATGTCATCAATTAATATTCTGTCTAATGGCTGCAACGATACAAAAAAAAGAAAATATATATTTCGCATGCAGATGCAAGAGGGTCGACATTTGTGAGGAGGCACGATCGGGTCCCGTTACCTGTAACATCTGGGGATACCTGACTCTACATGGCCTGGGTGACATGTTCAGCATCGAGGGGAGTTTTACTGCTGACCAGTGTGTCCATATCTTGGAGGAACGTTCCCTGCCATCTTTAAGTGCAAAGGTTTCCCGTTCCAAGATGGACCGGTAATTTCCATGCATGAAAGGTGCCCCATCCACACCGCACCTATAGTACGGCAGTGGTTTCAGAGAGAAGACATACTTCACCTCTCAGACTGGCCCGCCAAAGGGGCCAATCTAAATGTAACAAACATGTTTGGGATGACAAGATTAATACCTGGCAGCCAGGAGACGAGAGGACAAGAAATGATCTCCTCGATCACGTAAACGCCCAGCAGGAACTTTGCCGGCGCAAACACGACTTCATCCGTGGCCTTGTAAGCTCCATGTCTGATGGGTTGCAAACAGTGACTGAGAAAGACGGAGGCTGGACCTAATATTGATGTGAAAAGTTAGGCAACAGTTATCATTATATTAAGGATATGTATGCATATTATATATATATATATATATATATATATATATATATATATATATATATATATATATATCCCTCGCGTCCAGCACGGTAATATTGTCAAGCATGGGTCACGTGTTGGACCAAAAACGTGTTGGACTAACAACAGAGCTTATGGGGAAAAATGATTTATGTCAGCAACCCTCGGAAAAGTCACCCTAAATACACACCATATACCTATACATATATTGGTACTATTGTAATTATAATAAATGATACTGTGCCATGAATGATAACTAACCTTTTAGGATAGTGTTGGTAGGCTTGCTGGGAATAGAAGGTGGTATCCAAGGCTGTAGTTAGCCCTACTGGGTCCCCGGAGGATGGCTGCTGGCGTCACTAGCGGGTAATGGCTGTTGCTCCTCCTCAACCTCCCTCATAAATCCTTCGAAATCACACTTAGAATCACTGTCTTCGTCCACAGCCATGGAATGTCCTGCTTCTGCCTGTGCTAGCACTCGGCAAAGTGCATGCTTCTCACACTGTTGCCAGAGCCCCATCTCGTGACTGTGGAAAGTGATCGCTGTCGCTGACTCGGTAGAGAATAAGGAGAAGCAACTTCGATTACCCCTGGGGGTAGGGGGGTTTTCAAGAATACTCCCCCAGTATCCCTGCTTGTCGTAAAGGGCGACTAAAAGGGTTGGCAGAGGGTTAGTGCACCTCCCCGGAAAACAACAATTAAAAAAACAAACAAGAAGCCTCGGACAAGGACTGACCAAACGATGACGACCCAGGACCGGACAAATGACTTGGTAATGAGTACATGGAATGTAAGAGGAGCAAATGATGAGGTGAAAGAGAGAGAGATTGTCCAGGTGCTTGAGGGTGCGAAAGTGGATGTATGTGGAAGAACTGAAACAAAATGGTGAGGAGAAAGTGTGAGAGAATGGGAGTATGGATGGGGTATATGTGCAGGAGTAGGTAAGAATGAGAGGGCAAAGGAAGGAGTATGTATAGTTGTGAGTAAAAGATGGAAGAGGAGCATAAGACAGTATGGATCAGTTGGGTCAAGGATTGTGTGGGTGAAGTTGAAAGCTGGAATACAAATGTGGGCGATTGTGTGTGTGTATGCGCCAACGCAAGATCGTGCTAGAAGAGTGAGAGAAACGTTCTGGACAAATGTGGAAGTGTGCATGGAAAAGTTTGGAAGGAATGGGAAAGTGTTTTTGATTGGTCATATGAATGGTAAAGTTGGGAATGTGAAGGTGAATGGAATAGTTGGTGAATGGGGTGTGCCTGCTGAGATAGATGAGAATGACAGTGCGTTAGTGGACATTTGTGCTGGGAGGGGGTTGGTGATAGCCAATACCCTCTTCAGGCATAAAATGATCCACAGGTATACATGGCGAGTGATGAGAAGGGTGGGTGGTGAACTGAATGAAAGGAAGGCAGTGATTGATTATGTGGGTGTGGATGAAAGGATGCGAAGATGTGTAAAGGATGCAAGAATGTATAGAGGTTGGGGGAGTGGACTTTCTGTCCACTACTTGGTGGTGACCAGAATTAGAATGCAAGTAAGATGGAGGAATGGAAGAAGGGAAAGAATAGAGGAAGGAGTAGTTGCAAGGAGAGTGGAAAGGTTACAAGAGGATGAGAAAAAGGCAGAGTATAAGAGAGAAGTGGAGGAACGATGGGGCAAATATGAACTGGAGCAGATGGGAGACGTGGAAGGTGTGTGTAAGATATTTACAGAAGATGTATGTGCAGCATGTGATGTGGTGTGTGGAAGGAAGAGAAGACGGAGGGGGGTGCAAGGAACAGCGTGGTTGAATGAAGAGGCGAAACAGGCTGTGGCACAAAAGAAGAAAGCATACAATGAATGGATGAGAAATAGGGGCGTGGAAGAAGTTGAGAGACGGAAGAGAGAGTTATATGTGGAAAGAAAGAGAGAGGTGAAAAGATTAATACGAGAGAGTAAGAAGAGAGTGGATGAGGAATTTGGAAGGAATTTGAGTGTAAAGTGGAGGGACTGTAAGAAAATGTTCTGGAGAGAAGTGAAAAGAGTAAGACGGGGTCGAAGTGAAGTTAGCAGGGGAGTGAAAGATAAAAATGGTAGATTACTAATGGAGAAGGGAGAAAAAGTGAGCAGATGGAGAGAACACTTTAAGGAATTGTTGAACATAGAGGATGGAAGTAATGCGAGTATAAGTGGCTGGGGAATGGCTGGGAGAAGGAGGGAGTTGAGAAGACAGGAAGAAATCAGTAGGGTAGAAGTTGTGGAAGCAATGAAGAAAGTTAAATCGGGGAAAGCCCCAGGAATTCATGGAGTGTGTGGTGAAATGCTGAAGAATGGGGGAGAGATAGTAGTAGAATGGATGTGGAAGATGTGCAGATTGGCCTGGGAGGAAGGTAGAGTCCCGGAGGATTGGAAGTCAGGTATAATTATTTCCTTGTATAAAGGAAAAGGGAAAAAAGAAGTGTGTGGTAATGATAGGGGCATTTGTCTTTTTAGTATAATAGGAAAAGTGTATGGTAGGATACTTATAGACAGAGTTAGAGAAAGAACAGAGAAATTAGTTGGAGAAGAACAGGGAGGCTTTAGGAAGGGAAGAGGTTGTGTTGATCAGATATTCATTCTTAGATCTTTAGTGGAAAAGTTTCTAGAGAAGGGAAAGAAGTTGTATGCGGCTTTCATGGATCTGGAGAAAGCATATGACAGGGTGGATAGACAAGGATTGTGGAAAGTGTTGGAGTAGATGGGAAGTTGTTGAATGCTGTGAAGAGTATGTACGATGGTGCGAAGGCTGCAGTGCGTGTGGATGGTGAACTAAGTGAATTTTTCTCTTTGAAAGTTGGTTTGAAACAGGGATGTGTCATGTCTCCATGGTTGTTCAATCTGTAAATGGATGGGGTAATAAAAGAGGTACAAGGTAGGGTAGTGGATGTTGGAGTGGCCCTGGTGAGAGAGGATAGTGTTTGGAAACTCCCTGTACTGTTGTTTGCAGATGATACTGTGTTGTTGAGTGAAGACGAAGGGGAGCTGCAAGGCTTGGTGGATGAGTTTGAGAGAGTGTGTAAGAAACGGAATCTAAAGGTGAATGTAGGGAAGAGTAAAGTGATGGTCTTTGAGAGTGGTGAAGTTTGTGAATGTACAGCCAGGTTGGATGGTGAGGAATTGGAAAATGTGAGTACGTTTAAGTACTTGGGTAGTGTGATGAGTAAGGATGGAGGTTTGGAGGGTGAAGTGCTTGAAAGGGTACAGCAGGGAAGAAAGGTTGCTGGTTCTTTGAAAGCAGTGATAAGAAACAGGGAAGTGAGCATGGAAGTGAAAAAGTTACTACATGACAGTATTGTGATCCCAACTCTAACGTACGGAAGTGAAGCTTGGACATTGTTGGAAGGACACAAGTCAAGAGTGAGAGCAGTGGAAATGAGTTATTTAAGAGGAGCCTGTGGAGTCACGTGGAGAGACAGGCTGATGAATGAGGAAATAAAGGAGCGTTGTTGTGTGGATGTGGATGTGATAGGAAGCGTTATGAGGAACACATTGAGGTGGTTTGGCCATGTGGAGAGGATGGAGGGTAAAAGACTGACGAAGAGAGTGTATGCGAGTGAGGTGGAGGGGGGAAGAGGGAGGGGGAGGCCGAGGATGAGATGGAGGGATGGGGTGGAGAGGTATATGAGAGAGGGGGGTGTGAGTTGGGAGCAGGGCAGTGAAATGGCGGGGGACAGGGCGACTTGGAGGCGATTTGTTTGTGGCCACCCCAAACGGGATTGAGGCGTCTGGCAATATATAGATAGACAGATAGAACTTTGTTTATAAACTGGTACGCACGCCGATGAGAAGGGTTTCAAAACGACTGATATTTATTCTAAAATATTAATATGTATTCAGTGTCAGGCTAAATGTTCAATGCAGTAGTACGATACATTCTCTGTCGAGTTGCCTGGGTTTTGGTCACACTGTTTTCCCCATGGTATGCTCGGCAGGAATCATCTAGATGAATTCCAAATGCCCGTGGTATCGTCGGCAATTTTACCACGTTACCGTTCCAATTTATCATCGTATCCTCGGCAAACCTGGTATGAAGTGCCGTGTGATAGCCTTCGGCTGCCAGGATCTTGTCCTAAGTTTTTTATTATGATCACGTTGGCTTCATTCACGTCGTAAGCCTTGGCAGTGTCAACTTTCCTCTCCCCTTTCTTCTTCCTCTCGATGCTTTCTAGCTTGGTGGCCTAAGGGAGGTGCCGACGCTTCTTGGGGTTCTCAGAAGGCTTCCTAGGCATCGTGAGCAGGGTAAAATGCAGTAACAAGGGCAGAAAATGCAGCAAGAAAATATCACCTTCCAATGCAATTAGGCGACTGAGTGGCTCTGTGGCGGGAGAAATGTAAACAAAACCACGTGACACCAGAACCGTTTTTAATTGGGCGGCATCACGATCACGTCACGATGGCGGGCGGGGAAGGCTACTTGATCAGAAGATTTTCATTGGCTATCATCATCATGGGAATGTCCAGTATGGCCGTGTTGGACCGGGGGTGATCGTGCTAGAGTGAACTCTGCGGATTTGGCCCACTTCTCGGAGCTCTGTGCGTGTTATGCCAACACACTCGTGTTGCAGTAATTAAATCGTATTAAATAATACTAATTAATTGCTCACCGTGCTGGACTCGAATCGTGCTGGACTAACGCGTGCTGGACGCGAGGGTAATATATATATATATATATATATATATATATATATATATATATATATATATATATATATATATATATATATATATACCATATCTATACCATATCTAATTATCTATATCATATCTATATCTACATCTTTATTATATCTATCTATCTATAATATGTGTCTATTGTAACTATTATATCTATATATTGTGTCTATTATATCTATCTATCTATCTATCTATTTATCTATCTATATCTATATATATAGATAGATAGATAGATAAATAGATAGATAGATAGATAGATATAATAGACACAATATATAGATATAATAGTTACAATAGACACATATTATAGATAGATAGATATAATAAAGATGTAGATATAGATATTATATATATAATTATATATTTTATAGAGACAGATATAGAAAAAATATATATAGATATAGATATAATACAGATTATACTCGTGTTTATATATATATATATATATATATATATATATATATATATATCTATATATATATATATATATATATATATATATAAATATATATTGTTGACTATAAAATAGAAATAAAAATAAAATTGTCTTTTTTGTCTGAAAACTTCCGTATAATTATGCTTAAATATTATCCACCTCCTATTATATGCAAGATTACTCACACGTAATAAATATAAGGTGTTCCTTGGCCTTCCCATACAAACAGGACGAATGAAGTAAACTATTGCAATGTCTTTTCCTCCACAATTATGCGATTTGTTAATGCGTCGGTGGTGTTGGACGGTGGTCGCGGCGGCGGCGGTGATGGTGGATTGTGGGTGTTGGTGGGTGGCGGCGGTGGTGGTGGGCGGTGGGTGTTATTGTTGTTGCTCTTATGAGTTTGTGTTTGTGTTTGTGTTTGTGTGTGTGTTTGTGTGTGCGTGTGTTTGTGTGTGTGTGTGTTTGTGCGTGTATGTGTGTGCGTGTGTGTGTTTGTGTGTGTATGTATTTTTTTTTATGCGAGGAAGAAGGAACCAAAGGCCATGAGCCCGCAGTAACATTTCCCTCCAAGAGAAAAACAAAATACAATAGAGAGCCAAATTCAAGATCCGATCATTTTGAGATGCCTGGACACACTACGTTTGAAAGACTGGAGATCATAGGCAGCAGGAAATACAGACAGAGGGAGACAGTTCCAGAGCTGACCTGTTGCATAAATGAAAGACTGGGAGTAACGGTTAACTCTTGCACTAGAGCTGGACAGAAAAGGGATGAGAGTTTGCTGCCAGACGGGTGCTACGCGCCCGTCGTAGAGGTGGAGGAATGCAAGCAGACAGTTCAGAGGAGCAGTGATCATTAAAGTAGCGATAGAAAAGAGATAAAGCTGCAATAGTGCGGCGAAGAGACAGAGGTTGAAGGGAGTCAGTAGGAGGAGGAGAGTTAATGAGACGAAAAGCCTCTGTGTGTGTGTGTGTGTGTGTGTGTGTGTGTGTGTGTGTGTGTGTGTGTGTGTGTGTGTGTGTGTGTGTGTGTGTGTGTGTGTGTGTTTCAGTGGGAAAATAGTCAGCTCACAAATCACTTATTGGTTCATATCAGAGTTCTTCCTTTCCCTCTATTTGTGTATTGTAACTTATTACTTGTATACATATTTTCATCACAACCACTTAATGTCCACGTATTTCCTTCATTAATATATAATAATACTTGCCAATATCTGTATAAATATCCGTTTCATCTCAAATTTCGCATTCGTCGTGTGACAAACTGTTCCGGTATTTACTGCTCTGTCTGTGGTGGCGAGCGGTTCGGGGTATTAACATGTCATCCAGAAAGAGCGGACCAAGGCTTGTGCCTTCCACTTTGGGTGTAGTACGAACTTCTCAACGGAGCTGTACATTTACTTTTCTGAAATCTAGAGGTGGAACTGGTATTTACTTCCTGAGAAACATCATCTTTATTCTCTTTCCTGTTGCCTGTACTCTGAGTAGAGGCAACGTACTTACTCTCAGCTTTCCTTTTTTCTTTAGAATATCTCTTGTGAGTGAAAACATATTCATCAGCTAAAACTGCAGCGTCAGACAAATTATCTATTCTTTTCTCATCAAGATATAGGCTTACATCTATATTAATACACCTTTTGAAGTCCTCCAGCAAAATCATCTGCTTAAATTTATCAAAATCAGAATTTACATTCTTAGAATTTAACCACTGCTCTAACAGATCTTCTTTGGTTTTTGCATACTCAACATGAGAATGCTTATCTTGCTAATAAGTTGTTCTAAATTGTACTCTATAGGCTTCAGGAACAAGCTCATAGGCCTTAAGAATCAAGCTCTTAACTACATCATAATTATCAGATTGATCCTGAGGCAAAGATGCATAAGTTACTTGAGCTTTACCGGTGAGAACACTCTGAAGGAGTACTGGCCAATATTTTTGGGTCAATTAAAACCTGTAGCTACCCTCTCAAACAACTGAAAATACTTTGTTAAATCAGATTCATTAAAAGGAGGGACAAGTTTAACATTTTTAGCCACATCAAAATCATCAGAGCTAGATGATCCAGTTCCACCTTGTTTCATGCGATACTCATGGTCTGCCTGAATCCTAGCAAGTTCAATTTGTGCCTGAGCCTGTGCCTGTGCCTGTGCCTCCTGAATACGAGCCTGAGACTCAGCCTCCTTAGCACGTGCCTGAAACTCAGCCTCCTTAGCACGAGCCTGAAACTCAGCCTCCTTAGCACGAGCCTCCTGCGGGCTAGCTGTAACTTAGCTATTTCAATCTGCGTTTGCTCATCTGGAGGAGTTACATTAAACAAGCTTTCATTAATCATGTCAACAATTTGATCTTTAGAATGATGAGAGCGAACAACAATTCCCAATTGTTGAGCAACAAGCTTAAGTTCATTCTTTGTTCTGTTTTCTACATCACACACTGTTTGCACATTTGACAAAAAATCTTTGGCTTCATCAAGTGTAGTAATAGCAGACATCATGAATAAATCACAGTCACAAAATATCGAGCAATATCCTTATGATAATATCCTGAATATCCTGATATGAGGTCGCCAAATTTATGTTACGGAACAGAGGAAGATAATGTACACTTTAAGTGAGAATACTAAAAATCACTACTGTCCCCTAAAATTCCAGGTTCAAAACAAAAGAGTTAGGTAAAATTACAAGTTAAAGTTTAATGCTCAAACTAACAACAAAACATTCGGGACTCATAAGGATAATGTAATGGCAAAAAACATGTTAAATATATGGTTAACTGCAATAGCCTCTATTAACACGAAATTAGCAAGAGTAAATTTATCTAAGTCAGCCCTGTTAAAATGAGATACCAGATAATACTCAGTGAATGCCAGATATATTATTACAGATACAAAATATTATTAATGATGGCTGACAACAACCTTACATAAATCACAAAAACCTTACCAGGCCCAAGAATTAACCTTATGCTACACAGTACAAGAAAAAATGCAACAACAGTTATACTCAAATTACACCCAGCTGCTAGATGGTTGGAGACTTCCTGAGCACTCACAATAATAACTGTACAGGGGAGGACAGAGATGTGAACAAAATGAGGAGTAGATCTAAGTGGCAATGATGCAGAGACAGCTCATTATATAGGGGCCGGCAGAGCTTGATACAACTTGCAAGAAGGACGCGCAAATGAAGCCATGGGGACAAAGAGTTGACAATCCTGCTCTGAACAACAGAAAGAACGACTTACTCTACTATAACGGTAGAAGGGGGGACTGAGGCAGAACACGCTCGTGATCAAACATGCAGCATACTGTGCGTTAAAATTACACAAAGGATGATGAAATCATAGGCTATGTAACAATATATATATATATATATATATATATATATATATATATATATATATATATATGTATATATATATATATATATATATATATATATATATATATAAATAAATATATATATATATATATATATATATATATATATATATATATATATATATATATATATATATATATATATCATTACGGAACAGAGAGAGATAATGAACACTTCAAGTGAGAATACTAAAATCACTACTGTCCCGCAAAGTTCCAGGTTCAAAACACAAGACTTAGGTAAAATTACAAGTTAAAGTTTAATGCTCAAACTAACAACTAAACATTCAGGACTCATAAGGATGATGTAATGGCAAAACAGGTTACATATATGGTTAACTGCAATAGCCTCTATTAACACGAATTTAGCAAGAGCAAATTTATCTAAGTCAGCCCTGATAAAATGAGAAAACCGGATAATGCTCAGTTAAAGCAAGATATAATATTATTACAGATACAAAATATTACTAATACTGGCTGACGATATGAAACCAATATGAATTATAAAAACTTTACTAGGCTTACTAATTAACGCCCTAGGCTATTCAGTACAAGAAAAATGGTAATAACACTTATACTCAAATTATACACCAGCTAGATGGCTGGAGACTTCCTGAGCACTCACAAAAATAATAATATACTGTACAGGGGAGGACAGAGATGTGAACAGAATGAGGAGTAGATCTAACTGGCAACTAATGCAGAGACTGAGCTCATTATATAGGGGGCTGCCAGAGCTTGATTCAACTTG
Organism: Coenobita brevimanus; assembly: GCF_032717465.1. Taxonomy (NCBI): domain Eukaryota; kingdom Metazoa; phylum Arthropoda; class Malacostraca; order Decapoda; family Coenobitidae; genus Coenobita; species Coenobita brevimanus. The sequence continues at coordinate 11,856,782 of NC_136997.1, forward strand.
TAAGAAGGACGTGCAGAGGAAGGCATAAAGGACAAAGAGTTGACAATCCTGCTCTGAAAACAGAGAGAACGATTTACTCTATTATAAGGGGGAGAAGGGGGGAGTGTGGTAGAACACGCAAGCCTGGTCACTATGGAAGCCACGTGGCGAATCGTGATCAAACATGCAGCATACTGTACGTTAGAATTATAAAAAGGATGATGAAATCATAGGCTATGTAACACCTCCCCACAAAGAAAAAGAAATTTACAAAGGAAATTTCTTATTACTCTAAAACAATCTGTCAAAAGTCTAAATAAGCAATCTGCAATAATATTTTCTTTCCCCTTGATATGTATGTCTAATGAGTACTCCTGAGGAAGTAGACTCTATCTTGTCAATCTCTGATTTTTATCTTTAAACTTACTAAGGAATTTCAGTGGGTTATGATCGGTATAAATGACTATGGGGTCAAAACCAGAACACAAATAAAATGAAAAATGCTGTAAACCCAAAATCAAGGCCAAAAGCTCTTTCTCAATAGTTGAGCAGTTCTTTTGAGGTGGAGTGAACTTCTTACTGTAATAAGATACAGGATGTTCAATACCCTGATCATCCTCTTGCAGCAAAACAGCCCCAGCTCCTGTATCACTTGCATCAACAGCCATCTTAAAAGGCATAGCAAAATATGGAGTAGCGAGCACTGGTTGACTTAATAGGATAGCTTTAAGTTTACTGAAAGAGGATTCACAGTTAACGGTCCAGACAAATTTAACTCCCTTTTTCAGTAGGTCTGTAAGTGGTGATACAAGAATTGAAAAGTTAAGAACAAATCTCCTGTAATAACCTACCATTCCCAAAAATCTCTGTAGCTTTTTCCTACTTTTAGGTCTAGGAAGATCACTTATAACCTGAACCTTAGCTCCTGGTGGTGCAATGTGTCCATCACCAATTACGTACCCAAGGTACTGAACTTTAGCTTGACCAAACTCACACTTTGATAAATTAGCTACAAGATTAGCATGAACCAAACGCTCAAGAAATTAACTGACATGGCATAGGTGATCTTTCCAGTTGTCACTGAAGATTAATACATCATCAATATAAACAACGCACCCTGCCAAACCCTCTGTTACAACATTCATGAGCTTCTGAAAAGTGGCTGGTGCATTCTTCATACCATATGGCATTACAGAACATGCAAAAGTCTTTCCTAGTGTTACAAAACATGAGATCTCCCTAGCACGTTCAGTCATAGGTACTTGCCAGTATCCCTTTAACAAATCAAACTTACTTATGTACCTAGCCTTTCCGATCTTGTCTATGCAATCTTCCGCACGAGGGAGAGGGTAAGTGTCTGTTTTGGTTATCTGATTGACACGTCTGTAGTCGATGCATAGCCGCTGTGCCCCTCCTGGCTTAGGGACTAGAGTGACAGGAGAACTCCACTCGCTCTGACAGGGCTCAATCATCTTGTGGTACAACAGGTAGCCAAGCTCCTTCTGGATGAGAAGAACTTTCACTGGGTTCACACGGTAAGGAGGCAGTTTAATTGGTTTTGCGTCTCCAATATCGACATCATGCATCAACACAGTGGTTCTTCCTGGAGTGGCACGGAACACTTGTGGGTACTCCTGCAGTAATGCCGAAAACTCCTGCCTTTCCTCGGGAGCTAGATGAGAAAGCTTAGTCTGGAGATCATTCATGATATCAGGATTCTTCCCCAAACTATCACTCATGTTCATACTGCATGGGAGAACTTCACTTGAAGAATCAGGTGGAACAGCTACAGTGCAGACTGGGTTATTTTCGTCCCGCCTGTGATATAACTTTAGCATGTTAATGTGACAGAGTTCCTTGTTCTTTCTACAATCTGGTGTGGTGATGACATAGTTGACATCACTGAGTTTCTTCTCCACAAAATAAGGACCACTAAACTTGGCTTGAAGAGGGTGCCCATGCACCGGTAGCAGAATCAAAATCTGATCTCCTGGCTGAAAGTGGCGTAACCTGGACTTCTTATCATACCATGTCTTCATCTTCTCCTGAGCAGCTCCTAAATTCTCTCTCGCCAGCTGTAAAGCAGTGGACAGCCGTTCTTTGAACTTCATCACATACTACAGCAGGTTGACATCATCTTCCTCCGACAGCCAGCATTCCTTGAGTAGCTTAAGGGGTCCTCTTACTTCATGGCCAAACAGTAGTTCAAAGGGTGAGAAGCCCAGTGATTCATTTGGAGATTCTCTTGCGGCAAATACAACGAATGGAAGGCCTTTATCCCAGTCTTTCTGATGTTCCATACAGTATTTCCTGAGCATCGATTTGAGTGTTTGATGATATCTCTCCAACGCTCCTTGGGTCTGGGGATGGTAAGCTGAAGACGTGATCTGGGTGAGCCCAACTTTTTCAGAGACTGTTTGAAAACACTTGACATGAAATTACTTCCCCGGTCTGACTGTACCTCCTTGGGCAGACCAAACTTGGTGAAGAACCTTAACATTTTCTTAACCACGTTCTTTGCTGAGATATTTCTAAGTGGAATGGGTTCAGCATAACGAGTAGCCATATCAATCAGGGTCAACACATAAGAAAATCCTGAAGAAGTCTTAGGAAGAGGGCACACAATATCCACCAACACACGGGTGAATGGCGCCTCAAAAGGAGGAATGGGAACTAGAGGTGCAACCTTTTCGGTCTGATTACACTTCCCCACAACTTGACAGGTGTGACAAGACTTACAATACCAGGAAACATATCTGAAGATACCTGGCCAGTAGAAGTGTTTCAAAATGCGTGCCACAGTCTTCCTCACTCCAAGGTGTCCTGCCAAACTGGAATCATGAGCCACTCTAATGATATCCTGCCTACAAACACGAGGGATGACAACTTGATTACAACCTCCCATTCACAGTCGGCTGATGCTGTTGGGGGTTTCCACTTCCTCATAAGTACTCCTGACTTTATATAATAACAAGTAGAAGCACCAGCTGACTCTTCCTCACTGCAAGCAGAGTTAGCTAGACCTTTCAACTCAGGGTCAGCAACCTGCAACTCAACCAACTCTTGACGAGACAAATTATCAACACTACGGGGTACTGCCTCATCTGGTGAGTGGTCCAAATTAGCAAGAAAAGTGTCAGCTACGATAACATCATCATCATCATTATCCTCTAAGTCACCAGTAACTTTAGACTTTGCCCTAGTGACCGCACATGCAGAGAACACATCAGGGACATCACAATCCTGGGTCATAGTCACTGGTTCACTAGACAACTGAGAAGCTGGACACACTTGACTTCCACCAATATCATTTCCAAGTAAGAAAGTTACACTTGACATTGGGAGTGTCTCAACCAACCCAACCATAACGGAACCATTAACAAAATCAGACTCTAAATTCACTCTGCACAGAGGGACAGAGAAGTAATTATTCCCTACACCTTGTAAGATTACAGTTTCATCCGAGGAATTAACATCAGAGCCTAGAACACTGGTCAGCATAAGGGATTGGCAAGCACCTGTATCATGATATATTTTAACTGATTTCCTGCAATTACTGTCCAGAGGACTGACAAAATCATCAGACAAGAAATTAGCACATGAACTCTTGAGAGTGTCACCCACGTTACTGCTCAAAAGAGGAGCTTCATCATGAGAATTTAATTTACCCCTCAAAGCAGGTTCAGTTAACTCAGTTAAAGAATTCTGGGAACTCCCAAGGGTGGACACTAGACCAATTTACTAAATATTTAAAGACTCCTTTTTGTTCACATCACGCTGTCTCCTGAAACATTTCTCCGTAGTATGACCAAGCTTACTACAATAAGTACAGCTCCGTTCAGAAGTTCGTACTACACCCAGCGTCGAAGGCGCTAGTCTCTGCCCCTCCTTCCCGGACGACAGGTTACAGCTTCGGACCTCCCACGAGCAACCAGACTTTGCCTAGTATCAAAGCAGTGTCATTCGCTCACCGATTTTTAAATGAAATGAGAATTTTATTTTCATACTCACAGATATCAGTCAATCTTACTGCTAATTAAATGATGAAAGTATGTTTATTTTCGCCCGCCTTAAAAATATAATAAAATAACAGCAGAAAAGCACATAACAGAATATTAGAAGCTCGGCTATGAATCAATATGATTATGCGAGTTAGTGAGTTATCGCATGTCTTAATCCCTAGACACGGGCAGTTTTTCAGCTAACCATCTTAGCTCAGTATTTATGAACAGTTCTACCGTTTCAAGGAAAATCTAAGCAGCCAAAAATAATGTGTATGCAGTCAAGATATTCAAACATGTACGAAGTATCTGAACAGCTAAAATTCATGTTCATACTCAAAAGTAGATGAAGACGATTGGTGGAGTCTAAGGAATAATGGGAATCATATGTTTTAAGATGAAGTAGCTAACATGATGTTTCCTCTACGTAACCGTCGGTCTCTCTCTCTCTCTCTCTCTCTCTGTGGGGTGTGGGAGGGGGTGTTCCACCGAGGTGTTTTGGCTATCCTCTGCTCAAAGGTGAAATCAGCACCATCACCTGCCCCACCAAGTTGACATAAATCGCCGAGACGAGAAATTAATGCTCAGAGGTCAATTTTTTCACGCTACGTGATGATAGCTTTTCCATCAGGGCAACAGCGCATCAACTTGACCTCACTACAAAAACTGTGATGAAGTGGATAAAGAGATGGGAGGAGAGTGCCAACCTTCAGGACCAACGTAAGTCATAAGTCTTTTGTATTACTGTAATGTTATGCTAATAATGTATAATTGTGAACAATAGCTCCACCTTATATTCCAGTGCTAATAGAAACTAAAACTAGTTTTCGGCCCCTGTAGAAGATGTCAGTGAAAATAGCTTTATACAGTGGACTGGCGTAGTAAAAGGGTGGGAGTGGGGTTGCAACCTTCTCGAGCATCAGTTCTTGGGAGAGTGGCAAATTACATCCTGAGTATTATAGTCAACGTTCCCATTTTATTTTTTGACGTGGTGTGGTGACTAATGTAAAGCATATGCAACAGGTGTAAAAAAAGTAATTATTATGCATTATTTTCATGGTCAAATATCCCCTACACTACATCCACAATTGTTAGTGGCTGCCAGAGCCAGCGGGCGGGGCCACGCACGGTGGCCGATGTTCACTTCGTCTCTTCTGTTGCTTTTCTCACGTTCACACACCTCACATCCGAATATTCATTATGCCTAGTAAAGTCGTGATTTACATGCAATATATAATATTCCGTGATACTTTCCCAGCCAATGTTTGCTGAACCTTGTCTTGATCTTTCACAAAATATCAGACTTCGGTTCAGTGATGCATTGTCCACACACTGTGTGTGTGTGGGGGGGATGTGGGAGTAGGGTGGAGTGTGGGAGTATAGGGGTGTGGGGGTGTAGGTCTGTGGGTGTGGGGGTATGGGTGAGGTGTGAGGGTGTGGGTATGGGTGTGGATGTGTGGGTGTGGGGATGGGTGTGGGTTTGTGGGTGTGGGTATGGGTGTTTATGTGTATGTATGTGTTTGTGTCTGGGTGTGAGAGTGTCTGGCTATGGGTGTGTTTGGGTGTGGGTGTGTTTGGGTGTGGGTGTGTTTGGGTGTGGGTGTGTTTGGGTGTGTGGGTGTGGGTATGGGTGTGGGTTTGTTGGTGTGGGTATGGGTGTTTATGTGTATGTATGTGTTTGTGTCTGGGTGTGAGAGTGTCTGGCTATGGGTGTGTTTGGGTGTGGGTGTGTTTGGGTGTGGGTGTGTAATCACTTGAAACTCTTTGTATGGCATAAGGACGAAAATTATGGAGTAATTACACTGGAAATGGGACAGTTTTGGAATGTGTGTGGCGTGTGTAAAGTAGGTTAAATAATGAATAATAGGAACTGGGAAATTGATGGTGTGAGAAGCCTTATTGATAACATAAACAGTTGGTGTGGTCATGAAGAGAGAAAGGAGAATAATAGGAACTGAAAAATTGCTGGTGTGAGGAGGCTTATTGATAACATATACAGTTGGTGTGGTCATGAAGAGAGAATGGAGAATAATAGGAACTGAAAAATTGTTGGTGTGAGGAGGCTTATTGATAACATATAATGATATACAGTTGGTGTGGTCATGAAGAGAGAATGGATCTTGATAAGGTGGTGAAAAAGTCAAGTCAAGCTTGAAAGTCGGCGGAGGTTTGGATGTTGTAGTTGTTGTTGTTGTTGTTGCAACCCCAGGTTCATCTCGTTGCGATCCCAGTGGAAATCAGAAGCTTCTACCCGTCGTTTCCAAAAGTCTTTGGCTGAGGTTATATTGAAAGACTGTGTTGCAATAATGATGTGCATGTGGTGAATGAATGTGTTTCGGTGTGGGGGGCTGCCTTGCAGTGTGGGCAAAGTAACTTGTTTGTGAGTTGTATTTTGTGTCGGAACCGTAGCAGGGAACAGTGGTGACCACATCGCAGTCTGACTATACTGCTTTGTTTTTTTTTTTGTTTTTTTTTTTAAGACGAAGATGCACTTGACAGGTTGATGATGACTGGCTGAATGGGACATGTCCGAGTAACATAGGTGTATTTCAAAAAATTACCAAGTAATGTGACATTACCTGGTAATTATTTGAAATATGAGGATGTTACTCGGACATGTTGCTTTCAGCCAATCATCACCAACCTGTCAAGTGCATCTTCGCCTCAATAAAAAAAAAAAAAAAATGAGTATAGGTGTGTTCGTGCCTTTCTGGGTAGGGTTGATGAGGAGTGTATGTCTGGTGGTGGTTCACGAAGGATGCTGTTTGACTGAAGGGTTTGGATGGCTGTGGTGGCTAATGGCTGTGTTTATGCACTGTATTTTGTGATTTGTAGTGTTGGGTGATCTGTGATTTGTATTATTGAGTGGAGAAGGGAGTAAGTTGCCGAGATACTCTGTGTAGTGTTGAGCAGTTGTTCGTTTGTTTATTTTTGGATGGCGGTGATGCAACATGAAATTGCAAGGGTGAGATGGGTACTGAGCTACAGCAATTAACTGTCTCACGTATTCATATGATCTTTGGAAATAATTTTGCATCTTGATGAAAGTGATCTATAATAGTGATTTTGATGCATACTGTACTTATTCTTTAGGCTTTGTTCGTCTCCTTAACTCTGCTGACTTCCTTCGGTCTCTCTCTCTCGCTCTCTCTCTCTCTCTCTCTCTCTCTCTCTCTCCAGGGATGGCCCGACCGGGAGAGGGGGGTCACCTCCTCCCCCAGTGCAACCTTTTCGGTCTGATTACACTTCCCCACAACTTGACAGGTGTGACAAGACTTACAATACCAGGAAACATCTCTGAAGATACCTGGCCAGTAGAAGTGTTTCAAAACGCGTGCCACAGTCTTCCTCACTCCAAGGTGTCCTGCCAAACTGGAATCATGAGCCACTCTAATGATATCCTGCCTACAAACACGAGGGATGACAACTTGTTGTACAACCTCCCATTCACAGTCGGCTGATGCTGCTGGGGGTCTCCACTTGTTCATAAGTACTCCTGACTTTATATAATAACAAGTAGAAGCACCAGCTGACTCTTCCTCACTGCAAGCAGAGTTAGCTAGACCTTTCAACTCAGGGTCAGCAACCTGCAACTCAACCAACTCTTGACGAGACAAATTATCAACACTACGGGGTACTGCCTCATCTGGTGAGTGGTCCAAATTAGCAACAAAAGTGTCAGCTACGATAACATCATCATCATCATTATCCTCTAAGTCACCAGTAACTTTAGACTTAGCCCTAGTGACCGCACATGCAGAGAACACATCAGGGACATCACAATCCTGGGTCATAGTCACTGGTTCACTACACAACTGAGAAGCTGGACACACTTGACTTCTACCAATATCATTTCCAACTAAGAAAGTTACACCTGACATTGGGAGTGTCTCAACCAACCCAACCATAACGGAACCATTAACAAAATCAGACTCTAGATTCACTCTGCACAGAGGGACAGAGAAGTAATTATTCCCTACACCTTGTAAGATTACAGTTTCATCCGAGGAATTAACATTAGAGCCTAGAACACTGGTCAGCATAAGGGATTGGCAAGCACCTGTATCACGATATATATTAACTGATTTCCTGTCATTACTGTCCAGAGGACTGACAAAACCATCAGACAGGAAATTAGCACATGAACTCTTGAGAGTGTCACCCACGTTACTGCTCAAAAGAGGAGCTTCATCATGAGAATTCAATTTACCCCTCAAAGCAGGTTCAGTTAACTCAGTTAAAGAATTCTGGGAACTCTCAAGGGTGGACACTAGACCAATTTACTGAATATTTATAGACTCCTTTTTCTTCACATCACGCTGTCTCCTGAAACATTTCTCCGTAGTATGACCAAGCTTACTACAATAAGTACAGCTCCGTTCAGAAGTTCGTACTACACCCAGCGTCGAAGGCGCTAGTCTCTGCCCCTCCTTCCCGGACGACAGGTTACAGCTTCGGACCTCCCACGAGCAACCAGACTTTGGCTAGTATCAAAGCAGTGTCATTCGCTCACCGACTTTTAAATGAAATGAGAATTTTATTTTCATACTCACAGATATCAGTCAATCTTACTGCTGATTAAATGATGAAAGTATGTTTATTTTCGCCCGCCTTAAAAAAATAATAAAATAACAGCAGAAAAGCACATAACAGAATATTAGAAGCTCGGCTATGAATCAATATGATTATGCGAGTTAGTGAGTTATCGCATGTCTTAATCCCTAGACACGGGCAGTTTTTCAGCTAACCATCTTAGCTCAGTATTTATGAACAGTTCTACCGTTTCAAGGAAAATCTAAGCAGCCAAAAATAATGTGTATGCAGTCAAGATATTCAAACATGTACGAAGTATTTGAACAGCTAAAATTCATGTTTATACTCAAAAGTAGATGAAGACGATTGGTGGAGTCTAAGGAATAAAGGGAATCATATGTTTTAAGATGAAGTAGCTAACATGATGTTTCCTCTACGTAACCGTCGGTCTCTCTCTCTCTCTCTCTCTCTCTCTATCTTTGCCTATCTGTCTGTCTGTCTGTCTCTCTCTCTCTCCCTCTCTCTCTCTCTCTCTCTCTCTCTGGGGTGTGGGAGGGGGTGTTCCACCGAGGTGTTTTGGCTATCCTCTGCTCAAAGGTGAAATCAGCACCATCACCTGCCCCGCCAAGTTGACATAAATCGCCGAGACGAGAAATTAATGCTCAGAGGTCAATTTTTTCGCGCTACGTGATGATAGCTTTTCCATCAGGGCAACAGCGCATCAACTTGACCTCACTACAAAAACTGTGATGAGGTGGATAAAGAGATGGGAGGAGAGTGCCAACCTTCAGGACCAACGTAAGTCATAAGTCTTTTGTATTACTGTAATGTTATGCTAATGATGAATAATTGTGAACAATAGATCCACGTTATATTCCAGTGCTAATAGAAACTAAAACTAGTTTTCGGCCCCTGTAGAAGATGTCAGTGAAAACAGCTTTATACAGTGGACTGGCGTAGTAAAAGGGTGGGAGTGGGGTTGCAATCTTCTCGAGCATCAGTTCTTGGGAGAGTGGCAAATTACATCCTGAGTATTATAGTCAACGTTCCCATTTTATTTTTTGACGTGGTGTGGTGACTAACGTAAAGCATATGCAACAGGTGTAAAAATAGTAATTATTATGCATTATTTTCATGGCCAAATATCCCCTACACTACATCCATAATTGTTAGTGGCTGCCAGAGCCAGCGGGCGGGGCCACGCACGGTGGCCGATGTTCACTTCGTCTCTTCTGTTGCTTTTCTCACGTTCACACACCTCACATCCGAATATTCATTATCCCTAGTAAAGTCGTGATTTACATGTAATATATAATGTTCAGTGATACTTTCCCAGCCAATGTTTGCTGAACCTTGTCTTGATCTTTCACAAAATATCAGACTTCGGTTCAGTGATGCATTGTCCACACACTGTGTGTGTGTGGGGGGGATGTGGGAGTGGGGTGGAGTGTGGGAGTATAGGGGTGTGGGGGTGTAGGTCTGTGGGTGTGGGGGTATGGGTGAGGTGTGAGGGTGTGGGTATGGGTGTGGGTGTGTGGGTGTGGGTATGGGTGTGGGTTTGTGGGTGTGGGTATGGGTGTTTATGTGTATGTATGTGTTTATGTCTGGGTGTGAGAGTGTCTGGCTATGGGTGTGTTTGGGTGTGGGTGTGTTTGGGTGTGGGTGTGTAATCACTTGAAACTCTTTGTATGGCATAAGGACGAAAATTATGGAGTAATTACACTGGAAATGAGACAGTTTTGGAATGTGTGTGGCGTGTGTAAAGTAGGTTAAATAATGAATAATAGGAACTGGGAAATTGATGGTGTGAGGAGCCTTATTGATAACATAAACAGTTGGTGTGGTCATGAAGAGAGAAAGGAGAATAATAGGAACTGAAAAATTGCTGGTGTGAGGAGGCTTATTGATAACATACACAGTTGGTGTGGTCATGAAGAGAGAATGGAGAATAATAGGAACTGAAAAATTGTTGGTGTGAGGAGGCTTATTGATAACATATAATGATATACAGTTGGTGTGGTCATGAAGAGAGAATGGATCTTGATAAGGTGGTGAAAAAGTCGTCAAGTTTGAAAGTCGGCGGAGGTTTGGATGATGTAGTTGTTGTTGTTGTTGCAACCCCAGGTTCATCTCTTTGCGATCCCAGTGGAAATCAGAAGCTTCTACCCGTCGTTTCCAAAAGTCTTTGGCTGAGGTTATATTTAAAGACTGTGTTGCAATAATGATGTGCATGTGGTGAATGAATGTGTTGTGGTGTGGGGGGCTACCTTGCAGTGTGGGCAAAGTATCTTGTTTGTGAGTTGTATTTTGTGTCGGAACCGTAGCAGGGAACAGTGGTGACCACATCGCAGTCTGACTATACTGCTTTTTTTTTTTTTTTTTTTTTTAAGACGAAGATGCACTTGACAGGTTAATGATGACTGGCTGAATGGGACATGTCCGAGTAACATAGGTGTATTTCAAAAAATTACCAAGTAATGTGACATTACCTGGTAATTATTTGAAATATGAGGATGTTACTCGGACATGTTGCTTTCAGCCAATCATCACCAACCTGTCAAGTGCATCTTCGCCTCAATTAAAAAAAAAAAAAAATGAGTGTAGCTGTGTTCGTGCCTTTCTGGGTAGGGTTGATGAGGAGTGTACGTCTGGTGGTGGTTCACGAAGGATGCTGTTTGACTGAAGGGTTTGGATGGCTGTGGTGGCTAATGGCTGTGTTTATGCACTGTATTTTTGTGATTTGTAGTGTTGGGTGATCTGTGATTTGTATTATTGGGTGGAGAAGGGGATATGTTGCCGAGATACTCTGTGTAGTGTTGAGCAGTTGTTCGTTTGTTTATTTTTGGATGGCGGTGATGCAACATGAAATTGCAAGGGTGAGATGGGTACTGAGCTACAGCAATTAACTGTCTCACGTATTCATATGATCTTTGGAAATAATTTTGCATCTTGATGATAGTGATCTATAATAGTGATTTTGATGCATACTGTACTTATTCTTTAGGCTTTGTTCGTCTCCTTAACTCTGCTGACTCCCTTCGGTCTCTCTCTCTCTCTCTCTCTCTCTCTCTCTCTCTCTCTCTCCAGGGATGGCCCGACCGGGAGAGAGGGGTCACCTCCTCCCCCAGTGCAACCTTTTCGGTCTGATTACACTTCCCCACAACTTGACAGGTGTGACAAGACTTACAATACCAGGAAACATCTCTGAAGATACCTGGCCAGTAGAAGTGTTTCAAAATGCGTGCCACAGTCTTCCTCACTCCAAGGTGTCCTGCCAAACTGGAATCATGAGCCACTCAAATGATATCCTGCCTACAAACACGAGGGATGACAACTTGATGTACAACCTCCCATTCACAGTCGGCTGATGCTGCTGGGGGTCTCCACTTGCTCGTAAGTACTCCTGACTTTATATAATAACAAGTAGAAGCACCAGCTGACTCTTCCTCACTGCAAGCAGAGTTAGCTAGACCTTTCAACTCAGGGTCAGCAACCTGCAACTCAACCAACTCTTGACGAGACGAATTATCAACACTACGGGGTACTGCCTCATCTAGTGAGTGGTCCAAATTAGCAAGAAAAGTGTCAGCTAGGATAACATCATCATCATCATTATCCTCTAAGTCACCAGTAACTTTAGACTTAGCCCTAGTGACCGCACATGCAGAGAACACATCAGGGACATCACAATCCTGGGTCATAGTCACTGGTTCACTAGACAACTGAGAAGCTGGACACACTTGACTTCCACCAATATCATTTCCAACTAAGAAAGTTACACCTGACATTGGGAGTGTCTCAACCAACCCAACCATAACGGAACCATTAACAAAATCAGACTCTAAGTTCACTCTGCACAGAGGGACAGAGAAGTAATTATTCCCTACACCTTGTAAGATTACAGTTTCATCCGAGGAATTAACATTAGAGCCTAGAACACTGGTTAGCATAAGGGATTGGCAAGCACCTGTATCACGATATATATTAACTGATTTCCTGTCATTACTGTCCAGAGGACTGACAAAACCATCAGACAGGAAATTAGCACATGAACTCTTGAGAGTGTCACCCACGTTACTGCTCAAAAGAGGAGCTTCATCATGAGAATTTAATTTACCCCTCAAAGCAGGTTCAGTTAACTCAGTTAAAGAATTCTGGGAACTCTCAAGGGTGGACACTAGACCAATTTACTGAATATTTATAGACTCCTTTTTGTTCACGTCACGCTGTCTCCTGAAACATTTCTCCGTAGTATGACCAAGCTTACTACAATAAGTACAGCTCCGTTCAGAAGTTCGTACTACACCCAGCGTCGAAGGCGCTAGTCTCTGCCCCTCCTTCCCGGACGACAGGTTACAGCTTCGGACCTCCCACGAGCAACCAGACTTTGGCTAGTATCAAAGCAGTGTCATTCGCTCACCGACTTTTAAATGAAATGAGAATTTTATTTTCATACTCACAGATATCAGTCAATCTTACTGCTGATTAAATGATGAAAGTATGTTTATTTTCGCCCGCCTTAAAAAAAATAATAAAATAACAGCAGAAAAGCACATAACAGAATATTAGAAGCTCGGCTATGAATCAATATGATTATGCGAGTTAGTGAGTTATCGCATGTCTCAATCCCTAGACACGGGCAGTTTTTCAGCTAACCATCTTAGCTCAGTATTTATGAACAGTTCTACCGTTTCAAGGAAAATCTAAGCAGCCAAAAATAATGTGTATGCAGTCAAGATATTCAAACATTTACGAAGTATCTGAACAGCTAAAATTCATGTTCATACTCAAAAGTAGATGAAGACGATTGGTGGAGTCTAAGGAATAAAGGGAATCATATGTTTTAAGATGAAGTAGCTAACATGATGTTTCCTCTACGTAACCGTCGATCTCTCTCTCTCTCTCTCTCTCTTTCTCTCTCTATATCTTTGCCTGTCTGTCTGTCTGTCTGTCTCTCTCTCTCTCCCTCTCTCTCTCCCTCTCTCTCTGGGGTGTGGGAGGGGGTGTTCCACCGAGGTGTTTTGGCTATCCTCTGCTCAAAGGTGAAATCAGCACCATCACCTGCCCCACCAAGTTGACATAAATCGCCGAGACGAGAAATTAATGCTCAGAGGTCAATTTTTTCGCGCTACGTGATGATAGCTTTTCCATCAGGGCAATAGCGCATCAACTTGACCTCACTACAAAAACTGTGATGAAGTGGATAAAGAGATGGGAGGAGAGTGCCAACCTTCAGGACCAACGTAAGTCATAAGTCTTTTGTATTACTGTAATGTTATGCTAATAATGAATAATTGTGAACAATAGATCCACGTTATATTCCAGTGCTAATAGAAACTAAAACTAGTTTTCGGCCCCTGTAGAAGATGTCACTGAAAACAGCTTTATACAGTGGACTGGCGTAGTAAAAGGGTGGGAGTGGGGTTGCAACCTTCTCGAGCATCAGTTCTTGGGAGAGTGGCAAATTACATCCTGAGTATTATAGTCAACGTTCCCATTTTATTTTTTGACGTGGTGTGGTGACTAACGTAAAGCATATGCAACAGGTGTAAAAATAGTAATTATTATGCATTATTTTCATGGCCAAATATCCCCTACACTACATCCACAATTGTTAGTGGCTGCCAGAGCCAGCGGGCGGGGCCACGCACGGTGGCCGATCTTCACTTCGTCTCTTCTTTTGCTTTTCTCACGTTCACACACCTCACACCCGAATATTCATTATGCCTAGTAAAGTCGTGATTTACATGCAATATATAATGTTCCGTGATACTTTCCCAGCCAATGTTTGCTGAACCTTGTCTTGATCTTTCACAAAATATCAGACTTCGGTTCAGTGATGCATTGTCCACACACTCTATGTGTGTGGGGGGGGGGGGATGTGGGAGTGGGGTGGAGTGTGGGAGTATAGGGGTGTGGGGGTGTAGGTCTGTGGGTGTGGGGGTATGGGTGAGGTGTGAGGGTGTGGGTATGGGTGTGGGTGTGTGGGTGTGGGTATGGGTGTGGGTTTGTGGGTGTGGGTATGGGTGTTTATGTGTATGTATGTGTTTGTGTCTGGGTGTGAGAGTGTCTGGCTATGGGTGTGTTTGGGTGTGGGTGTGTTTGGGTGTGGGTGTGTAATCACTTGAAACTCTTTGTATGGCATAAGGACGAAAAGTATGGAGTAATGACACTGGAAATGGGACAGTTTTGGAATGTGTGTGGCGTGTGTAAAGTAGGTTAAATAATGAATAATAGGAACTGGGAAATTGATGGTGTGAGAAGCCTTATTGATAACATAAACAGTTGGTGTGGTCATGAAGAGAGAAAGGAGAATAATAGGAACTGAAAAATTGCTGGTGTGAGGAGGCTTATTGATAACATATACAGTTGGTGTGGTCATGAAGAGAGAATGGAGAATAATAGGAACTGAAAAATTGTTGGTGTGAGGAGGCTTATTGATAACATATAATGATATACAGTTGGTGTGGTCATGAAGAGAGAATGGATCTTGATAAGGTGGTGAAAAAGTCGTCAAGTTTGAAAGTCGGCGGAGGTTTGGATGTTGTAGTTGTTGTTGTTGTTGCAACCCCAGGTTCATCTCGTTGCGATCCCAGTGGAAATCAGAAGCTTCTACCCGTCGTTTCCAAAAGTCTTTGGCTGAGGTTATATTGAAAGACTGTGTTGCAATAATGATGTGCATGTGGTGAATGAATGTGTTGTGGTGTGGGGGGCTACCTTGCAGTTTGGGCAAAGTATCTTGTTTGTGAGTTGTATTTTGTGTCGGAACCGTAGCAGGGAACAGTGGTGACCACATCGCAGTCTGACTATACTGCTTTTTTTTTTTTTTTTTTTTTAAGACGAAGATGCACTTGACAGGTTGATGATGACTGGCTGAATGGGACATGTCCGAGTAACATAGGTGTATTTCAAATAATTACCAAGTAATGTGACATTACCTGGTAATTATTTGAAATAAGAGGATGTTACTCGGACATGTTGCTTTCAGCCAATCATCACCAACCTGTCAAGTGCATCTTCGCCTCAATTAAAAAAAAAAAAAAAAATGAGTATAGGTGTGTTCGTGCCTTTCTGGGTAGGGTTGGTGAGGAGTGTATGTCTGGTGGTGGTTCACGAAGGATGCTGTTTGACTGAAGGGTTTGGATGGCTGTGGTGGCTAATGGCTGTGTTTATGCACTGTATTTTTGTGATTTGTAGTGTTGGGTGATCTGTGATTTGTATTATTGGGTGGAGAAGGGGATATGTTGCCGAGATACTCTGTGTAGTGTTGAGCAGTTGTTCGTTTGTTTATATTTGGATGGCGGTGATGCAACATGAAATTGCAAGGGTGAGATGAGTACTGAGCTACAGCAATTAACTGTCTCACGTATTCATATGATCTTTGGAAATAATTTTGCATCTTGATGAAAGTGATCTATAATAGTGATTTTGATGCATACTGTACTTATTCTTTAGGCTTTGTTCGTCTCCTTAACTCTGCTGACTCCCTTCGGTCTCTCTCTCTCTCTCTCTCTCTCTCTCTCTCTCTCTCTCTCTCTCTCTCTCTCCAGGGATGGCCCGACCGGGAGAGAGGGGTCACCTCCTCCCCCAGTGCAACCTTTTCGGTCTGATTACACTTCCCCACAACCTGACAGGTGTGACAAGACTTACAATACCAGGAAACATCTCTGAAGATACCTGGCCAGTAGAAGTGTTTCAAAATGCGTGCCACAGTCTTCCTCACTTCATCCACATGAATTCCAAATGCCCGTGGTATCGTCGGCAATTTTACCACATTACCGTTCCGATTTATCATCGTATCCTCGGCAAACCTGGTATGAAGTGCCGTGTGATAGCCTTCGGCTGCCAGGATCTTGTCTTAAGTTTTTTATTATGATCACGTTGGCTTCATTCATGTCGTAGGCCTTGGCATTGTCAACTTTCCTCTCCCCTTTCTTCTTCCTCTCGATGCTTTCTAGCTTCGTGGCCTAAGCGAGGTGTCGACGCTTCTTGGGGTTCTCAGAAGGCTTCCTAGGCATCGTGAGCAGGGTAAAATGCAGTAACAAGGGCAGAAAATGCAGCAAGAAAATAGCACCTTCCAATGCAATTATGCGACTGAGTGGCTCTGTGGCGGGAGAAATGTAAACAAAACATCACGTGACACCAGAACTGTTTTTAATTGGGCGGCATCACGATCACGTCACGATAGCGGGCGGGGAAGACTAATTGATCAGAGGATTTTCATTGGCTATCATCATCATGGGAATGTCCAGTATGGCCGTGTTGGACCGGGGGTGATCGTGCTAGAGTGAACTCTGCGGATTTGGCCCACTTCTCGGAGCTCTGTGCGTGTTATGCCAACACACTCGTGTTGCAGCAATCAAATCGTATTAAATAATACTAATTAATTGCTCACCGTGCTGGACTCGAATCGTGCTGGACTAACGCGTGCTGGACGCTAGGGTACTGTATATATATATATATATATATATATATATATATATATATATATATATATATATATATATATAGATAGATAGATATATAAATATATAGAGAGACTGATATATATATATATATATATATATATATATATAAAGAATATAAATATATATATATATGTAGATAGATATAGATAAATAGATAGATAGATAGATAGATAGATATATTAGACACAATAGATAGATATAATAGTTACAATAGACAGATATATTATACATAGATAGATATAATAAAGATGTAGATATAGATATGATATAGATAATTAGATATGGTATAGAGACAGATATAGAAATAATATAGATAGATATAGAAATAATACAGATTATACTCGTGTATGTATATATATATATATATATATATATATATATATATATATATATATATATATTGTTGACTATAAAATAGAAAAAAAAATAAAACTGTCTATTTTTTGTCTGAAAACTTCCGTATAATTATGCTTAAATATTATCCACCTCCTATTATATGCAAGATTACTATCACGTAATAAATATAAGGTGTTCCTTGGCCTTCCCATACAAACAGGACGGATGAAGTAAACTATTGCAATGTCTTTTCCTCCACAATTATGCGATTTGTTAATGCGTCGGTGGTGGTGGACGGTGGTCGCGGCGGCGGCGGTGATGGTGGATTGTGGGTGTTGGTGGGTGGCGGCGGTGGTGGTGGGCGGTGGGTGTTACGAGTATTGTTGTTGCTCTTATGAGTTTGTGTTTGTGTTTGTGTTTGTGTGTGTGTTTGTGTGTGCGTGTGTATGTGTGTTTGTGCGTGTATGTGTGTGCGTGTGTGTTTGTGTGTGCGTGTGTTTTTTTTTATGCGAGGAAAAAGGAACCAAAGGCCATGAGCCCGCAGTAACAGTTCCCTCCAAGAGAAAAACAAAATACAATAGAGAGCCAAATTCAAGATCCGATCATTTTGAGATGCCTGGACACACTACGTTTGAAAGACTGGAGATCATAGGCAGCAGGAAATACAGACAGAGGGAGACAGTTCCAGAGCTGACCTGTTGCATAAATGAAAGACTGGGAGTAACGGTTAACTCTTGCATTAGAGAGCTGGACAGAAAAGGGATGAGAGTTTGCTGCCAGACGGGTGCTACGCGTCCGTCGTAGAGGTGGAGGAATGCAAGCAGACAGTTCAGAGGAGCAATGACCATTAAAGTAGCGATAGAAAAGAGATCAAGATGCAACAGTGCGGCGAAGAGACAGAGGTTGAAGGGAGTCAGTAAGAGGAGGAGAGTTAATGAGACGAAAAGCCTGTGTGTGTGTGTGTGTGTGTGTGTGTGTGTGTGTGTGTGTGTGTGTGTGTGTGTGTTTCAGTGGGAAAATAGTCAGCTCACAAATCACTTATTGGTTCATATCAGAGTTCTTCCTTTCCCTCTATTTGTGTATTGTAACTTATTACTTGTATACATATTTTCATCACAACCACTTAATGTCCACGTATTTCCTTCATTAATATATAATAATACTTGCCAATATCTGTATAAATATCCGTTTCATCTCAAATTTCGCATTCGTCGTGTGACAAACTGTTCCGGTATTTACTGCTCTGTCTGTGGTGGCGAGCGGTTCGGGGTATTAACATGTCATCCAGAAAGAGCGGACCAAGGCTTGTGCCTTCCACTTTGGGTGTAGTACGAACTTCTCAACGGAGCTGTACATTTACTTTTCTGAAATCTAGAGGTGGAGCTGGTATTTACTTCCTGAGAAACATCATCTTTATTCTCTTCCCTGTTGCCTGTACTCTGAGTAGAGGCAACGTACTTACTCTCAGCTTTCCTTTTTTCTTTAGAATATCTCTTGTGAGTGAGAACATATTCATCAGCTAAAACTGCAGCATCAGACAAATTATCTATTCTTTCCTCATCAAGATATAGGCTTACATCTATATTAATACACCTTTTGAAGTCCTCCAGGAAAATCATCTGCTTATATTGATCAAAATCAGAATTTACATTCTTAGAATTTAACTACTGCTCTAACAGATCTTCTTTGGTTTTTGCATACTCAACATGAGATTGCTTATCTTGCTAATAAGTTGTCCTAAATTTTACTCTATAGGCTTCAGGAACAAGCTCATAGGCCTTAAGAATCAAGCTCTTAACTACATCATAATTATCAGATTGATCCTGAGGCAAAGATGCATAAGTTACTTGAGCTTTACCGGTGAGAACACTCTGAAGGAGTACTGGCCAATACTTTTTGGGTCAATTAAAACCTGTAGCTACCCTCTCAAACAACTGAAAATACTTTGTTAAATCAGATTCATTAAAAGGAGGGACAAGTTTAACATTTTTAGCCACATCAAAATCATCAGAGCTAGATGATCCAGTTCCACCTTGTTTCATGCGATACTCATGGTCTGCCTGAATCCTAGCAAGTTCAATTTGTGCCTGAGCCTGTGCCTGTGCCTGTGCCTCCTGAATACGAGCCTGAGACTCAGCCTCCTTAGCACGAGCCTGAAACTCAGCCTCCTTAGCACGAGCCTCCTGCGGGCTAGCTGTAACTTAGCTATTTCAATCTGCGTTTGCTCATCTGGAGGAGTTACATTAAACAAGCTTTTATTAATCAAGCCAACAATTTGATCTTTAGAATGATGAGAAAAAACAGCAATTCCCAATTGTTGAGCAACAAACTTAAGTTCATTCTTTGTTCTGTTTTCTACATCACACACTGTTTGCACATTTGACAAAAAATCTTTGGCTTCATCAAGAGTAGTAATAGTAGACGTCATGAATAAATCAGCGACAAAATATCAAGCAATCCTTATGATAATATCCTGAATATCCTGAAAAGAGGTCGCCAAATTTATGTTACGGAACAGAGAGGGATAATGAACACTTCAAGTGAGAATACTAAAATCACTACTGTCCCGCAAAGTTCCAGATTCAAAACAAAAGACTTGGGTAAAATTAAAAGTTTAAGTTTAATGCACAAACTAACAACTAAACATTCATGACTCATAAGGATAATGTAATGGCAAAACAGGCTACATATATGGTTAACTGCAATAGCCGCTATTAACACGAATTTAGCAAGAGCAAATTTATCTAAGTCAGCCCTGATAAAATGAGAAAACCGGATAATGCTCAGTTAAAGCAAGATATAATATTATTACAGATACAAAATATTACTAATACTGGCTGACGATATGAAACCAATATGAATTATAAAGACTTTACTAGGCTTACGAATTAACGCCTTAGGCTATACAGTACAAGAAAAATGGTAATAACACGTATACTCAAATTATACAGCAGCTAGATGGCTGGAGACTTCCTGAGCACTCACAAAAATAATAATATACTGTACAGGAGAGGACAGAGATGTGAACAGAATGAGGAGTAGAACTAAGTGGCAACTAATGCAGAGACTGAGCTCATTATATAGGAGGCCGGCAGAGCTTGATTCAACTTGTAAGAAGCACGCGCAGATGAAGGCATAGAGGACGAAGAGTTGACACTCCTGCTCTGAACAGCAGAAAGAACGACTTACTCTACTATAAGGGGGAGAAGGGGGGAGTGAGGTAGAACACGCAAGCCTGGTCACTATGGAAGCTACGTGGCGAATCGTGATCAAACATGCAGCATACTGTACATTAGAATTATACAAAGGATGATGAAATCATAGGCTATATTACAATATATATATATATATATATATATATATATATATATATATATATATATATATATATATATATATATATATATATATATATATATATATATATATATATATATATATATATATATATATATATATATATATATATATATATATATATATATATATATATATATAAAGTATATATATATATATATATATATATATATATATATATATATATATATATATATATATATATATATATATATAAAGTATATATATATATATATATATATATATATATATATATATATATATATATATACAGTGCTCGTCAGAAGTATGGAGCGCCCCGCGTCCCTCCTAAGAAACAAACCTTTCAACATTGAAAAAAACATATAAATAACGCATTTTATTTACCTTTAGTGCATCGTAGGGTAGCCTTTACGTTTCTTCACAGACCTGAGACGTCTTGGAATTGAAAGGGCGAGGCCCCTGAGGTGCTGGAGGGGTATTTTGTCCCAGACGTCACGAATGGCGGCTTCCAGCTTAGGCAGAGAGCTCACGTCCTTCCCTTGGAGACTTCTTTACGAGGTACCAGAGGTTTTCAATCGGGTTGAGGCCTGGGCTATTTCCTGGCCAGTCTTTCATGAATGATACCTCACAGTCATGAAGCCAATTGGTGACCGATTTGGCCTTGTGAGCAGGTGCACCGTCCTGCTGAAACACTCGTGCACCTGTTAGCTTGAAGTAGTCCGGTAAATGATCACACAGAAGCTCCAGGTAAACATCCTGATTCACTCTGAGGTTCTTGGGATGTACAACAAGCTTCCCCAAACTCTTCCCTGAGAAACAACCCCATACCATGAGTGAATCAGGATGTTTTACTGTGCTTTCCACATACCGTGGGTCAAGTGGGTCACTACCTTTGCGTCGATACACACGTGCTTCTCTGTTATAGGTAACACTAAACGTTGCCTCATCAGACCACAACACTGACAACCATTGCTCCTCACCCCAGTTTAGATATTAATTAGCAAAGTCAAGCCTACGAATTCTCTGGCTCTTGGTGAGAAGAGGCTTTTTCACAGGCCTATGTCTTGTGTAACCAAGCTCATGCACCCTACGAGACACTGTTCTCACTGACACCTCACCAAACACTTCCGGATTGCTCTCCTTAATTTTCCTTGCACTCACATGAGGATTAAACTCCATTGCACGTTTTAAAACATTAGCAGACCTTGGGGAAGTTTTCCTAGGCCTACCAGACCTCAGTTTCTTTGTGGGAACGTCACCACTGTTTTCCAACCGAAACTGCGCACACCAACAACGCACTGTCGATCGTGCCACACCAACCAATTCACTGATTTCCTTTGTCTGGTGGCCTGCCTCCTATAGAGCAATGATCTGGGATATGATTTCACTCGATAGTTCATGGGTAGGTGCCATAACAAAGTGGTAAACCCCAGAACATTGCGGGACACTCGGTAAAAAATGGCGCAATTTGAGAGGGACAAGAGGCGGAGTTCCTCTCTCTCAGGCAGCCCATGGGCAACTGAGGCGGGAACCAACCAGCACGTCGGAAGGCCTCAGGCTACCGTGACGTCATGCTCGCGGCGCAAACCTGTGGCTCAATTTTTACCCCCCAAAATGGGTGATTCTTTTTGGGCCATAAGTATTGCGCGCCGGGCAGACAACGCTGAATACTTTTGACGATATATATATTATATATATATATATATATATATATATATATATAATATATGGAGCCTCTGTGGTACAGTGGTAGAGTGTGCATTTCATACACAGGTAAACCAGGGTTTGTGCCCTGCCAGGGTAATAAACTTTGGAAGTGTTCACCCGGCGGCGTACTGCATTGGCGGACACAAGGGGAGCTGTGGTTGAACCAGTGTCACTTACTATAAAGTATGCTTGCACCCAGTCGGCTTGAGCGGGCCGATTACACTTGGTTCACAAACTACATACACATCCCACAGTACAGTTATACTTACAAGCACTTATCCTACATACAATCTCTACCAGACAGACTAAGCCACTTGGTAGAAATACATTGGCTGTATCGTCCCGACTTCGGTCGGGATAGGCCGGTCCTGCTGTGGATACTCAAAACGGCTGCTGCTGCTGCTGATATATATATATATATATATATATATATATATATATATTGTTACATAGCCTATGATTTCATCATCCTTTGTGTAATTTTAACGCACAGTATGCTGCATGTTTGATCACGAGCGTGTTCTGCCTCAGTCCCCCCCTTCTACCGTTATAGTAGAGTAAGTCGTTCTTTCTGTTGTTCAGAGCGGGATTGTCAACTCTTTGTCCCCATGGCTTCATTTGCACGTCCTTCTTACAAGTTGTATCAAGCTCTGCCGGCCCCTATATAATGAGCTCAGTCTCTGCATTATTGCCACTTAGATCTACTCCTCATTTTGTTCAAATCTCTGTCCTCCCTTGTACAGTTATTATTGTGAGTGCTCAGGAAGTCTCCAACCATCTAGCAGCTGTGTAATTTGAGTATAAATGTTGTTGCATTTTTTCTTGTGCTGTGTAGACATAAGGTGTTGATTTGTAGGCCTAGTAAAGTTTTTGTAATTCATATGTTTTGGGTGTCAGCCATCATTAATAATATTTTGTATCTGTAATAATTTATCTTGCATTAACTGAGCATTACCCAGTGTATTTTCATTTTATCAGGGCTGACTTAGATAAATTTACTCTTGCTATTTTCGTGTTAATAGAGGCTATTGCAGTTAACCATACATTTAACCTGTTTTTTTGCCATTACATTATCCTTATGAGTCCTGAATGTTTTGTTGTTAGTTTGAGCATTAAACTTTAACTTGTAATTTTACCTAACTCTTTTGTTTTGAACCTGGAACTTTACGGAACAGTAGTGATTTTTAGTATTCTCAGTTAAAGTGTACATTATCCTTCTCTGTTCCGTAACAATATATATATATATATATATATATATATATATATATATATATATATATATATATATATATATTATTACGGAACAGAGAGAGATAATGAACACTTCAAGTGAGAATACTAAAATCACTACTGTCCCGCAAAGTTCCAGGTTCAAAACACAAGACTTAGGTAAAATTACAAGTTAAAATTTAATGCTCAAACTAACAACTAAACATTCAGGACTCATAAGGATGATGTAATGGCAAAACAGGTTACATATATGGTTAACTGCAATAGCCGCTATTAACACGAATTTAGCAAGAGCAAATTTATCTAAGTCAGCCCTGATAAAATGAGAAAACCGGATAATGCTCAGTTAAAGCAAGATATAATATTATTACAGATACAAAATATTACTAATACTGGCTGACGATATGAAATCAATATGAATTATAAAAACTTTACTAGGCTTACGAATTAACGCCTTAGGCTATACAGTACAAGAAAAATGGTAATAACACTTATACTCAAATTATACTGTACAGCAGCTAGATGGCTGGAGACTTGCTGAGCACTCACAAAAATAATAATATACTGTACAGGGGAGGACAGAGATGTGAACAGAATGAGGAGTAGATCTAACTGGCAACTAATGCAGATACTGAGCTCATTATGTAGGGGGCTGCCAGAGCTTGATTCAACTTGTAAGAAGAACGTGCAGATGAAGGCATAGAGGACAAAGAGTTGATAATCCTGCTCTGAAAACAGAAAGAACGACTTACTCTATTATAAGGGGGAGAATGGGGAAGTGAGGTAGAACACGCAAGCCTGGTCACTATGGAAGCCACGTGGCGAATCGTGATCAAACATGCAGTATACTGTGCGTTAGAATTATACAAAGGATGATGAAATCATATGCTATGTAACACCTCCCCACAAAGAAAAAGATATTTACAAAGGAAATTTCTTATTACTCTAAAACAATCTGTCAAAAGTCTAAATAAGCAATCTGCAATAATATTTTCTTTCCCCTTGACATGTTGTATGTCTAATGAATACTCCTGAGGAAGTAGACTCTATCTTGTCAATCTCTGATTTTTATCTTTAAACTTACTAAGGAATTTCAGTGGGTTATGATCAGTATAAATGACTATGGGGTCAAAACCAGAACACAAAATAAAATGAAAAATGCTGTAAACCCAAAATCAAGGCCAAAAGCTCTTTCTCAATAGTTCAGTAGTTCTTTTGAGGTGGAGTGAACCTCTTACTGTAATAAGATACAGGGTGTTCAATACCCTGATCATCCTCTTGCAGCAAAACAGCCCCAGCTCCTGTATCACTTGCGTCAACAGCCATCTTAAAAGGCATAGCAAAATTTGGAGTAGCGACCACTGGTTGACTTAATAGGATAGCTTTAAGTTTACTGAAAGAGGATTCACAGTTAACGGTCCAGACAAATTTAACTCCCTTTTTCAGTAGGTCTGTAAGTGGTGATACAAGAATTGAAAAGATAAGAACAAATCTCCTGTAATAACCTACCATTCCCAAAAATCTCTGTAGCTTTTTCCTACTTTTAGGTCTGGGAAGATCACTTATAACCTGAACCTTAGCTCCTGGTGGTGCAATATGTCCATCACCAATTATGTACCCAAGGTACTGAACTTTAGCTTGACCAAACTCACACTTTGATAAATTAGCTACAAGATTAGCATGAACCAAACGCTCAAGAAATTTACTGACATGGCATAGGTGTTCTTTCCAGTTGTCACTGAAGATTAATACATCATCAATATAAACAACGCACCCTGCCAAACCCTCTGTTACAACATTCATGAGCTTCTAAAAAGTGGCTGGTGCATTCTTCATACCATATGGCATTACAGAACATGCAAAAGTCTTTCCTAGTGTTACAAAACATGAGATCTCCCTAGCATGTTCAGTCATAGGTACTTGCCAGTATCCCTTTAACAAATCAAACTTATTTATGTACCTAGCCTTTCCGATCTTGTCTATGCAATCTTCCGCACGAGGGAGAGGGTAAGTGTCTGTTTTGGTTATCTGATTAACACGTCTGTAGTCGATGCATAACCACTGTGACCCACCTGGTTTAGGGACTAGAGTGACAGGAGAACTCCACTCGCTCTGACAGGGCTCAATCATCTTGTGGTCCAACAGGTAGCCAAGCTCCTTCTGGATGAGAGGAACTTTCACTGGGTTCACACGGTAAGGAGGCAGTTTAATTGGCTTTGCGTCTCCAATATCGACATCATGCATCAACACAGTGGTTCTTCCTGGAGTGGCACGGAACACTTGTGGGCACTCCTGCAGTAATGCCGAAAACTCCTGCCTTTCCTCGGGAGCTAGATGAGAAAGCTTAGTCTGGAGATCATTCATGATATCAGGATTCTTCCCCAAACTATCACTCAGGCTCATACTGCATGGGAGAACTTCACTTCCAGACTCAGGTGGAACAGCTACAGTGCAGACTGGGATATTTTCGTCCTGCCTGTGATATAACTTTAGCATGTTAATGTGACAAAGTTCCTTGTTCTTTCTACGACCTGGTGTGGCGATGACATAGTTGACATCACTGAGTTTCTTCTCCACAAAATAAGGACCACAAAACTTGCCTTGAAGAGGTTGCCCATGTACCGGTAGCAGAATCAAAACCTGATCTCCTGGCTGAAAGTGGCGTAACCTGGACTTCTTATCATACCATGTCTTCATCTTCTCCTGAGCAGCTCCTAAATTCTCTCTCGCCAGCTGTAAAGCAGTGGACAGCCGTTCTTTGAACTTCATCACATA
The DNA here is from genome assembly GCF_032717465.1 of Coenobita brevimanus. Lineage (NCBI taxonomy): Eukaryota > Metazoa > Arthropoda > Malacostraca > Decapoda > Coenobitidae > Coenobita > Coenobita brevimanus. The sequence continues at coordinate 11,883,150 of NC_136997.1, forward strand.
CTACAGCAGGTTGACGTCATCTTCCTCCGACAGCCAGCATTCCTTGATTAGCTTAAGGGGTCCTCTTACTTCATGGCCAAACAGTAGTTCAAAGGGTGAGAAGCCCAGTGATTCATTTGGAGATTCTCTTGCGGGAAATACAACGAATGGAAGGCTTTTATCCCAGTCTTTCTGATGTTCCAAACAGTATTTCCTGAGCATCGATTTGAGTGTTTGATGATATCTCTCCAACGCTTCTTGGGTCTGGGGATGGTAAGATGAAGACGTGATCTGGGTAAGCCCAGCTCTTTCAGAGACTGTTTGAAAACACTTGACATGAAGTTACTTCCCCGGACTGACTGTGCCTCCTTGGGCAGACCAAACTTGGTGAAGAACCTTAGCATTTCCTTAGCCACGTTCTTTGCTGAGATATTTCTAAGTGGAATGGCTTCAGGATAACGAGTAGCCATATCAATCAGGGTCAACACATAAGAAAATCCTGAAGAAGTCTTAGGAAGAGGGCCCACAATATCCACCAACACACGGGTGAATGGCGCCTCAAAAGGAGGAATGGGAACTACAGGTGCAACCTTTTCTGTCTGAATACACTTCCCCACATCTTGACAGGTGTGAGAAGACTTACAATACCAGGAAACATCTCTGAAGATACCTGGCCAGTAGAAGTGTTTCAAAATGCGTGCCACAGTCTTCCTCACTCCAAGGTGTCCTGCCAAACTGGAATCATGAGCCACTCTAATGATATCCTGCCTACAAACACGAGGGATGACAACTTGATGTACAACCTCCCATTCACAGTCGGCTGATGCTGCTGGGGGTCTCCACTTCCTCATAAGTACTCCTGACTTTATATAATAACAAGTAGAAGCACCAGCTGACTCTTCCTCACTGCAAGCAGAGTTAGCTAGACCTTTCAACTCAGGGTCAGCAACCTGCAATTCAACCAACTCTTGACGAGACAAATTATCAACACTACGGGGTACTGCCTCATCTGGTGAGTGGTCCAAATTAGCAAGAAAAGTGTCAGCTAGGTTAACATCATCATCATCATTATCCTCTAAGTCACCAGTAACTTTAGACTTAGCCCTAGTGACCGCACATGCAGAGAACACATCAGAGACATCACAATCCTGGGTCATAGTCACTGGTTCACTAGACAACTGAGAAGCTGGACACACTTGACTTCCACCAATATTATTTCCAAGTAAGAAAGTTACACCTGACATTGGGAGTGTCTCAACCAACCCAACCATAACGGAACCATTAACAAAATCAGACTCTAAATTCACTCTGCACAGAGGGACAGAGAAGTAATTATTCCCTACACCTTGTAAGATTACAGTTTCATCCGAGGAATTAACATTAGAGCCTAGAACACTGGTCAGCATAAGGGATTGGCAGGCACCTGTATCACGATATATTTTAACTGATCTCCTGTCATTACTGTCCAGAGAACTGACAAAACCATCAGACAAGAAATTAGCACATGAACTCTTGAGAGTGTCACCCACGTTACTGCTCAAAAGAGGAGCTTCATCATGAGAATTTAATTTACGCCTCAAAGCAGGTTCAGTTAACTCAGTTAAAGAATTCTTGGAACTCTCAAGGGTGGACACTAGACCAATTTACTGAATATTTAAAGACTCCTTTTTGTTCACATCACGCTGTCTCCTGAAACATTTCTCCGTAGTATGACCAAGCTTACTACAATAAGTACATTTACTTTTCTGAACTCTAGAGGTGGAGCTGGTATTTACTTCCTGAGAAACATCATCTTTATTCTCTTTCCTGTTGCCTGTACTCTGAATAGAGGCAACGTACCTACTCTCAGCTTTCCTTTTTTCTTTAGAATATCTCTTGTGAGTGAGAACATATTCATCAGCTAAAATTGCAGCATCAGACAAATTATCTATTCTTTTCTCATCAAGATATAGGCTTACATGTATATTAATACACCTTTTGAAGTCCTCCAGCAAAATCATCTGCTTAAATTCATCAAAATCAGAATTTACATTCTTAGAATTTAACCACTGCTCTAACAGATCTTCTTTGGTTTTTGCATACTCAACATGAGATTGCTTATCTTGATAATAAGTTGTCCTAAATT